>NW_027528417.1:17037353-17037558 GCF_008692635.1 Crocuta crocuta | reverse complement strand
GGAGGCTGTTATTCTTAGCCCTGTCACCGCACACTTCCCCCCCCCCAGCTCCGTCCCTGTGCTGCCCATCACCCTCCCCAGGAGACAAAGCCAAACCTGAGGCCAGTCGAATTCCCCATCTTCCGAGAGGGAGGGAAGCTAGTAAGGGATTGTAGCCCAGCACTGAAAAGGAGCAGAAAATGGGATTTATTTTTGCTGTCTCCAC
>NW_027528417.1:17034102-17037183 GCF_008692635.1 Crocuta crocuta | reverse complement strand
AGTTGTGTGGGGAGGGTGGAAGGGAATTTGCATTTGAAAATATTTGTTGGTTGGCCTGAAACATTTGTTGTGTTGCTGACCCAGTTGTGTGTGTGTAGGGTGCCGGCATATAGGGGGCGTGGGTGAGAAGACAGAGGAAGCCGTATTCAAGAGAGGGCACCAGACAATGTTTCCTTACCCCTTTCTTGCTTTGGAGCTGGAACCAGCCGTAAATAGATCAGACCCACGCCCAGCTTCTGCTCAGCCCCAGGGATGTCAGCTCCTAGCCCTCTCTGTGCCACTGGGCCCTCTCTAGGCCTCCACACTTGCCAGGAGTTGAAGCAGGGCCCTGAGGGAGAGAGCTCTACTCCTAGCAAGTCCCATAGATATGTCAACCCCAAAGCGCATGGTTTCTTTTGCTCTAAATGCCTCTCCCTCCCCTGCATCCCCTTTGCTGGGAACTTCAAACCTCCCCCACCTTGCTCCCTGCCTGCTCCTTTCTGGCTGGATGTCAAAACTCTACCTCAGCCAGTGCCCTCCAAGAAGTCTCTTGTCCCCATTCCCACTTTTGCCAGGACCACTGCAGTAGCTCCCAGCTGGCCTCCCACCCTCAGGCTCCCTCCCCGCCAGTCCATCCTACAAACAGCTGCCAGCGATGTGTTAAAAAGTAAAAATCACAGGGCACCTGGGTGGCTCAGTTGGTTAAGTGTCTGACTTCTGCTCGGGTCATGATCTTGTAGTTTATGAGTTTGAGCCCCGCTTCTGGCTCTGTGTTGAGAGCTCAGAGCCTGGAGCCTGCTTTGGATTCTGTGTCTCCCTCTCTTTCTGCCCCTCCTCCACTCACGCTCTGCCTCTGTCTCCCTCAAAAATAAATATACATTTAAAAATATTAGGGGTGCCTGGGTGGCTCAGTCGGTTAAGCACCCGACTTCGGCTCAGGTCATGATCACACGGTTTGTGGGTTTGAGCCCCACATTGGGCTCTGTGCCGATGGCTAGCTCGGAGCCTGGAGCCTGCTTCGGATTCTGTGTCTCCCCTTCTCTCTGACCCTCCCCTGCTCACACTCTCTCTCTCTCTCAGAAATAAATAAAACATTAAAATAAATTTAAAAGAAGTAAAAACCACGGGGCACCTGAGTGGCTCGGTAGTTTAAGCATCTGACTTCATTTTGGCTCACAGTTTGTGACAGCAGAGCTTGCTTAGGATTTTCTCTCCCTCTCTCTCTGCTCCTCCCCTTCTCTCTCTCAAAAATAAGTTTTAAAAAAGATGAAATTAAAAAAAAGCAATAAAACCTGACAAAGTCACTCTCCAGCTCAAAACCCTTCCCTGGCAGCAGGTAGATGGGAGACCCCTTGGGTGGTACGCCAGCCTCCTCATTCTGTTCTTTGTTCCTTACAGCTCCCCTCCCCACTGCACAGAGTCGGTGCTCCCTGAGCACACCAGGCCCTTCCGTCCCTCTCTGCCTGTCCACGTTCCCTGCAATGCCTTTTCTCTCTTCCCTACCTCTGAATGTCACTGTCCCTTGTGAAAACTCTGTGGTCCCTCCACCTACCAGGGTTTCAATCTTCTCTTGCTCTCAGATGCTTACACAAAGCTTCATTCTAGCCTGGACTAGTGCCAGTTTGGGCCTCTCGTCAGAAAGCCCTCTCCACTTGACTCAGTCCTGGCCAGCATGAGCCTGACCTCTCTGACACAGACTCTTTCCTTTGGGATTTTCCAGTCTGTGGCCCACACCAGGCCTCAGATTCTTATGCCCTGCGTTGTCCACACGGCTTCCCATGTATGCGTGTGGGGTCCCTTCATCTGGCCTGTGAACTCCCAAGGGGCGTGGAGGGTAGACTTCCTTCCAGAGAGCCCCCACGGAGTTCAGAGCAGTGTTGGGGTCTTCAGAGGGGAAAGCCAGGGGTGGGGGGAAGGAGCCCTCAGCAGGTGCTGAGTGAAGATGGGCTGCAGTCCCCAGGGACTCCAGCTCATGGGACAGGGCTGGGGACACATGGATGCTCTCACCTGGCAGCTACTAGCGAAGACTGTCCCCAGCACCAGCAGTGATGGCGAGGTGGGGGGCGGGGGAGCGGCACACTGGGCAGGCTCTGGCTCTGACACTGGCCTGCTGAGAGTCCAGGGGAGTGAGGGGCTCAGAGGGGGAGAGGCAGAGACAGAGGCTTAGAGGCCTAGGCAGGGACTGTGAGTGAGACAGATACATGGAGAGAGGGATAGAAAGAAAAAGAGGAGATAGGGAAACAGTCTCCAAAAGAGAGACAGACAGACTCAAAGACAGACTGAAAGACACAGAAAAAGACTTACAGACACTCAGACAGAGACAGAAACAGAATCATAGAGAGGAAGAGAAAGAGAGATGAATAGGAGACAAAAAGGGAGGCAGGCAGAGAGGACAGGAAGAGGAAGAGAGAGGAGGGCCGCAAGTGTCAGGAGAGAGATAACAGACAGACAGACAGACAGACAGACTTACGGGTACGGGAGAACCTGAGAGAGGGTCGACAAACATGCACACACCTAATGGAGGGAGTCAGGAAATCACCGAAAGGGACAGAGAGGGTGTCGAGGGGGGAAGGCTCCAGCCTGATGCTCCGAGGGGACCAGGGCAGGCGGTGCCATCAGCGAGGCTCCTCTCGTTGGCTGGGAGCTGGGGGTGGAGAGCAGGGGTGTCTGGAAGGGCTCGGCAAGTCACAGGAGAGCCTGCCACCAGCCTTGGTCCCTTCAGGATCCAGAGCTGCCCCAACAGGGGCCACAGGACGTGGCGGTGGGGTGGGGGGCGGGAGGGGACCCAACGGCAGGAGCCAAGCGGTCCAAGCCTTGAAGTGAGATGGGCCAGTGGGTGCTGGGCCCAGAGGAGATTCCTGAACGTGGAGCCTCTTAGCTCTCGGCAGAGAAAGAACTGGGGAAACACAGGGCTGAGCCCCTTGGAGACCCTCACAGGGGGGGGTGCCTTGTATCCATGCCTGAGCCCCAGGTAGAACTTCCCCGGGGCCTTGGCAATGCATTCCACAGTCCCTCTGCTCAACACAGAGCCTATTGGAAGTCCTCCCTGCTGTCTGATTCAGATACCTCCCACTGCAAGTACAGCCCACTCAACTCTTTCGG
>NW_027528417.1:16991847-17033985 GCF_008692635.1 Crocuta crocuta | reverse complement strand
AATCTTTCTGAGGCTTAAAAAAAAAAAAAAAAAAACTCCACTGAAATCTGAAATGCCACAGAGTACTAAGACAAAGACCCCTTTCTATATGGTTCCACCCCTCCTACACCTCTCTCCCCCTCCCCACCCCCTTCCTTACTGCAGGCTAAATTGGCAGTGGAGAGGTTTTGAGTCAACAAATGCAGTGGGCTGGGGAAGGGAGCCTGAAGGGGATTCCTGTCTCGGAGACATTTGCTGACAGCAGTTACTGTGACAACAAGGAAGGCCAGCCACAGACCCTGCCAGGGGCCCCTGCGTCCTGCTGGCTGCCGCTGCCAGTTCCTGCTCTCTGTCCCCTGTCCCACTTCATTCACTTGTTCATTCATTCATTCATTCTGTCGTTTACTCCACAGTCTTTGGATACCAACCATGCGTCCGGCACCTGTTTGGTATTTTTATATTTATGGTCTCATTCAGTCCTCACAGCAACCCAAGAAGTGATCTGTGATTTTTCCTTTAACAAAGTTGAAAGCCGAAACCCCAGAACACTGAAGTGACTTGCCCAAGGTCATGCAGATGGTAGAGCTGGGATTTGAACCCAGGTCTGTCTGACTTCCCAAATCAGTGTGTGGCCCTCTGGGCAGGTGCTAGGTGGTGAGCCCCTGGAAGTCTGAGACTTTACCGTCTTTAGCTCTCCATATCTAGACTGTGCCCAGGGCCTGCCTGGTGCATGCTGTGGAATGAACATTAGGTATCGAGGGGAGGGCAGGAGTCAGCAAAGGTAGAAGCTTTCAGAAGAGAGGGACTTCCAGTGTGGGAGCAGCTATACCTAGACTCTGCAATCCGTGTACTTAAGGGCATTTATAGAGTGCCTTCTGTGTGCCAGGCACTGTAGTAGGACCCCCAGACACAAAGATTTAAAAAAATGAATTTGGGGGCACCTGGGTGGCTTAGTTGGTTAAGCATCCGACTTTCGCTTAGGTCATGATCTCGCGGTTCGTGGGTTCGAGCCCCGCGTCGGGCTCTGTGCTGACTGCCAGCTCAGAGCCTGGAGCCTGTTTCAGTCTGTGACTCCCTCTCTCTCTGACCCTCCCCTGCTCACGCTGTCTCTATCTCTCTCTCCTAGAAATAAATAAAAACATTTAAAAAAAAAAAAATGAATTTGTGCTTTGCCCTAACAGAGGGCTTTGTTTAGCTGGGGAGACAGACACATAAACAGATGGAGTTAGTGGTGCTCTAGAAATAAGTACAAAGTGCTGTGGGATCCCAGATGGAACATGGGCCTCAATGTGAAAAGCAAAACAAGAAAGCTTTTATAAGACAATATAGAAAAATATCTCCATGACCTCAGGGCAGGGAAAGATTTCTTAACACACAAAAATAACACTAATCATAGAGCGAAAGATGGATACATTTGAGTACATTAAAATCAAGAAGTTCTGTTCTTCAAAAGACACCATTAAGAGAGTGAAAGGGAAGTCCCAGTGGGGAAACGGTTTTGCAACACATTTAGCCAACAAAGGGCTCGTCTCTAGAAGGTGTCAAGAACTCCTACAACGGACTATGCAGGGGACTGACAACACAGTGGAAAAATNGCAACACATTTAGCCAACAAAGGGCTCGTCTCTAGAAGGTGTCAAGAACTCCTACAACAGGGGACTGACAACACAGTGGAAAAATGGACTAGAGGATTGAACATTTAAGTGGCCAATAAATATATGAGAAGGTGTCTGACCTGATTAGCAATGAAGCAAATGCTAATTAATAACCCAGTGAGTTTTGGGGCACCTGGGTGGCTCAGTCAGTTAAGCCACCAACTCTTGATTTCAGCTCAGGCCATAATCTCACGGTTTGGGAGTTCAAACCCCACATTGAGCTCTGAGCTGACAGCATGGAGCTTGCTTGGAATTCTCTCTCTCTCTCAAAAATAAATTAAGTCTAAAAAAATCCAGTGAGATTTTATTACATACTCATCAGATTAGCAAAAATGTAAAAGTCTGATAAAACCAAATATTGAGGAAGCCGTGGAACAGGAGTCAAATACCTCTTTGGTAGCAGCCTGTCAGTATTTAAGTAGTCAAGTCAAAGATTCGCGCACCCCAGAGGTGAATTCAAGTATAAGAATGTTCATGGCAGGCTATATTCATGAAGGCCCCAAATGGGAACGAAGAGCTAGCACAGATTGGGTAAACTGAAGATAGGGGAATAGAGAGAAGAGCATAGTCGACTCTGCCTGAGGAGCTGGGGTGTCTGGGAAGGTGACCCCTCAATTAGCTCTTGGAGGGTGAAGCTTCCCAGTCAAGGAAGAGAGAGGGGAGGGCGTTCATGGTCAGGGCTTCTGAGCAGTTCTTGAGAGTCCTGAAGGCAGTGGGTTGAGGGTGGCAGGCAGAGGAGGCAGGAAAGGCAAGCAGGGAGGGGTTGGACTTGTCCACATGAAGGCCTCTGTGAGCCATCACAGGGTGATTGGCTTAAATAAAGGAGCAAGGAGCATTTGGAGGGAGGGAGACTGATCATAGGCTATTGCAAAAGATAGAAGGGACTGGAGAAGAGAGTGGGTGTGTGAAGGGTGGGTCTGGGCACCATCTCTGAGACAGGTGGATCGGATGTGGTAACAGGGGATGGGGTTGGGGGACAGGAAGGAGCTGAGGCGACTCCCAGTTCCAGTTCTCTAGCTTGGAGAGCTGGGTAGACGTCCAGGGACCGAGGAAGGAGTGAGGGAGAGGTCTGAGATTTGAAAAAAGAGCTAAGAGCCCTAGCTGGGGACATGCTGCTTTGGTGTTGCTGCAGGATAGACAGGCAAACATCCAGGACATGGAGCAAGAAGCCATGGGTTTAGATGAGAAAATTTGGGGTGCAGGAGCCAGGGCAAGACCAGTAGTCATAGGTGGAGTCCTGGGAACCAAACACAGAGACAGTGGGCAGAGGAAGAGAAAGGAGCAACAGAGATAGGGGAGGGATGATCAGAAAGTGAGGGGTCTGGAAGAAGCTGGTGGTGTCACAGCAGCTGAGAGAGAGCTGGAGGTCTGTGGAATGAAAATAGGGCATTGGAAATAGGTGTGGTTGGGTCTGGGTTAAGTCCAAAGGAGGAGCAGAGGAAAGTTGGGGAGGTGATGTCTGGTTTGAGGCTCTCTATTTTCTCTGATGAGTAGCTGAGAGGCAGGGGCAGGCTGGAAGCTTGGAAGGGTGGTAAAGGTTTAGGAGAGGAGCTGACCACCAGGGGCCCAGCAGCCTGGAGGGCTTGGCTGACGTCAGGGACCATAAATCTGGAGTGGCACCAGTTTGCACGGTTGGGTGATTTTCCTATGCCTTCTCGTAGCCTGGGAATCATGATGGGGAAAGCAGATGACTGGAATCCTCCAGGGCTGGGAAAGGCAGGGCAAGGGGGTGTGGGAATCGAGGGTGCCAAGGAGAATGAATGATGTGGCCAATCACAGGCAGGTCGATAGGGGAGGAAGAGAGCCAGGAAGGAGCTGACAGCCTGGCAGAGTGCCTCGTCCAAAGGCAGTGCTCTGGTCCCATAGTTGAATGAGCAGGACAGAATGGAGGAATTGGAGAGATCTCAGTGAAAGGAGACCAGGTTTTGTGGGAGGAAAGGAAAGAAGCTGTGGTCCAAGAGGAGGATCCTGGAGTTTAAAATTTTATAGGAGACATTCAGGAAGCATGTGGGTGGCTGAGGTGAAGAGAAGAAGGTCACTGAAGATGGGAGGTAGAGGAGCCAATACGTGAGGAAGTTGGGGTGTCTGTGTGGATGTTCAAGTTACCTAGGAGGATGACAGGGGTTGGGGTACAGAGGAAGACTATGAGCCCGTGACCAAGTCCTCAAAAGTTGTTGGGTGGGTGACTTCTTGGGTGGAAAGGTGATATTGGCCAAGTTGGTTAAAGAGTATAATGGCTGGATGGTGGGCCACTAGAGGTCTGATTCTGAGTGGGAGAGGAAGTATAATGGACTGAGGTGACAGAGGAAGGTTGGGGAATGTCGATTCTTTCCCTAGATTGGCCAGGTGTCTCCTGTAGGCTCACCTGCTCACAGTCTTCTTGGCCTCCATTGTTCTTTGAGTCTGAAGGACTCCACTTTGTATATACACAACCCTAATACTTACTTTTCTCCCCTCAAGATGGTAGCGCAGGACTCTGCGTGTAGAGTGGATGTGGCCCCTATATATTGTGGATCCATTATATGCTGAAAAATGGGCCATGCACAGCACAAAGGGGCCTGGACTCTACAGCTTGGGATACTGACAGCGTGGGGCTGTTCTGGATCAAGCTATACCATCGGCCAGTCTTCTCTGCCCCTTCCCCATCTCCTTGGGACATGCAGAACTTTTCTACCTTTCAACTCCCACATGGAAAATTAAGGCAATACCAAGAGATGCTGAGTGTTGGGTCTAAGGCGTGGTAGTATCCAGTACCATGGCAGCTTACTCTGTCTGAAATGCCTCATCCCCTTTAGCCCCTATTAGAATCCTGCTTGACTTTCAAGGCCCCCCAAAAAGGTGTCACCTCCTTTCTCATCTCCCCTTCTTGATATCAGTTACTTTGATGATAAGATCCTTGGTCCTTCCATTTGGCATTTGTGTCCACCAGTCTTAAAGTTGGTTGCTAAGAGTCTGTATTTTCTATACAACTTCATTCTTGAAGGCAAGACCTCTGAAGGGGTCATGGGGACAAATAAGACACAGCCTTTGTGGGAGGAGCTTGCATTCTGGTTATAGTGTCAATGAATTCCTATTGATTTCTGGATCTGATGGGCTAAGACTTGCAAATAGAAAGCTGACGGAAGGCGGAGGGGTGGGGTGTGTGTGGGAATTACCCTGAAAGCACCGGGAAACCTTTGAAGGTTGGAGGCTACGCCCAGGGATCTGGATGTAGCAGGTGGGGGACAAGGGTCAGAACTTCTGAATTTTTAGACACGTCAGGTGGTTCTGAATCTTACTTCTAGTTGAAAAGGACTACTGGGGAGATATAGTTAAGCACACTGGGGACTGACAAAGGAAGAAGAGAAAAACTAAATTCAGATTGACCATATAATAGTGACAGTCTTTCATGAGCCTTGCATAAAACCAAAAACTCATCACTGTGAAGCACAATAACAGTTGGGTATTAAGAGGTGCTAGCTCTTTTTTTTTTCTTTCTTTCTTTCTTTCTTTTTTTTTTGTAGGCAACATTAGATGATGATTCTAAACTTCTCAGGCCTGGTCTGGCCACTGTGGCCCAAAGCACCAAGTGCTAATCACACCATCTCTCTCACCAGCTCTCTTCCCCTAGCTGGTCTTTCAGTCTTTTGGCTTCCAGAGCTAGATACCCGGAAATAAGAAAATTAACACATACGAAGCACCTATGATAGGCCAGGCACTAAAAATACTTAACTCTTTTGATCCCTAAAACTTTTATGTTGGGAAACACTGTTGGAAAAAAAATGGTTCAGAGTAGTGATCTCTGGTGACCCAGGTTCAAGCCGTTGCCCCGTGGTTCACTAGAGTGAACTTGGAGCCATCTCTTAACCTCTACAGCCTCAGTGTCTTTATCTGTAAAATGGAGCTAAGACAGTTTACCTCATCAGGCACATGGTAAATGTTTAATACATTATAGCTGTTTGTTGCCGTTCATTCTCTTACAGATGAATAAACTGGAGCCCAGCTGTAAGCAGTTCTCCCTATTTGCACTCAGATCTGCTGGAAGGTCTAGGCTCTTCCGTCCACCACACCACCCCTGGGCAGCATGGCCTTAGCTGGAGGAGCGTGTGCCACCAAGGGGAGCTGGGGGTGGGGGCAGGGAAGAGCACCTGTGGCCGTTAGGACCGACTTTTATGAGCCTGTTCCACCAACTGGCTCCCTCCCCCAGGTCTGCAGCACGTTGAAGTGCTTCCTGTTTGCTTCCAAGCAGATGGTGCTGGAATCTCTCTACACCAACTCCCATTCATAAATCACGGCCGTTCCCCTGGTGCCGGAGCAACCGTTCTAATTACAGTGGGGGAGGTGTGCATGTGTGTGTACGTGTGTGTGAGTGTGAGAGTGTATGAGTGTATAAGTGTGCGTGTGTGTGTGACAGAGAGAGAGAGAGAGACTTAGATACTGCTGGCCAGAAGATGTCACCCCTCTTTCCCACTGGGGGTTTGGCATCACCCCTCCCTGACCCTCCCAGCCCACCCTGCTTTACAGAGACCTGAGGAGGGAGGCCCTGGTGGGAGTGTTTCCCGCTTCAGGTGGCATCCAGTCTCCCACCAAAAGGGACCCCGGGACCAGGCAACAGCCATTCTTAACCCCACACTTCTGGCCCCAGGTACTGGGCATTGTAGTAGAGCAAGGGGGGAGGGTAATGTTAAGTGGGTCCCTGCTGTCCTGACGGGTACTTGAGGGCTTGTAAGGAGGGAGGTGGGGGTGGAGATAGCGATGGAGACCTGGTGCTGGTCAGATCAACTCTTATCTGCCAGAGCTGAGAGTGAGTGAAGGGGTGAGAAGAGAATGACAAGGTTGAGGGAAGCCAGGCTGGGGACACTTGCTGGGCACCTCAGCTTAGATCCCAGTTCTCTCTGGGTCCCTTATCTCCGGCCCACAGGGCTGTGTGTGAGCATCATTTCCATACATAGTCATATACCTGAGAAGGCAAGTGACCGTGGATGGTGTTGTGGACCCGGGGTGTTGCGTTCTCGTGTGTATGAGCAGTCTGCAAAAGCTAGGTCGTCCAATGTGGTGCTCATACCTGTGTGTAAGGATGAGTGGGCCCCTGTGGGAGGGACAGGGATTTGATTGTGTGTATAGAGGAGGGTCGTGGGGGGAGGGTGGCGGCTGCGTTCAGGGTGGGAGTAGCACGGCTGTGTGCGTCACAGTCCAGGCGAGCAAGTGTGAGGCCTGGCTGTTGTCTACGACTGCCTCCCCGTGTTTGGGACGGTGTGATGCTGTGCGCTGGAGTCCCTGTTCCCTCCACTCTTTCCATTGTGAGCAGCTGACGCTGGAGGTGTGTCCGTGGGTTCAGAGTCTGTCCCTAGTCCCTGGGCTTTCACTTAACAAACCTGAGGCATGTTCTGGCCCCTTGCAGTGGGAGGGCACAAGGGCAAGCCAGAAGGGGGCGTTCAGTCCCCGAACACCCCCACCCTGAGACAGTGGCTGCCCTGGGGGCTCATGGCTGACCCTCCCTGTCTCTCTTCCCTAAATCCTTCCCTTCGTCAAGGGACTCCTATAAAAGTGATGCTGCCTAGGACCCTTCTCCAAGTGAGTCTACTTTTCAGGGGGGTCTTCTTTTTCCTTCCCCTGCTACCAGAGAAATTGAGAAATCTGAGATTTCACCTGCCTATGTTCTCTCACCTGCCTCACCCCAGCCCTCACCCCAGTGTTAGGTGGTGCACGGAGGGGAGTGGGGTACAGACACCCAAACAGAGACGACTGTGAGGGAATGCTTCTTTGCCCTGGCTGCTCCCTCCCCTCTGCTCACTTTCATCCCTCAGCACTCCCCAAAGCATCTCCAAGCTGCCCCCGTGGAAAGAGCCTTGGCTTTAGAATATAAGCTCCATGCTTGCTACTTGCCAGCTGGGTCTCCAGCCACAGGTCACTGCACTTCTTTAAGACTGTTTCTTTATCTGCAAAATGGGGATTAAAATAGTATTGTACAGAGGGAGGCAATGCATAGGAAAGTGGCTAGAAATGATGAAAGGCTATAGTCACGTGCCAGCTATCAGTACTTCTGATTTTTCTTTTAACGGAACCGACACTATCCATTTCACAGATGGAAAGACTTGACCCTGTTTTGCTCCCGGGTTTTTTGCTAGGAGCCCAGCACTAATTACCCAGCCCTCACTCCCAGTCCTTAGCAATAGAGGGCCTGACCTTTGCTATCATTTCCTCCACCTGCCCTACCTTGCCTGCTTTGAAAACTCTTAGGTATCCTTCAGGCAACAGCTTAACAGGCACCTCCTCTGGGAAGACTTCCCTGATCCTCAGCACAGTTGCAGTCTCCTCTGCAAGGCTTCCCAGCTCTCTGAGCACATCTTGTGGCAGCTCTTATCAGACGCTCGGTAATTGTTTGTTTTTCCAACACTGTTTCACAATTACTGTGTAATTTACAAACACTGACAGTGCAGTGTGATCTAGCTACTACAGCTACTGTTACTGTTGAGGTCCCGCCCAAGTTCTAGTTCCTGCAGGGTCAGCCCTCCCAAGGAAGAACCACCCCTCACCTCAGCTCTGACCGGTGACCTCCCCCGCCCCAGGACCTGACCCAGAATCTGGCTCCAGGAGGTACTTGGTAAATGGTTGTCGAGTGAAGAAACACATGAATGAGGGAAGGAGTACAGACTCGAGAACAGGACAGAAGGGAAGAGATGCTTCTCGTTAACATCTCTTCATAAAAGCCAGCGAGTTCCTACATCCAGCTGGTGTCTGAATTGGGGCCGATCATAAAACAGGGGAGGCCCCTGAGGCTGAGGGCAGCTGGCTGGCCAGTGGGCTTTATAAGGCTGTTTTATGGACTCAGCTGAGATGTGATGAGAAGCCAAACTTTAAATATCCTCTTAAAGTTCGCTTTCACTCCCCGGGGCCTGTGAGCTGAACAGATTGGAGGAGAGGCCTATTGAGGAGGTGCGACTGGATGGATGAGAAGGATAGCATCATCCACATGGACCAGAAGGAAGTAGGCAGGAATCACAGCAGGATGGGTATTGGTTAGATATGAGGAAGGACTTCCTTCTGGGGCCAGAATTCAAGGCAGCGGGCGGCAACAAGGGATGTGGAGGGGAGCAGGTGTGCTGACCTCCTCCATTACTCTTCGACTTAAGGGCTCACATCATGTTTTCTTACTGCAGCTCTACTGATCTTTGTTTCAAGAGGGCAGCCACCTCTGCTCCCCATCTCACCCTGCTGTCTCCTGACCTCGCCCATTTTTAAACCAGATAGAAGCTTCCAGAAGGAGAGAGGAACCCAGGTCAGTACCAGGATCTACTCTGAGGCTGCAAGCCCAGGTGAGCTCAGTGCCAGCCAGGCCTGTGAGTGCAGGGCCCACGGCTCCTCCCCTCTGCCCTCTGACTTGTGGGAAGGGGAGAAGCAACCTGCCTGAGCAACTGAAGAAAGTGCCGGGGAGGGAATCGGAGCTGGAAAAAGGTCAAAGGGACGAGGCAAGCGAAAAAATCCAAGAGAGGAAACACTGGAAAGAAATGCAGGAAGGGGAATAATGTGCAGAGAGCCCACAAGCTAGGCTTCACTGAATTTATGCTGTTTGTCTAAACGGAATTGCAAAGATAGCAGAAGAGTTGGTCTCTTGGAAATTCTGGCCAGTTTGTTCCACTGTCTGCCATCTCTCCTCCTTTTGAATTATTGTGCTCACTGGGTCAAGTATTCACTCCCCAAAAGTTTACTGAGCATCTGCTAGGGGCCATTCTACAGTCTTGCCACTAACATTTGCAGGACTCAGCCCAGAGTACTAACAGAGGCTTACATGCCATATGTCTAAATGCCTAAGATTTATAAATCATGCTGGTGTCTTTTTTCCCCACTCCTGGCTACTTCCCATAATGAGTTGGGCTTTGCACACATGCATTGAATACCAGCATACACATCCAAGTGCATCCACATTTTCTAAAATCATACACCACCGCCCCATTCTTTGGACACCTGATCTCCAAATGAGGGTAGAAACTTATGCCCCCCCCTACAAGGAGGCTCAGAACTGGGGCCTTTGAGGCTTGGGTCTAAGGTACTGCCAGGAGCCAGACCAGGGCATCTATACATGGCTAAAATTCTCTACTGTGTATTCTGAGTATATCATTCTCCTATCATATCACCACTTTTCCTTGTCAACCCACCAAAGGCCCAACTCCTTACTCTGATCTGTCCTTCATCTTTCTAACCTGATAGCTGCTTTTCTGTTTACAGTGTTGAAAACCATAGGCCCCGATTAGTATTGCTCGGGCCAAGTTACCAAACCAGGGCTTAGTACAGGAGGATGATCAGGGCAAGCTTCGCAACTCTTAGAGGAGTGTTAGCGTTTTGAAGGTGTGCAACCTCCACTCAGTGGGGTTCCCCTGCAGGTGAAAGTCTGGAACCCAAGACTGGCTGACTCAAGCCCGGGGCAGGGTCTAGGCCCTGAAGAATGCAGGGCTCTCACATGCTGGCAATGGAGCAGAGGCTCCTGGCTTAGGCTATGTGAGCTCAGGTAGCCTGGAGTGTCCCACGGGCCGGGTGTCCTTGTGGCCAGATCTCCCTGGCTAGGCATGCTCTCAGAGGCTAGGCTTGTGGCTGGCTCCCTTGCTGGGAGCATGGATGACTGTCACCTAGGAAATGGAGAAGTCAGAACCCAGTGAAAGTCTTTCGACTCCTGCCGGAGTCCTCAGACACAGAGAGGGTGCCCTTAGCCTTGGGGGCCATGGCTCATTCTCTAGAAGCCTCTAGTCTCTACAGGAAGTTCCCAGCAGGACTGAGCACCCCGCTCCGTACCCAGCTCCTGCAGGCCTAGAATGATCAAGGTCAGTCAGGAGGGACACTACCCTGCAACTCCCCCCCCACCCCCCTTCTGCCTGCTGCTGTAGGGCAGGGGAGCTGGAGAGGCAAGGGAGGTGTGAACAGTGCAAGACCCCACCCCATCCGTGCCCTGCTGAGTAGGTGAGTGCCTGGGTGGGGTGGGGGCTGGGGGAAGGGATCTGCTCCTTCCCAGGCTTGGCCTCACCTGATTCCCTGGGGCAGCAGAAAGAGGATAAAGAAGGAAGGGAAAGAACATCGATTGAGCACCTATCCTGTGCCAGAAGCTTTACATACATTAGCACATTTAATCCTCACAGCAACCCCAAAGGGAGGATTATTATCCTCATTTTACAAGTGACAGAACCGAAGTTCAGAGAGGTTAAACATCTCACTCAGGCCCACACAGACTGTGAACGGTGGAGCTGGGATTCAAACTCGGGTCTGCCTGACGCCCAGCCCCACGTTTCCTTGCTCTGGGAGGGGATGGCTTGACCACCCTTCCTGCACTTCTAGGCCTGGGACGTTCCCAGGCACACTCGGTTGTGCATATGGCCTGTGGGGGCCTTAGGCCTCCCAACCCTCACAAACGCCCTTCAGACATTTCCAGACACTTCCCACCCTAGCTCTGGGGTCCTTGGGAAACCCGGGTTGCCTTTGAAGGGGCCCCCCTGGCCTATCAGCATCTCTACTATTTCACACTTTCCCTTCAGGATCATCAGATGAGGAACAGCTGGGCCTGCAGATTTATTAGGGTTTTGCAAGTGATTCAATCCGTCCCCAGCTAAGCCCCGCCCCCGCTCCCATTAGTAGTCCCTGGAAGCCAAGAGTTCCACTGTCAGTGCCCCAAACCCACTTAGCTGGAGTGCTTTTTGCCTCTTTCCTCGAGGCAGTTGGGAATCAGCCCTACATCTCCCCAGAAACACCAGAGAAAAAGAGAGAGAGAGGGTGAGAGAAAGAGAGAGAATTTTACCTCTGTTTCAGAAAACAGAACACAGAAAACCCCTGGTGAAGAAGCAGGAGACCCAGATTTTCCTCCTGGTTCCTTCAGCTGTGTGGCTGGAGGCACATCAGGTAATCTCACTGGGCCTCAGTTTCCTCTCTGCCAGTGGGGGACTGACGGTATCCAGCCTGAGTACCCAGAGGGAAGGATAGGCGTATGAAGGCCTGTTCCAGGCCCTCCTCCTCCTCTCCACCTGGCACTCTAGAAGCCATAGGGGCCATGCTAATGTGTGAACCCACCTAGGTGGCCCACCCTCACACACTGAAAATATAATGCGACCATGGAGCTGTCCCACCAAGAGCCTTCAGAAACATTCAGCATTTTTCCTTTTCTCCCCTTTGTTTTTCAGAGGTTACCCATTGCCCTACACCTGTGTGACATGCATGTGTGGGAGCTTGTGACAGTCATGTGACATTAGGAGAGCCAAGGCGAGGAGGCACAGGAAGCAGTGGGCGCTGGGGCACAATATGAACATTCAGCACCAAACAAAAAACAAAAGGGCCTCAGCTGCCCCAGGGGTCAGAGTCCCGTGTGTAACCAGCGGTCACAGGTACCACTTACAAAAGCTGGCCAAAGCCCTCAGGGAGCTGAGCTGATGATGATATTTTAATAATGAATCATTATTAATCATTCTAATTATTAAACAAAATATGTATTAATATTTGATTAACTATTAAGATACAAATAATGATGGTGCTTATGAACTAGTGACTCAGCATGATTATTATGATCATCACAATAACGTGATGCAGAGGGGAATTTTCTGCCAATAGACAAATCAGAAAGCAATCAAGGTATGTGCCTGGGATCACAGGGCTGATATGTAATGACGCCAAAAATAAGTATGCAGGTGTCCAAATGCCAACTGTCAGCCCTGGCCACCAAGCTTGGGTGAAGGGCGCTGTCACAAGGAGGCTTTGTGCAGCACTGGCCCGGCCTCTGGAGTCTGCACAGCCAAGGCAGTAAGGCAGCCTGGGCCCGCGGGCCGCCGAGTCCCGCCAGAGCCTTGAGAGTGGGCGCTGAGATGCTGGTGCAGGAACTGGGGGAGTCAGGCCAGCACAGTGACCAGGGAGAGCAGAAGTGTGAGCCAGCAGAGGGTGATGTGATGGGGGGGGGGTGAGAAGCATGCTGAGAGCTGGCAGCAGACGCGCTCTCCTGAGCTCTGTGCCAATCTTGCAGCCAAGTATTGCGTGTAATCACCAGGTATTAACAGAATAGAAGTAGGGTCTCCAGGCACCTGGCAACATGGCAGATGCCGAAGACAGAAACTGACAATATGGAGAGATGACTGAGGTGCAGGGGCAGCATGAGGCTCACCTACTCCTGACCGGAGGAGCAGGGATAGGCCGCTAGAACCAGAAAGACAACTGTGACTTACCCCTGTAATTAGGCAAAATGCTTACTTTAGTTGTTTAAGAAAGTTGTAGTTGACTCTCCGTGATTTGGCTATTCACCAGGAATTCAGTAATTCCTTTGTTTTGAAGTCCTCACTTAAGAACTTCAACCAGGACTGAGGCACCTGGCTGGCTCAGTCGGTCACGCATGTGACTCTTGATCTTGGGGTCGTGAGTTCAAGTCCCACGTTGGGTGTAGGGCTTACCTTAAATAAATAAATGCAAATGTTAAAAAAGAAAAAAAGAAGAACTTCAACTGGGACAGACCTGCCTAAACTTGTGTCCAGGTAGAACCATTCATGCTGTAGAGTCCAAAAAGGGACATCCCTGACCAGGGACCTTGCTGAGTGTGGAATTTCCTTAAAGTGGTGGGACATCCCTGACCAGGGACCTTGCTGAGTGTGGAATTTCCTTAAAGTGGTGGGACATCCCTGACCAGGGACCTTGCTGAGTGTGGAATTTCCTTAAAGTGGTGGACAACCTGATTTATAAAAGTTGGGATAAGACTGCTGTCTCTTATATTGGGCAGAGAAGCAGGGTCACCTTATAGAACTGGATAGTTACCCAGCCAAGAAAGAGCTCAGCACTTTTGCTGATGAGCCAAGAAATCATCATGAGAGAGGAAGGTTTGGGGCAATGGCCTCTGATTCCTCTGCTGGAGAAGGCCTTTAGGAGTTATTCAAATCTGCTTTGAATTCTTTCAAGATCCAGTTTGTCCAGGCCCTTAATCAACTAGAAATGGCAGTCAGCTTGGAGGTCGGGAATCTAGCTGATTGCACTGGAAGGAGAAATTTTCGAATTTTGAATATTCATATATTGCCTGTTGTGGAAGAAGCCTGGGGTTGTGGTTCACACTCCCCTTGGCTTGAACCCCCAGAACCCTAATGGAAGGTTTTGCACTGTCTTTTTGTAATCGTGCTTACCACGTGGTATTAAAAGAAAGTTTGATGCATGAAGGAGCCAGCCATTCCTTGTTGTAAAATAGTACTGTGAGTCTTTCAGTGAGTTCTAGTGTTGCCCTCCACTGGTGGCCAGCTTGCCCTGGGGATGTGCACATAGTAGGTTCTCATAAGCACACGTGCCCTCCCCTCGCCATCCTGGTGCGAGCCCCAAACATTTAAGGTTATTGTAACAGGTCAAGTCTCACTGGCAGATTTGTTTAGCCTCATACCACGCTGGGTATAAATTCCTTACTCTAAATAACGGTCACTGATTTTCCCCCTGCCTTGAAACAACAGGCATTTCATTCACCTCAGCTGGCAGCGCCCGGCAGACTGGCTAGCTGGCTCACACAGGCGGAGACGTGCTGGGGCTGGTTCCTGCCCTGCCTCTCCTCCTCCTCAGCTTTTCTACCAGCCACATGCAGAACTCTGCCCCATTACTTGATTATCACATTTCATATGAAATTAGGTATTGCAGGTCTTATGTTATTCAGTTAGCTCAGCGCAGGCTGAGGGCATGACTCAGAGGCGCTCCCAGTTTCACATCTTTTCAGTCGTGGCCTCCTCCTTTGTCCTGACCCCGGGGAGACCCTGTCTTGTCAGGACACCATTCTTCCTGGAGGCTTGGGTTAAACTACACTCTCAGGTCCCTCGGTTCCAGGGCAAAGGGTCTTTTCTGACCAGCTTCAGTTCTACCCCCTTGAGCCCTCACTCGCTGGTGTCTCCTAGAAGTACCCAAACCTCTGTTTGCCTCCCTTATGGTGTGGCCCGGAGCCCTGTGGAACAGCCCTGTGCTTACCCTGGCCCTGGCGGCTTTTTCATTCTTCTCCCTGTCACTAGACTAATGGTTTCTCTTAAAAGCTTCAGCCCTCCAGGCTGCAATGTCAGCAGCTCTGGGTGGCCCAGCACATACTTCCTCCAGGTACATGTGAGCATGCTGGAAATCCTGGTCCCACCCACACATCCTGGCTGGGTAGCCTCCCCCTGTTCCACTTTGCAGCCTTCACATTCTCCACTCCCACATTTACATTTCATCGGAGTCAACCCCAGGCTCTCTGTGATCCCCCCCATCAATCCACAGTGATGTTTTTGGCTATATACCCCCTGTCCCTGGAAATGATTTCCCTCCACTCCAGATGCAGACACATGGACCTCCTTCTCTTCCCAGCACATTTTCCCTTCTGTGCCCAACTGTCCTCAGAGGTGCCAGAAAATGTATTTGGGGTTCATTTGCTCATTCAGCAAAGTTGTCTAAGTACCTACAATGCATAAGACCATATTCTTTCAGGATTTATAATCTAAGAGGAGAGGTGAGAAAAAAAACATACTATAACATGGGTGGATAATAATACATAGGAGTAATAATGTGGGAGAAAGTAGTGCCTCTTTTGAGAGATAGGATGCTGGTGAGGCCTAATCTGTGTAATCTGGGAATTCTGGGTTATCATGTCTGAATGCCAAGACCTCCTAAGAAACTTTGAAAAAAACTTTGGGTCTGATAATCAGGTCTCAGAGGACTGGGTAAAGACTCTTAAAGACAAGATAAAGGATGAATAACTGTGGTTCTGCCCTGTGGATCTGGGACTCACCATCAGCTAGAAGGAAGTGAAAGATCATGGAAAACTCCAGTTTCCTTTTCTCTAAGAATGAGCTGAATTAGCTTCCTAAGAAAGCTTCTTCTAGTTTTGAGATTCCCTTTGGCAATAAGCCCTCTTAATTGCTCTGAAGTCCACATGACTATTTGAAGCAAAATTATAACATTGTCTTGTGGGTTTTATAATATACGTAGATGAAATACATATGATAACTATAGCATAAAGGATGGGGGTGGAGAGTAATGGACCTCTGTGGTTGCAAGGTTTCTACATTTTTCTTGAAATAGTAACCCTAAGTGGACTGTGAAAAGTTAAGGATGTATATTATAATCCCTGAGGCAGTCATCAAAAAATTAATGCAAAGAGATATAGCTACAAATCCAATAGATAAATCTAAATGGAATTCTAAAAATCTAAGAGAAGGCAGAGAAGGAGGAACAGGGAAATAGAAAACAGAAGGGGCAAATAAAACTAAATGTAACCATATCAATAATTACATTAAATGTTAATGGACTAAACATTTCAATTAAAAGGCAGAGATTGTCAGAATAGATAAAGAAAAAAAAACCTTTGTAATCTTCAAGAGATACTTTAAATAGAAAGACACAGATATGTTGAAAATAAATGGATGAAAAATGATATACATTCAAAAGCTGGAGAAACTATATTAATATCAGATAGACTAGACTTCAAGCCAAAGGATATTACCAGAGATAAAGAGGGATGTTTTACAGTGGTAGAAGGATCAATTCATCAGGAAGTAAAAACATAACTATGCAACTAATAACAGTGCTTCAAACACATGAAGCAAACATTGACAGAATTAAAGGCAGCCATAGAAAATACCATAATCAGAGATGGAGGTTTCATCAGTCAGGGTGGAGTTGTCTGATTGCACATCTGGGACAAATGAGTTTGGAAGGTCATCCTCTAGGCCAGGGCTGGGCTGTGGGTTCTGGTGAGAAACTTTAAGGAAGGGAGTTAAGCAGCAGTTCAGCAACAAAGCCTGGAGAGTTTCTTGGAGGATGGAACACTAATGGTTCCAGGCGATTTTTGTGGAGACCTTACAGCTCAGGCCCCAGTTAAGGTGGGGAGGGAGTGGTTGAAGGTATTGAGGCTGGTTCCGAAGATAGTAGTAATAATGCCCATGTGGCAATGATCACTCTGTTGGCTGTTCCAGAACAGGATACCAAGTAGTGGAGCAGAAAACGGCAGCACAAGCCAAAACAAGCCTCACTCATTTCATTATTAGCTGGTCAGGATCCCTTTGTAATATACCTAATGATGAGGGCTCAGGTGTCAAAGATTACAGCAAGAGCTAACCTTATCCTTGACTGTTACCAAGAGTGATATGGTCTGGAGAAGCAAGAGGTAGCCCAATAGGTCTCAAGCTGAGTGCGCATCAGAATCTCCTGAAGGGCTTGTTAAAACAGATTGCTGGGATCCATGCCCAGAGTTTCTGATTCAGCAAGTATGAGGTGGGATCTGCTGCTGCTGCTGCTGCTGGTCTAGAGATATTCTTGGAGGACCATAAGGTAAACAAAGTGCCAAAGGGGCCCAGAAGAGAAAACAGGCCTTTAGCACACTGAGTCAGTATAGAAGGTCATAGATGGAGGTCAGGGTAAGGGACCTGCCAGGTAGAGGAGAGTCTAGGGGATGTTGCACTTCTGGGGCTGAACTGGAATGTCCATATAAGGAGGAAAGCCGAGATGCCTGGTAAGGTGGACCTAACTTAGCAATGAAGAGCACAGTTTCAGAAATCAGATACGTGAGTTCGAATCCTAGTTCTGCTACTAATTTTTGCATGACCTAAAGGAGGTTACCTAATCTCACAGGCCTCAGTTCCACAGTCTGCAAAGTGGGGCTAATACTACTGTCTGCCCTCAGGATTGTTAGTGGGGGAGTGCAAGTAAGTGCCTGGTGTAGAGTCAGAGCTCAGTCGATTAGTGCTAGGTTGTTGCTGAATACAAGGCTTAAGGATTTGCAGGCAGAGAAAACATGGTTGAGCCATGTGTGGGCTGATGTTGACTGAATCAGTCCTGGGCTGAAGCTAGGGAAGCAAAGTAGTCAGTATTTTGTGAAACCCTTCCTGAAGACACTGGTCTTTTGGCTTAAAGAGTTCCAGTCCTCCTTAGCGGTCATTTCCCTCTAAGTCAGATTGCCCCCTACCCCCAGCCCTGCTCTGATCTTCCTGAGCCCCTTGGCAACCAGGAGAGGTAGTGGAGGCAGCTCCACCGGGGGCCCAGGCAGAGGAGCTACAAGCCACCTAGCCTCTGAATTTATTCTCCTGGCTTTGAGTTATCAGCTGGCATCCAACAGAGCAAATGGCAGCAGCTTTTGGATTTCTTTTTTTAAAGTAAGAGGCACAGGGATTTAGTCCATCTGCATTAAGGAAAGGGAATTCATTCCTCCCCCCACCCCACCCTGTGTTCTGAGATAAAATGGTTCATTTCCATGAAAATTGAAACTCAGAGAAGAATCCTTGCTGCAGTGCCTCTTGGACTGTGAGCTCAGAGGGGGTGGAGTGATGTGCACAGGATAGAGAATGGTGCCTTTCCCCCATCTTCTCTGGGCACTACAGAGGCCCCCAGTGCATGGACACTGGCTCCTAAGTGGCCTTCCTTGTATTGTTCTGAGCCTCTGTGCTGATGGCTCTACAGGAATATAGGTGCTAGCTTAGATTAGAATGTTTCCATAACCCTTTGGAACAGCCTCCTGTTCCCTATCTTCTGTGGGAACCAGCCTATTACCTGGGCCACTATCCCTCGCCCCAACCCCATATAATTCAAGCTTACTTTTCCATTTCTGACCAATCCACCACTTAGGCCTTTGCATGCCTGTGGCCACATCCTTTCAGGGCCTTCCCGTGGAGAATGAACAGGGACAGAGTGGGCCGGCACTGATCCCAGCAGCTAGAATCTCCCTGGCAGTTTCTTTATCCCGGGACTTGTCCACAACCAAGCCTGATCCCTCAGTAAGGGTGCCTGGCCCCCAGTACCATCTCAGTTAATCGCCATCCCCACCCCCTGCTTTCTGTTTTTGTGGTTTCAATGGAGCTCAGGATAAAGCCAAGCCTGGTCATCTCGGGGAAGCATTGTTCGTGGTTGGAAATCATGAGTAAATTTTGAAAATTAGTCAAAGAAAATCCTGCTTAGGAAAGCAAATTTCCCAGCAGGGGGAAAAAAAGCCAACTGGCAAAGTCCAATAGGAATAATCAGAAATAGTCTTTGGATTATTCACCTTTGATATCATCCACCCCCTCCCCATCCTTCCCTGAAGCATGGGTAACCAAGAGATACCCACATTAAGGTGATTGTCTAGGAAGAATCAACTTGGACGTGAAGCCAAATTCCTGAGCAGTTTCCACTGCAATCCAGATTCCCTCACACTGCCTTCTCCAACTCCTTCTTCATCCAAATGCAGTTCACATTATGCATCTGCTACCTGGGGGCTGTTGGCCCTGGCAGATGTTTGCGGCAGAACCTTGGGACTGATCCAAGGGTTAGACCTTCTGGGCCCTGTGTGGGGAGGTACAGCTTAAAGGTGTAGGTGGATTTATCTCATCGGCCAAGTATTGCCTGAGTGAGTGTCTGCATGCACAAAAGGACAGTGAACTCCTCTCACTTAGCCTTGCAAATCAGTCCCCCAACTTTCCCAGCCCATGTGGGGGTATTTTTCTCCCTTAGGACTGAGTAGAGAATAAATGAAGCAGCAGCTCAGGTGGAGGCGGGGGACCTGGTTCTGAACTGGCTGAGTCATCCCTCTGGTCCTCCCCCTTCTCCTACCCTCTGCCATAGCTTTACTTCAGCTCCATCTTCCCTTGCTCCAAGTAGGCACCAGCCTCCCTGCCTCTATTCTGCATAGAGAAGAAGCCTTTTTNGCGTCTTTTCTCCCAATCTCTCAGGTTTTGTAAGGTTTCCAATGGCTTCAGATCTTTTCTGTGTGATGTATGGGCGCGAGTGCAAGTACGGAGCTCCTACTTCTCCGCCATCTTACCCTCTCTCCTCTTTTAACCTTTTTTTTTTTTTTAATATTTTTATTTATTTCTACGGGAGAGAGAGACAGCGTGAGCAGGGAGGGTCAGAGAGAGAGGGAGTCACAGAATGAAACAGGCTCCAGGCTCTGAGCTGGCAGTCAGCACAGAGCCCGACGCGGGGCTCGAACCCACGAACCGCGAGATCATGACCTAAGTGAAAGTCAGACGCTTAACCGACTAAGCCACCCAGGCGCCCCGAGAAGAAGCCTTCTTTAAAGGCAAATCTGAGCATGTGAATGGGCTGGGGCTGCCCAGGTACAACCAGGTACAGAGCTCTGCGGTGGCCTGGAAGGGAGATGGTAAGGGAAGGCTCAGTCTGGGGTAGGTCCCTTTCTCAGTCTCGTGGGGCCAGAGGACTTTGTATTTGCAAGTACGGGTTGGTCCCTGCCGGTCCTGCTGCGGGAGACTCCCGTCCCTCAGAGAACGTTACCACCAGGACAACCTGAAGCACTATGTCCCGTGCTGCTTTTAACCACCCTGGGGGGGGACAGTGCTCCTTTCTGAACCCCTCCGGTGCCAGCTCTGCTCCGCGGGACGTGGTCCCCCAGGAGGCCTGCGGAATGACTCCGGGGCATCTGGAATGCAGCCGGGTCTGGGCAGCTTTGGCAGGGGGTGAAGGTGGATCATGCTTCTCTCACAAGCCCTCCAACTCCTCGGGACCCAGGAGTGGCAGGGCCTCTGAGACCTGACAGGCTTATTTTTAGTTTGGATTCTAGCTCACCAGCCCAATTGTTTTTCAGTTTTGCCTAATTTGGGCCAGGTCTTGATGGTGTCTCCTAGGACCCTGGCTCGGGCTGTTGAAGGTCTGCAGGACACGAGCCGTCGGGGCAGAGAAGTCCCGCCAGCTCCCCGTCCTGGGGTGTTGGCAGCACACGGCCTGCTCAGCCACCCTGGGGCCAGGACCAGCCGCTCCAGTTGGAGGAGGAAGGAGCCTGGGCCTCCCAGCACTGAGCCTTTGGTGATTTGGGTTGGGAGCGGTGTAGACTTAACATCCTGTTTAAATTTGGCACTCTGTCGCATTTTTAACAGGGGTTACGACCCGCCCTCCTCCCTTTCCCAGGCCTATCCTTACATATTCCTCTAATCAATTTTTCACTTTTGGCTCTAAATCTGCTCTTCACCTTGGAGCTCTGGGCCCAGTGGAGGGAGGAACAGTGTGATCTGTGTGATTTCTTGAATGCTGCCTCTGAACAGAGCTGACCATGGAGAGGCAGCCGGGAAGCCCAGCACCATCCGGGAGACAGAAGATAGGCAAGAGGAGAGAAGCTTCCACGAGAGTGATAGGAGAGGGTGGGTATGGGTGGGGACTGTATTGTCGCATGTGAGTATGCTGGGTAGAGCTGGTGGTATAGGAGGTCTGGGAGGAAAGGCAGAAGAGAGGGGAAAATGCCTGATGGCAGCCGGGCACACTGTCCGTGCGCCCAGACCCCAGCCCAGCGGCCTTGTGAGCAGTGGCCTGGCGAGCAAACACCCAGCCCCTCCATGACTCCCTGGTGGAGGAGCCCACATTCCTGCCCAGCAAAGACCGCTTTAATCAAGGCTCCAGATCCTTCCTGCAGCCGCCCGGGGGGGACTGTAACGCTAAACACATTAGTGTGTGAGATTGAAAGGTAACACATTCTCATGGAAGCCCCCGGAACAATGGGCCTCGGGTCTGGGTTTCATTTGGAAGAACCGTGCGGTGGGAATTTCTCTAATCAAATAAAAGGAAAATGAAAAACTCTATCGTTTGCAAACTTTAATGCTCTTAATTGCATTAATTTGAAAAACATACAAGGTCTTTCTGAGTATGGTGTTGGAGCCTGATAGGAAAGGAAGCTTGGGGCCTGGCTGGGGAGACACAGTGGGTCTGATGGCAGCAAAGGGTGCCTGGGAGAGGTGGCCCACCCCCATCACCCCTCCCAGCCCTGGTATTTCCGGGGCCTCTGTGGTGGCTGAAGAGCCCCTGAGAGCCCCATCAGGCCACTTGGCTTGGACCTGCTGCTGTCACTCACTCCTCATCTGTCCCAACCTGAGGGGGAAGGGCAGATCCTCTCTGCTCTGTCAGCACCCACAGCCCAGGGCCAGCTGCTCCTCTTGCAACACACCCCACCCCGGATACTTCCAGAAGCCCAAATCCCAGTCTGCCCCTTCATTTCCATTTTCCCCTATAAGACCCGTAAGGGCTCAGCAGCCTCTACCTCAGCCTCCATGGAGGATGGAACAGAAACAACCTGCACGAGTGCACTGAGTCTGTCAAGATGTGATGCGAGCTCCCTGAAGCCTGAAGGAGTCCGAGCCTTCCCTCGGCTGCAGGGCCTGGCGCTGGTAGGTGCTCAGGCGGGCCGCAGTTCTCACTTGGAGTTCAAGGGTCCCTCTGGTGTCGCAGCTGCAGAAGGTTGTGGAGCCTGGAGGTTCCTACCCATGCTGAGGTGTGGCTCTCCCTGACCAGCTGAGGAAGCTGGAGGCTGCTCCTCAGAAAAGTGCAGATTTGTGCACGAGTGTGCACATGCATGTACATGTACACACGTATGGGCTTGCATGCGATTTCAGAGGTTTCATGAACACAGACACCTGTAACCCATGTCTGGGTCAGAGGCACCAGTTTAAGTCCTGCTCCTGAGTCTTGGCAAGGACACTGACTTGCTAGAAGTCCTTCCAGGGAGTGTGGGGTTCGAGGCACTGAGGTGAGGGGTGAGGAGAGCTCTCTGGATTTTATGGGGGCCTGAGAGAATGACGCTGGGGCCTGTGGCTCACGGGGAGATGTGCTGGGCCCTGGGCGTGTTGGGCTTTCATCCTGGCCCCTCCGTGCTCAGCCTGCTTGACCTGAGGCAATTACCCTTTGGATGTAGGAGTCCTGTCAGGTCTGCCAGGGCAGTGGGGAGGGTGAAACAAGGTAGGCTACATGCAGGGCAAGCGGTGGGGGCTCTGGTCATGTCGGTTCTCCTCAGGCCCCCCAGTCCTTGGGTGACAATGGGGGAGTAAAGACTGTGTGTACGTAGAGGCTTCAGGGCTCTGCGTTTCATGGCCACCAGAAGGGGTCCTCTTCATCCATCCCATAGTTTTCTCCTTGAATCACTGTTGTCTTGTGACTCCTTCAATGGGAGATTCCTGTCTCATCCTTGAACTTGTAGTAAGTTCATCTCCTCTCTCGAGTGTCACCTCCTCTGGGAAGCCCTGCAAAATCCGTGGGAGAACTGATCTCCCCTGGGAGGTAAGCTGAGGCTGTCATTGTTCCTCTTCTCCAGAAAACCGAGACTCTGAGAGGATTGTTGACTTGCGCAAGGTCACTCGGTGGCAGAATCAGGACTATTATCCCAGATGGTGGCCCCCACTATCTAGCATGTTCCATGAACCCAGCACTGTGCCGGTCACTTGGTATATGTGAGCTTGTTGCATTTTACAGAACCCAAGTGTCTTGGCTCCAGGTCTGCATTCTTTCTCGGCACCACACTGCCTCCCAAAGACAAGGATGGAAAACCAGGAGGCTTCCAATGCTCTTTTTAAATCTTCCTTTGTGAAGAATTCTGTCAGCCATCAGCCAACACCACTTACTCAGAACTCTGGGTGTGGACTAATGAGGGACACAGTTCTTGCCCGAGTGGAATGCAGGCTCCCGGGGAGCCCAGACCTG
Organism: Crocuta crocuta; assembly: GCF_008692635.1. NCBI lineage: Eukaryota > Metazoa > Chordata > Mammalia > Carnivora > Hyaenidae > Crocuta > Crocuta crocuta. Next base: position 17,010,982 of record NW_027528417.1, on the reverse strand, counting down.
CAGCCCTTCCGGGGGGAAACAGGGGAGAGAGGACATTCTGTGTTTCCTAAGAGTCCCACTGTCATTTCTGCCACTAACCAGCTGTGTGACATTGTATACATGCTGTCTCCCCCTGGCCTCAGTTTCCTGGTTTGTACCACAGGGAGCAGGAAGCAAATGACATTTCCAGCCACAGGATTCTAGGATTCTGTGACTTGTGAGGGTGCCATGGGCTAGCCATGCCTGGGTGGAGGGAAGCAGTGATCAGCGGGCGTTCTCGCCAAGGTGCTTTGGTCTGCTCTAATCTTGCAGCCTCATTGTCTGCCAGAGCTCAGACTCAGGAGGAGGGGCTCATGTTGGATAAGGGGAGCCCTGGCTGAAGATGATTTACAAAAGCAGGATGTGCTCAGGTTAGCAGGCCTTAATGGTGTGTTGGGGAACAGACAGATGTGCTCCCTAAGCTGGCAGATGTTATTTTTTAAGAACTTCTGAAGGCAGAGTCCTGGGGGGAGGGAATCTTGTGGCCTCATCTCTTCTGTGCCCCAGCAAATGCTCAGTGACTTATGAACATGACCTGATTTAATTCTCCCACCCGATCTATCAGGAAAGGATATTGCACCCCACCCCACCTCCCCAGATCCATCCTTCAGAGCTTTGGCTCCGAGGCTAATGCAGACTATAAGGTGTGTATCTGGCTGGGACGTGGTAGACGGAGATTCAAACCCAGGCCCAGCTGGTACTAATGTCCAGGGACTGTCCACTCCACCATGTCACCCTGTGTTGGGGAGGAGTGTAACAGGGCTGGCAGCTGAATTTCAACACCATGGATACTCAGAGAAGGAAACCTCAAATGAGAGGGTTGCAAACTGAATACTCGTGAGCCTCCGTCTAAGCAAATCTAGTATACCCAAATCTAAAAATAGTTCCTTCTATTGGAACTCTTTCCCATATGAATTCATTCCCATATGAAAAAGAATCACTGGTTCTTTTCTTCAAGAAGCCAACTCCATTAGTGCATTAAAAATACGACTGAAGTTGCCAAATGTGATTTCACATGAAATCCCCTCTCCCCACCCCCAAGCCCCAACATACTTCTCACTCCTGATCCCAAAGGAATACTCTGCCTTGCCTAAAGAGAGGTTCGCCTACAGTGAGGGGGGCTGGTAATCAACATGGCAAACACATGTCCTGGATTTTCTGAGACTGGCTCACTTTCTAATATTAGGTTTCCATTGTCCCACGAGAATGCTTGGAACTATCAGGCATTGGGGATTGATGCTTTGCTTTGTAAAAAGTGGTCACTATGAAGGACACTGTCCTATTGAGCCCATTTTCCAGCCCAGCAGGGCTGATGGATAGGCCCAGTCAGAGATGGGGTGATGTGGGGAGTCCAGAACCTAGCTTATGAGGTGGGGTGGGGGACTTTGGGTACAGGGTGAGTCAGCTGAGAGACAGCCCCCTGGGTTCCTGGGATCTATTAGTGAGCATGCCATGCAAAGCAGGCAGGCTGCAGAGACCCAGGCTCCCTTCACAGGCACTTCTCTGCCTGGGAAGTGGGCGGGCGGGACCTGGAGGCTAGCCAGGGAAGAGCAGCTCCATGATTAAAGGGTTGGAGACCAGGACTTTTGAAGCAAGACTGGGATGGCTGGTTATTTGTGCATTCAGCTCTGGGCTCTGCCTCCACCCCACCCCACGCACCACCCAGCAACTCTGACCCGCAGCCCAGCCCTGGGCCGCACGCCGGGCTCTGGGAGGGTGGCCGGGAGGGCAAGGATTTCCAAAACCTTGACTGAGGACTTGGAGTATGTTGGCAGCGGCTTTAACACACATGCATCATGAAATCTTCCCAACAAGCCTTTGGGGTAGCAGTTACCAGCCCCATTTTAAAGGTGGAGACGCTGAGTTTGAAATGCTTTGCTCAAAGTCATATAGCCAAGTGGAGCATGGATCCAGGTCTTCTTTTTTCTTCCTTTTTTAAGTTGTTATTTTAATTCCAGTTAGTTAACATATAGTGTCATATCAGTTTCAGGTGTATACTATAGTGATTCTATAATTCTATACATTACTCAGTGCTCATTATGATAAATGTACTTTTTTTCTTTTGATAAGTGTATTCTTTAATTCCCTTACCCAATTTCACCCCTCCCCCGACCTCCCCTCCGGTAAAGTATCAGTTTTTTCTCCCCCTCTCTCTCTTTTTTAAAGACCCGGCTCTTCTGATTCCCTCTCATCTCAGCAAAAATAGACAAGGCAAAGGGTGAGGACAGAGAAATCTGACTAACTCCCTCCGATGACCGGGTTGTTCACCAGCATTGTTTACGTGTGAAAATAGGAGCCCTCAAAATAGTAATTACAAGGAGGTTGATGCTATGTACCACTTATTGAACAGCTACTACATGCTCAAGATTACTGCATGTAATCCTTACAATGATGTCCAAGGTAGGTATTATAATCCTTGTTTTGCAGATGAGGAAACTGAGGCTCCAAACATTAGCTGACTTGCCAGTAAAAGGCAGACCCAGGATTTCAGCTCTGATTGTTTGGTCTTCAAAGCCCACGATCCTTCCATCACCCCATGCCCCACATGACACCAATGTCATGTTGCTGGAACTGCTGTATCAATGGAAAGAAAGTTTGGGGCATGACTCAGGAGCATCTTGGGAGCATTCTTAAAGCCAAGAAGGGTTATCCCAGAAGCTGCTGGTTGATTAGTTGTTTTCTAGCACCAGACACTAGCTCATTCCCATGCTTTGGCTCATGCTGTTTCCTTTCTGTATTGAAAATGTTTTGTGTTTAGGGGCACCTGGGTGGCTCAGTTGGTTAAGCATCTGATTTTGGCTCAGGTCATGATCTCACAGTTCATGAGTTTGAGCCCCCACTTCAGGCTTGCTGCTGTCAGAGTCTGCTTTGGATCCTTTGTCCCCTTCTGTCTGCCCCTCCCCCGCTTGCTCACACAGACACACACACACACACACACACACACACACTCTCTCTCTCTCTCTCTCTCTCTCTCTCAAAAATAAATTAAACATTAAAAAAATGGTGTGTGTATGTGTGTGTGTGTGTGTGTGTGTTGGGGGAGAGATATTGACTTATGTTTGAGGGAGCGTTTCCTGGAATATAGAGTTAAAATCTAGGAAGCTCTAGTTAGTCTTGGTGGGGTGGGTGATGGGGCAGCGAGGACTACCTCTCATAGCGGCAGGTACCAATGCAACTCTGATCGTGTCTCTGCTTTCCTTCACATTCCTTACCAGTCCTGCACTGCTCCTTTGCATCTGGGTATCTAAGGTTTCCTGGCAGGCATACCATACCCTTTCTCTTAGTGCTACATAATCATGGTTCCATCACAGTGCTGTAAAAACAACTCAGGACCAGGAGTTCCACAGGCCTGGGGTTTGGTGGTCTTGGTCTATAGATGCCTATGTGACCTTGGACAAGTCAGCTGCCCTCTCTGGGTTCAGAACTAGCTAGTGGGTTTTCTACTAGATTCAGGGAACTCAAGGGTCAATAACAGAGGGTCCCTGTCCTCAAGGAGTTCCCAGTCTAGAGAGGAATGTAGTCATGTAGTAGATCTGTTGGAAGCAAGGTGGTTACTTCTTTGATAGAAGGATGGATAGCACATTGAGGGGAAAGAGACAAGAACAGAGGAGAGAGTGACTGGCCCTACCTGGGGAGTCAAGGAAGACCTTACAGAAGAGGTGACCTCTGGATAAGGATTTGAAGGATGATGGGAGTTTGTCAGGCAGATGAGTGGGTGGAGGCACCCTACTTTGGGTTTTGGTGGCCTGGTTTCATCACCTCACCTTTACTCTTGAATTCCAATAGTAACGTGCCCTGGGTCACTACTTGGCTGGACATATCCTGTCATGCTTACAGAGACCTCAACTCAGCCACCATTTAAATTCTGGTGAAATTCAGTGAGAGAGCAGCTCGCAAAGGAAATGGGCAGTAAGACTGGAGCAGACACCAGAGAAGCAGGCCAGAGGAGGGAGTTTCAGGAAGTAAATATCTAAAAACCTTAACCGCTACAGGGATCAGGAAAGATGAGGATAGTGAAAAGTAAGAAAACGATTGGAATAAAGAAAAAAAGACTGGAAGGAAGTATGCCAAGATGCTCATAGTCCTTTGCTCATGGTGGTGGGATCATGGATGGGTAATCCTTCTTCTGTCCTCTGCCCTATGCCGTACTTGCCAATTTTTCTACAATGAAGTATTTATTTGATAACCAAGAACTAGAACAATTGAAACTTGTTTGGAAAAGAAGTCACTGGTGACCTTGGCAAGAGCAGCTTCAGGAGAGTTGTTCCGCCAAAGCCAGATTGCGAGGCATTAAGAAAGTGGCAGGGGGTGAGGAAGCGGAAGAAGCATGCGTGGAACGCTCAGAGAGGTTTGGCAGTAAATGGAAGGGTGGAGATGATACCTGGAGGCGGCAGGGCCAAGCAAAGATGTTCGCTCTTTATTGACTGTGGGAGGGACTTTTAAAGGTAATAAAATTCCCTGAGGTGGGAGGAATCAAGATCTTATAAAGGACTTTTGTGTCTCTTCTGGATATAAGAGACAGAGGGAGAAAATTTATTGGAATTTCTGGGACTTTTTTGTGGCTTGTTGGGACAACAGAAAAAAATGATATGAAACTAGGATTGTCCTGGAATGGCAGGCTTAGTGGCTGCTGAATATTGTGTGGGTTTGGGTTTCCAACCGGAAAGGAAAGAAACAAAGGTGAAGATTAAGAGGATGCTAAGAAGTGGGTGTCCCCGTGTTTACGATAGTATCACTTATAATAGACAAAAGCTGGAAGCAGCCTATGAATCTACTGACAGGTGAATAGATTAAGTGTGGTGTGTACATACGATGGAGTATTATTCAGCCTTAAAGAGGATGGGAATTCTGAAACATGGATGAACCTTGAAGATATTACGCCAAGTAAGATAAGCCAGTCAAAGAAGGACAGATAGTGAATGATTCCACTTCTATGACATTCTTGGAGTAGCCAAACTCAAAAAGACAGAGAGTGGGGTGGTGGTGGCCAGGCCTTGGGGCGGGGGGTGGGGGAGGGAGGAATGAGTTGTTGTTTAATGAGTGCAGTTTCAGTTTTGATGAAAAAGTTCTGGGGATGGACAGTGGTGATGGGTGCACACTAGTGTGAATGTCCTTCATGCCACAGAACTGTACTCAGAAAGATGGTTGAAATGGTAAATTCAACCATGAAATGTGATGTATATTTTACAACAATCTTTTAAAGTTACAAAAAAGTAGGTTTGCCTCGGCATCACATATACTAAAGTTACAAAAAAGTAAAGAAGGAGAATTATGAAAGGAGGAAGAGGAGGAGGAAAGGAAATAGGGGAGAAGGGGAGTGCAAGGACTCTGGGCAGGCAGAACTGGGGGCCTGGGGTCCCAATGGGGATGCTTTTGGAAAAGTGCAAAGGACATTTTGTATTCAGAGCAGAGCAAGTGGAAGAGTGGACAGAGAAACAGAAGTGAGATGGAGTCGGGGATGGGCTCAATGTCTTTATATCGTAAACAGCTTCCCCAAATATACCCCTTGGCTTGTGTACCAGGTACTGTGCTGGACCCTATCAAGTTTTCTGAGCTATGGAAGTCTCAGCCCATGCTCTGAAGTATCCAATGTTTTGAGGTCGAGGGAGCAGGAGAGGAGAGGCAATCAGTTTGACAGCATGACCTTGAACTCCATTCACTTTGCTTCTGCAGGCCTTTAAGACCAGGAAGCAGGGATGTGAAAAGTGACAGAAGTGATTGGTGCTGGGCACCAGTATTGCAGACCCAGTGCAGGTCAAAGGGACAGGGACATGGAAAGGACGACACTGAAGTAGCTGACCTGAGGTCCAGGCTTTGGAGGCAGCCTGGCTTGACTCGGGAGCAAGGAGCCTGAGGAGAGTGAGTTTGCACGAGGTGCTCAGTTTGCTTATGGCCTGGAGGAACTGGCTGGTAATACCAGGCGCCCTTAGGCAGTGAAGCCTCTCTCTACTAAGCTTCGTACACAGAGATATACGGTCAGCAGCATTGACTGCTTCTGGATCATCCCCAGGGCAGGATGCCTACAACCAATTTTAATTAGAGGTTGTCTGACCTGCCCACTGCATCTGGTGTGTTCTGCCTTTTTCACTATCAACACAAGATAATGATCTTCAGCCTATATTTTTCTGGAGGTAACAGATTTTGGGGGTTGGGGAGACCAGGGTTCAAATCCCAGCTTTTAGCTTTACAATTTAGAAGGTATATAACCCTGGACAAGGGTCAAGTTTCGTTATCTGTAAAATAAATTCAATTATATCATGCCCTGGGGTTTATGAAGATCGAATGTGTATGTATATGTATGATGTGTGTGTGTGTATGTGTGTGTGTATGTGTGTGTATAAAACACCTAGCACAAGGGCTCTAAAAATTAGTAAATGTTCAGTAGATGTCATTTTGTACACTTGTGTGGGCACTGGCATGCACACATGTTGTTTTTGGAATGTCTACATCAGGAAGGTCAAAGGGCTGGTACAGGTGGCTAGGCTGGCTCAAGCTTCTTCCTGTGGGCATACAGAAACGCATTTTATTAGATTTTTCTTAGGTCTCCTTTCTCTCTCTGATTCCTTCCCCACATCCAGCGAGCTTGGAGATAAGGTTGCCTTTGCTGACCATGGAGGAGCCTTTCAGACTTTAACACCACATGTAGAACTTCTATGGTATTTGTGGTGAAGTATGATGTAGAATGCTGACTGCTACACCATAGAAAGGTGGAGAGTGCTGTAGGGAGGTGAGGGACCCTGTGATGAGGTGGGGCACACTGGGGGAGGTGAGGGACCCTGTGGTGAGGTAGCATGCACTGTGGGAACTTGATGATCACTGAGATGACATGGGTAGAGTGGTAACCTGAGGCCTGCTGAGGGGAGGAGAAATGCTCTGGTAGGGAAGGGTGGCCTCCACTTCATAGTGCTATTTGTCTTCCCATGTCTACTCTTCTACTCTTAAATTAGACTTCTCCGGAAGAGGATCCCTTTCTAATGAACCTACAGGCGCCGCTCTCCAACCAGACACTATCCTAAGAACAGCCCAGTGACCTCCTGTCCGTGCTCCTCCGGGCCAGCACGTCTTGCTGCAGGGCAGTAGTTCGCTCTGTACAGAGCCCACTTACCGTGTGTCACCCTGGCACCTAACACCTCTGGCACATGGATGAGACCATTAATGAGGACACAGGGGTCAATTCTGCACACACTTACTGAAACCTCACAGGTGTCACCCACTGTGCTAATCTCTGGGGATTCAGACCCGAATCAAAACTGGCCTCCACTCCAGGAGCTCAGTGTGGCAGGGAACACAGACCTCCCAGATTCACCTGGAGTTAGAGTGCTCCCAGAGGCTTGACCGACACCTTCAGATCAGAAAACAGGCAACTAGCTCTGCCTTGGAAAGTCTGATAAGGCTTCCCAGAGGTGCTGACCTCTGAGGTGGTTTTTGAAGGCGGAATAGGAATAGAGAACTGGGGACCAAGCATTCCAGGTCAGCGCTCGGCAGTTCTGGAAAGTTCTGACCAGTGGGGGGTGTGAACCTACAGAGGTCGTCCAGGGACCTCCAGTGGCATTCTGATTTGCTGAAACCCATGGGGGCCTCAACAGGGTGATAGGGGCTGCAATGGGGTACAGCCTTTTCTATTTAGAGGGAGGCAGGAGGGGGTTCATCCGAGAACATGGCTGTATCCATCTCTCCCAGTTGTAATCCATTCATTTCCAGTCAAGGAAGGAGGAAGGTACGGAGGGAGGGGAGGCACTGGGTGGGCTGGGCTGGACTCGCCTGGCACTGGAGGGACTGGCCGTTGGGAGGGTGATGTTTATTTGACTATGATGTATATTTAAAGGTCTCAGTTACAATGGGCCCCGGGCGCTCTTTAACAAGCTGCAGCTGTCTGGTTGCTCATTAGCTTTCCTGACATCTTCTCCAGGCTGTTCCTGGGGGAGCAGCTCCCGGGGCTGCTCCCTGTGGGCCCGGGCCTCGGAAGGCTGACATCTTGCCCCCAGCCCCAAAGCCACCATGATGAATGGTGCTGCTGCCCCATGCAGACAAACGTCTTCCTGGAACAAGCCCTGTTTGTTTAAGACAAACAATCCGAATTGACTCTGGAGAAAGCCCTTGGTGGAGGCCCCAGCCTCACCTGCCATGACCTGCCACTGCCCGCCCCTCTGCACCCCCGCCCCCCGCAGAGGGGAAAGAAACAACCAGGCCGGCACCTCTGGGCGCTGTTCTCAGATGGGCACAGAGCGGGATCTCTAAGGACAGCACATCTCTGGAGGTGAGTCGGGAGAGAGGAGTAACCCTCTGCAGAGGAGGGTAAGCAGGCGGCACCATGCGAAAGCAGGGCTTTGGCAGCTCGGTGTCTGTTCTCTGCTGCTCTCTACATGTGTCTCTGCTCATGTTATCCCTCTCTTGGCCTCAAGTCACTCAAACATAGAATAGGCCAGTTTGTTAGATGGATGGTTCTCAACCCTGGCTGCACATTGGAGTCACCTGAGGAGCTCTTAAGAAATAAACCCAGGCCCCGCTCCTAGAGATCTGCTTCAAGCAGGTTTCAGAAAGCCCTATTTCCCCCCCTAATGTCCTCAAATGATTGTAATATGCAGCCAGGGTTCCAAGCCATTGCTTTGGGTGGTTCCCAAGGTCTGATTCTATGGCTTATTAGGCTTTCCTTGAAAATTCCTGGTTCCTTAGCAACCACCTCCAGGAAGCCATTAATTTGCACAGTGTGAGCCTCCAGATGTCCCTGCACCAGGAGTTCCTCCTGAACAAACCCACATTGGACTGGAGTAGAAAGGGACCTCAGAACTCACCTGGTCCAAATTGGGTTCAGAGATGGCAAAGCTGAGGAATCCTCTTCTCTGTGCAAGCAACCCCACCAGCTCCCACGGAAGGTGGTTTGTATATGTGAAACATGAACAAGGTGGGAGATTATCTCGTTACAGATGGAAATAGTTGAGGACAAAGAACAAGACTGGAGCACTGGAATTGCAACTCCTCCCTGTCTTCCCACCTGGATTGTAAGCCCCTTAAGCTCAGGGATCAGGTCTCCTGGTTTTGTTTGGTTTGTTGTTTTGATATCTTCCTCCTGACTTGGCACTAAATGCCTGACAGATAGATGGACGAATGGATAGATGGGATGAATGGACAGAACCATCCTTGTTTGGGGCACCCATCAGTAGGTTTGACTGTGGCTCAGTTGGACTACCATCTCCACTGTCACTGCTGTGAATAATGGAGGGGCAGAGACTGAGGGAATCTTTTAGTCTTGACTAGGGAGAGGGCCGTTAATAAGTATGTAAAGCTGGTCTTAACAGACTTGCTATGAATGGCAAAGCCACATTACATGCTCATTATATTCTGCTGTGAATCCACAACATCCAAAGCCCATGACACAACACAGCCTGGTGTTTCCCATCCTCAAAAGTCATCTGGTCAAAAAAGCCATTTCCGCCAAAGAACGTGGTCCTACAGGCATCAGATGGGAAAGAGAGGGGCCCAATGTGGGGTGAGGACAAGAGTTGGAGCCCTGCATTGGGTCTATATAACCCGCCATCTCTTAATTCCTCAAAATACTGCTCTACACTCAGCCAGCCACCCTTTACTGAGCTCCCCCTTGGGCCGACACTCTGCTCTGCTGAGGGTAAGAGGTAAAAGATAAAGTCCCTGGCCCCAGGGAACTGACAGTCAAGCAGTAGAGATGGATAGGAAAAGAGCAAAGTGCTAGTGAACCCCAGAGGAGGAAATGCCTGATAGGGTGGGAGCATCAGGTATGGAGCCATAATGAAGGGGCCAATTACCCTCCATGGGAGTTCTTCATGGTATGTCCCGGGAATCTGAATTCTTTTTAAAATTCATCAGGGCATTCTGTTGTGCAGACAGGTATAGGAATCTTTCGGCTAGTGGTTGGTGCGGAAGGAATCCTAGAGGGGACTGTACGTGCAAAGGAAAGCAGGCAACCCAGGAGCACACAGGAAATGGCAAATAGTCAAATGTGTCTGGAAACCAGTTTATTTGGGGTGAAAGAAGATGTGACTAGGGTGGGAGAATGGACTCCAAATGCCTTTTTTTGTTAAAATAGCTTAAAATAATTCCCCCAGGAAGCAGTAATCCATTTCAGTCCTCCTCATGCGGTGCTGATTTGCCCAAGTTGCGGGGAGATCTGGTGCCGATTACCAGGTTTCGCTGCATTAAGTAATGCAACAATAAAATTTGGGTCATTGCAGCACAAAGTCCCCTTTATTTTGACAAGTGTAGTTTTTACTCTGAAGTGTTATCATAAATAATTAAATTAAACCAGTAAATGGCTTGTAGTATGCTTTGCTGGAGTAACAAAGTCTCTGTAACCCCAGACACTGAGCCACTCCTTTGGGGGATTCTTGGCGTAGAAACATTTGGGAATTTGTCAGAGCTCAAGAGTATTTGAACTCATCAAGGGAGAGGGCAGAACTGAAGGCTCATCTCCTTTCCCTGCTGTCCCCCTTTCCTCATTGGTGCGGGGTCATCTCTGTCCCTGCCTGTCATCTGCCGAACTGGCCAGGGCTGGAGGAATCAGGTGGCCTGGTGCACATACTGGCAAGTCTTTTTTTTTTTTTCTTTTTATACTCTTGCCCAGGCACCAGGATGTCAGATGCTTTAGATCTGAGAGGGGAAGGGCCAGCAGGGACCCTCAAGACAGTGTAACTCCCCATCCTTATCTGCTCTTCCCTAATAGACAAGGAAACAGAGGCTCAGTGAAGGGAGAGGACTTGTTCTAGTGTTTGTTGGCTGATGGCTAAGGACAGGCAGCATGCAGAGTGAGTGGAGAAGACTCAGACCCAGCGGGAGAATGTGTTGGAGGGATAGGGGCTGGAGGGCAGAAGGCAAGGAGAAACAAGGGAAAAAAGTAGCAGGGAGGATCGCTGGAGGGTGGGGAGCTTTGAAACAGGTTCTCCGGGGACATCAGGATGAGACCCTGAGGAATAACTGCCAGAGTCCTCAAGCATCCAGACCTCTGCTCACTGCATCTAGATAGTTCTAAATAAAGCAAGAGAGAAGCCAGACCTTTCCGGTAGAGAGGGAAAAAAAGTTGCTGAAGAGAATACCCAGAGGCAGAACAAGCTGGTTAAAAGCAGGGAGAAGTTTCCAGATCCTCCTCAAAGTGAGCAGTTGGCCTTTTTCCTCTTCTCCACACACTTCATCCCCTACCCATAGTCTGCCAACATCCTGCCTGAGGGACATCCAGCATCAGCTTCCCTCATCCTCCCCAGGGTCCTCGAGAAGGTGACAGCTGGTAGCTGGGTTAGAGAGGGATACATTCCCATCACCTCCCCTTTTGGTGGATCCTAGGCCTGGAGGACCCCAGGCAGGGATACTTGATTCTTAGAGCTAGAACCCCCAGCAAAGATTCCAGAACCTGGGCTCCCTCAGAGTCCCAGGCCACTTCCAGGAACTGGAAATCCCAGCCTCAGGGCTGAGCCAGCTCTGAAGAGGGCCTCACAGACAGGCATTCTGCACGGAGGAGCCCATCAGAATGAGGTCGACAACACACGTGGCCTTTCCACCTGTCTCCCCTCTCAGACTAGGTGTTTTCCATAGCGCCTTTGGTGGAAAGGAAAACATGTTGTTCTTACCCCATGGAAGGCTGAGCTGTGTAAACGACAGACCTGGAACGTGGGGTAAAAATTACCTACAGGGCAGACCAAGCCACACCAGAAATCCCAAAGCAGAGGCAGTAGAGGTTCCAAAGTTCCACGGTAGCATTTACCAGTACACACGCTCAGATGTCAGAGAGGTGTTGGGTGGTGTGGGCTTTTGCTCTGGGGCTGTGGAGGAAGGGTGGTGGAGGCCTGGTGGCCTGAGTGGCAGCCCCTTCTCTCTCCCTGCCATCCAATGCATCCTTCACAAAGATGTGGACAGGGGAGGGGAAGTGAACTTAGCTGACCCAGAAACCCTGGCCAGCCCAGGCCAGTTGGGAAGCTGTCTGGTGCTTCCTGGCTCCCTGATCCTAGGCCATCTCTTGGGAAGTGGTGGTGGAACAGGGATGGAGAGGGAAAAGTGACCTGCACACAGGTGGATCTGACGCTGCCCCTGGAAATCCACCACCACACTGGGTCCTCAGGGAACACCTCTGAACTGTCCTCCCCTCCAATAGCCTCTGCCTCCCTCCTCAGAGTCACCATCTATTCAGGAAGCTCACTCTGAGCCCCAAGGCCCAGCTAGGTGCCCTCTTCTGTGCCCCCACTGTACCCTGTCACACTCAGACCTTATCATCTCAAGTCTCTCCTTAAGGCAAGTCTGTATTTGACTTGTCTCTATGCTCACTGCCATATACAGTAGGTGCTCAATAAATGCTTGTTGAACAGAACAAGGGCATCTCTAGACCAGGCTTGATACATGGAGCCTTGGCCTGGAGGGAGCAGTTGGCAGAGAGGCCAGGGAGGTCAGAGCCCTATGCACCGCCCTCAGCCCAGTCACCTGTCTGTCCCCTGTCACCGTCAAAGCCTGTCTCTTCTTCACTGAGTAGGTCTGCAGCCACTGCCTTCCCTCTCTGTCGAGCATGGTGTGGATGTGTGTGGCCAGGTGTTGCGGGGGAAGCCCATGGCTCCAATCAGTGCCAAGGCTCACTGCACCCCTCCCCCTCCACAGACAGAGGTGGCTTACTGGACCATGTGACAAGGAGGCAGCAGAATTCATTTAACGAAATAGGATTCGATGCTTGGCCTCACTCCTCCAGCCAGGCCAGAGAGCCCCTGGGTGCCCCTCCTGCTCTCCCTCCCCTTGGGCCTTTCACCCCCTGATCCACGGAGTGGGGAGCGGTCACGTGGACCCTCAGCTCTCGACAGGAAGCTGTCGGCACCACTGACTCGCAGGGCCAGCTCCCTCACCGCCTGGAAGGCAGGCTGCTTTCTCCAGTCCAGCTCACTGAAACCCAACCCCTGTTTCCAGCTGCAGCACGAAAGAGCCCCAGGCCCAGCCTTCCCCCGGGACCCCGCAGCCTGTAGATCTCACGGTCAGGGAATTTTCTCTGTGCAGTGTTCCAAGCCGGCTGAGCCTCCAGCACAAAGGGTGGGGAGAGACCGCAACCATCTTCCCTGCTTCACCAGCCTCCTCCCCCCAATCCGGAGGCCTGAGAAACCCAGTGGACAGAGGCTGTTCCCTGGCTCTGGGGCAGGGGAGACCCAGAGGACAGAGACTGGCCTTTCTGGGGAGGTTGGAGCCTTGGGAAGTGATCCCTGAAGCTGCCTGGCTTAGATCAGTTTGGAGCAGTTTCTTCCAGCGCTCCCCCCCCCCCCCCCCCCCCCGCCCACNCCCCCCCCCCCCCCCCCGCCACAGGGAGGAAACTCACCTACTCTGGTCCTGACATCCCAACAGCCACGCTTGGTAGGCGACCTGTTTTATAGTCAGGCCTGCTCAAAAAGGCCTCCCATGCTCCAGAAAGAAGGGGATTGAGGCTGGGTAGTGGGGAGCCGCTGGTTCCAGGACTCACAGATTCCTTTACCTGGAGAAAAGTCTGTTTACACAAGAAACATTGGGCTTTTTGTTGTTGTTCCTAAAAACAGACTTTTCCTCAAACTCAGCTGTTAAGTTATAATCCCGATAACAGTACAGTCACTACCCCTCATTCACAGTTTTGCTGTCTTCAGGTTCAGTTGCCTGAGGTCAGCCATGGCTGGTCCGAAAGCAGATGACCTTCCTGACTATCATCGGAAAGTCAATAGTAGCCTGACACAATGTCACAATGCCTACAATGCCTAGATGTCATTCATCTTGCTTCATCTCAGTGTAGGCATTTTATCATCTCATACCATCGCAGGAAGAAGGGTGAGTACGGCCTACGAAGATATTTAGGCCGACCACATTCACATAACTTTTACAGTATAATTGTTCTATTTCATTATTAGTTAATGTTGTTGGTGTGTCTAAATTAATGTGCTTAATTTAGAAGTTAAACTTGATCATAGAAATGTACATATAGGAAACACATAGTATCTCTAGGCTTTGGTTCTATCTGCAGTTTCCGGCGTCCATGGGGGTCTTGAAATGGATCTCCTGCAGATAAGGGTAGATTACTGTATAATAGAGTGGAAAGATCCAGAAAGCAAGGAATGGCTTAAACCCCAATTTTACTTATTAACCATGTGTGTAGGGGTGCCCCAAGATACATTATAAACAAAACTGAGACTCATTTTTCTCATCTGTAATATGGGACTACTATTATTTGCCTCCATTCACCTTGCAACCATTAAGTGCCTACTGTGTGCCAAGCCTCAAGTCAGTTCCTGGAGACTGAAAAATAACAGGATTTCCACCCAAGGGGTCATATCAAATAATGTGTATGAATGCTCTTGGAAAACTGAAATGTTGAAATAAATTGATGAGGGCCAGCTGTAATGATCTCATTAACGTTCTGTGAATGAGGCTGCTAAAGCAATTCTTACAGTTCTCAAAAACACTTTTAAGTAAACCAGACTTGTCTCTGTAATCTGGCCTGCACTATTTATTTGCTTAGCAAACCACTTCTTCATAGATAGTGCAAAAGGAAAGACTTCAGACCAGCCTGAGGCCGACTTTATCCCAAATTCAGAGTCAGTGGGGTCTGAATTAATTAGGTCTTTCTGTAGCTTAATGTATAAACCTGGGCTCAGGAAATTTGGCCTTTAAAGCAGGTGCCCTTTCAAATGAGGTGGGTTTCATGTAACTATTTTAACTTCAGCTCCATTACCCTTTATGGGCTGCAGGGCTGGGGGGGAGGAGGGGAGGATCTGGTGTAAGTCTGCTTCCTGAGTGGGGAACCAAACCAAAAGAACTGTAAAACGGCGGTAAATTCACACTTGCAGCTCCTGCCTGGGGTCTCCTCCAGGCCCTTGAGGGCAGGGGCCAAGGTTCCCAGTCCTATTTATGGGGCTAGTCGCCTGCTGGGGTTTCCTTCTTCTTTGGACTTTTCCCCCAGCCCAGCTTTATTGAGGTGTGATTGACAAATAAAATTGTATATATTTAAAATGTACAATATGATAATCTGATATCTGTATACATTGTGAAATGATTACTACAATTAAGTTAATCAACACAACCATCACCTCACATAGTTTTTTACCTTTTGTAGGGTAAGAAGGGCTAAGATTTACTTTCTTAGCAAATTTCAAGCATACAACACAGTATTATCAACAATAATTGCCACGCTGTACATTAGATCCCCAGGACCTACTCATATTACAACTAAAGATTTGTACCCTTTGACCAATACTTTCCTGTTTCTTCTACCTTCTAACTCCTGGTAACCATTATTCTACTATTTCTAGGGGGTTGACTTTGTTTTTAGATTCCACCTATAAATGATACCATATAGTATTTTTCTTTGTCTGACTTATTTCTCCTAGTATAACGCCTGGTACTTTCATTCCTGTTGTTGCAAGTAATTTCCTTCTTTTTTATGGATGAATAATATTCCATTGTGTGTGTGTGTGTGTGTGTACACACATACACATCTCACATGTTCTTTATCCATTCACCTGTCAATGGACATGTTGGTTGTTTCCATACCTTGGCTATTTGTGAATGATGTGGCAGTGAACATGGAAGTGGAGATCTCTTTGGTGTAGTAATTTCATTACCTTTAGATATATACCTAGTAGTGGGATTGTGGGATCAAATGGTAGTTCTGTTTTTAATTCTGGGGGGAACATCCATACTGTTTTCCATGATGGTTGTGCTAATGTGGGTTGTGCATTCCCACAAACAGTCTACAAGGATTCCCTTTTCATCACATCCTGATGATACCGGTTATCTCTTGTCTTGATAATAGACAGCTGTAACTGTTGTGAGATGGTATCACATTGTGGTTTTAATTTTCGTCTCTTGGACATTTAGCGAGGTTGAGTAACTTTTCGTATAACTGTTGGTTATTTGTAAGTCTTTGGAAAAATATCCAGGTCCTCTGCCCAATTAAAAAACTTTTTTAATGTTTATTTATTTATGAGAGAGAGAGAGAGAGAGAGAGAGGCAGAGAGAGGGAGACACAGCATCTGAAGCAGGCTCCAGGCTCTGATCTGTCAGTGCCTTACAGCTGTCAGTTGTCAGTGCCTGAACCCAACGCGGGGCTTGAACTCACAAACTGCGAGATCATGACCTGAGCTGAAGTCAGACGCTCAACTGACTGAGCCACCCAGGTGCCCCTCCTTTGCCCAATTTTTAATTGGGTTACTGATTTTTTTTTTTTTGCTATTGAGTTGTGAGATATGTATATGCATGTATATGTATATATATATATATGACTCCTTCCTGGATGTAGGACTTTCAAATATTTTGTCCTATTCTGTAGGTTGCCTTTTTATTTTATTCCTTGTTTCCTTTGCTGTGCAGAAACTTTTTAGTTTGATGTTGTCTCACTTGTTTATCTTTTGTTGCCTTTGAGGTTGGTGTCAGATCCAAAAACTAATTGCCAAGGCCAATGTCAAGGAGCTTTTCCTTTAGGTTTTCTTTTTGGAATTTTATAGATTCTGGTCTTATGATTAAGTCTTTAATCCATTTTGAGTTGATTTTTGTGTATGATGTAACATAAAGGTCCCATTTTATTCTTTTGCATGCGGCTGTCCAGGGGGACTTCTTATTCTGGCTATGGGTTGTCTCCAAACTCCCCAGCCATCAAGTGTTATCTCAGCCACCAGGTCACAGGACATCCTTTCACTTAAGAACCTCTTGGCCAATCCTGATACTCCTCAGCCCCCACCCATAGGTCTTTCCCACTGCCTCTTACTATCTGCCCAGGGGGGTTCCAGGTCAACTGTTGTTTTAGCCAGTCCAATACTGTAGCCGCTAGCCACATGGGCCACATTGAACACTTGTGGCTAATCCGAACTGAGATGTGCTAGAAGTGTAAAATATACACTAGGTTGTGAAGACTCAGTCTGGGAAAAGTAATGTAAATATCTCATTAATAATTCTTATTTTGATTACATGTTGAAATAATATTTTGGATATATTGAGTTAAATAAAAAACATTAAAATTTTTCCTGTTTCTTTTTAATTTTTTTAACACTTTGGATGCTTTTTATTTCTTTTTCTTATCTTATTACTGTGACTACCACTTTCAATACTATATGGAATAAAGGTGATGAAAGTGGATATTCCTATCTCCTTCCTGATCTTAGAGAAAAAGTTATCACATCTTCACAATTGATATGATGTCAGCATGTTTTCTTTTCATACATGAAAAAACCTCCAGTGTGAGGTGAGTTCTTTCTAATCCTGCTTTCTTGACAGTATTATGATGAAAGCCATCATGTTTTGTCAAATGCTTTTGATCATCTGTAAAGACGATCATATGTTTTTTATCCTTTTTTAAAAAATAGTTTATCATCAAGTTGGTTTCCATATAATACCCAGTTTCATCCCATAATATATTTTTTAATGTGGCTACTATGCATAAAAAGTGTGCTGGGTAGTGGACAGATCTCAGTGACCTTTCTAAATCTCTGCTTCCCTTTGTTTCAATTTTTTTTTTATGTTTTTTTTTTTAAATTTATTTCTAGGAGAGAGAGAGAGAGAGACAGCATGAGCAGGGGAGGGTCAGAGAGAGAGGGAGTCACAGACTGAAACAGGCTCCAGGCTCCGAGCTGGCAGTCAGCACAGAGCCCGACGCGGGGCTCAAACCCACGAACCGTGAGATCATGACCTAAGTGAAAGTCAGACGCTTAACCAACTAAGCCACCCAGGCGCCCCTGCTTCCCTTTGTTTCAAATGGAATTAAAAATACCTACTTCAGGGGCACCTCAGTGGCTCAGCTGCTTAAGCATCTGACTTCAGCTCAGGTCATGGTCTTACAGTTTGTGAGTTCAAGCCCCAGGCTTGACAGCTCAGAGCCTGGAGCCTGCTTTGGATTCTCTGTCTCCCTCTCTCTCTCACTCTGTCCCTCCTCCAGTTGTACATGTGTGTTCTCTCTCTCTCACTCTCTCTCTCTCAAAAATAAATAAACTTTAAAAAAAGAAAGTACCTGTTTCAGATAATTCTTGGGAGAACCTAGATGAGCTGAATTGTGAAAGCACCTAGCATAAACAAGTTAACTCAATGCATGTCAGTTGCCTTACCTTTCCTTTCCAAATCTCATTTCAAACACCCCCTGGACAGTGGTTCTCAGCTCTGGTTGCACACAGATCCACCTGGGCAGCTTTTATAAAGTCTACCCAGCCCCGGGCCTCACTAGGCTTTATTGGTCTGAGTGGGGCCCGGGCATCTATATAATCGCAAAGCTCCCCCAGGGAACTGTTAGGCGTAGCCAGGGTTAAGATCCCTGCCCTGGATGAACTGTTCATCTCATCACCCCTCAGTGCTCTGACCCCCTTGCTCTATGTGGCATCCCTTTAGCATCTTAACATATGTTTGATGCTACTTTAAGGATAAGCAACATTTCTGAGAGCCTACCAAATGTCTGGCATTTTATATATATTGTCTCTAATCCTTACCACAACTTTGTGCGAGGTAAATTAGATTAACCCTGTCCTGCAGATGAGGAAGCTGGGGCTTAGAAAGGTTAAAGTAACTTACTTGTTCAATAAGTGGAAGGGAGCCATGGGGATGCACTCATCACAGCTAAGTCCGACTCCAGGCCATGAGCCATTGACCACCTACCTCTTCTGACTTCATTTTAAACTCTTCAGTAACTAGACTCTGAGTTTCTGGGCACAGGGATGGTTTCTTCCTTTTTGCAACAGGACTCATGATTCATTCAGTACCCTTTCATAGATACTGAATAAACCTCAGAGTGTCTGCTTGAGAGCATCCCTGAGCAGACTGATGGACTGGGGACCCACTCGGGGGTGACTGGGGTCTGTGCTCTGCTCCAAGCAGTGGGCCACAGCCTTCGGGGCTACCTCCCCCAGGCAGGCCCCAAACAAGTGCAGGAAGGCTTTGCAAAGGACAGCAGTCCCAGGTGCCTGGACTTTGTGCTTCCTGGGTTGCTTGCAGATCACCCCACCCCACCCCAGCTGTGCCTCCCCTACCAGAAGGACCCCCTCCCCAATCTGTCACAGTCCAGGGCTGCCTGGATTTTCTGGACCACCTCTGAGTCCATATAATTTTATTCTTTTCAAAATAGGTGGTTTCTGAAAGGCTTGGCTAAATGTGATTCAAGTTTTCTACTTTTGTAAGACTGCAAATACAA
>NW_027528417.1:16915609-16991735 GCF_008692635.1 Crocuta crocuta | reverse complement strand
GGGGCGCAGGCCTACTGTATAGTGACCTGGAAAGAAGACTGTAATATCACGACAAGTGGTGGGAAAATCCAGATGCACATTCTGGAAATGGCATAATTATAATTATTAAACGTCTTAAAAATAAGAGGTGGGAGATCAGGGAAGGACTTACATGAAAATGTTACCAGTGGTTGTGTTGTGGTGGTGAAATTACAGATAGTTCTTCTATGCGCCGAATTTTCTGTGTTACGTCCAAATGACTTTTATAATAAATGGAAGGAAAAATTCCTTTGGGGTGATGCATCCCAACAAAAGCCATAAGATTTGATCTGCATTCCTTCATCTTATGCCTCAGCCCAGGCCATCTCATCCCTACTCCTTCCTGGGAGATGATTCGAACAGAGCTGGGGGAGCTGAGCAAGGCACCCTGGAGAGCTGGCCAGCACCTTTCCTGGGATGAGGACTGGGGGCACTTTTTTCCACAGCCTGTCTGGGAGTGGAAGTCTGAAGGGCTGTGTTCTCCTCTCCGAGAGCAGGGTCCTTTGGCTTCCATGATCTAATTCCTGTTGTTCTGCAGGAAGGGAAGTGGGAAGACCTCTTTCTGGAACTGACCAGTGCCTCCCCTACGTTTGGAGCAGGCTACCCTTGACACTTAATCCCAGGCAGACAAGGGCAGGGCCACCCCATGGTCTGAGTCTGGTACGTGCAGGGTGGGTCGGTGTCCAGAAGTACAGTTACTGAGAGTGAACAACCTTCCTTTCCTCTTAGGTCCCCTCCCTCCTGGGTGTGTCTGGGGACCCCACCTGGAGCTAGCCCAGCATACCCTGCCATTTTGAGCCAGCCCACAGGCAAGCAGGCAGTAAGTAGAATGATTCTGAGCTTTGTACCCAATTAGACCTTGTTCAGATCTTGACCAGTTTTGCCACTAACTAAATGAGTAATCTCAGGAAAATTACATGTGATCAGAGTCCCATCTGAAGAATGGCACCCTGTCTGGTGGGGCTATGATTAGGGTCAAATGAAGAGAAAATAGACGCAAGGCACTTAGTACAGGCTTAACAAACAACAGCCGTTGTTGGGGTTTCTGTCACCCTGGCCCCTCCCAAGCTGAGCTCTTGAGGTTTGGGGAGCACCTCGGATTTGATTTTAGCAGTCAGCCCCTTTTGATGCTCTGCTCTTAGGGCCCTGCCTTAAGAGGGGTTGGCTTTGGGAAAGTTGCGTGACTTCAGGCTGGTTACTTAGTCCCTACTTCTCCCTTTCTTTAGGTCTGCTTGGCTCTGGAGTAGCGAGGCAGTCCCTGGGGAGAGAACCTCATCATTTTTAGGGGGTTACAATCACTGTGCTCTTGCTGAAGGCTGCATAACGATGGTACCAGGGCTGTCCTCACTCTGCCCCATCCTGACCACCCCCATGCCCACCTTGGCCACCCCCTACTGCGGGATTGGGCAGCAAGAGACAGACACTCCAGTCTAGAAACGTACACGGGCTGTGGGGGTACTGCTTTGGGGCGGGGGGCAGTGGCTCGTTTTCTAGTACCTGCAGGTCTGTAATGTTAATCACAACAATTACTATGTGTGGCACTCTGTAGCTGGCAAAGCACTTTCTCACACCTCCTCTGACTCCTCTCAAACAACCTTGTGGGGTACTATTGTTATCTTCATTTCACAAAGTCCACTGAGGCTCAAAAAGAGTAAATAGTGAGAATACATAGTAAAGTGATGCCCCCTGACCAAAACTCCTGGAAAGAAAACACAGTAAATGGAGTTTGGGGGTGGAGGGGGCAGTGTTCATTGACAAGTCCCTGGGCCTTCTCCTTTTGTTTTGACTCCCCCGCACACCAAAAGAAAGTCCTTTCTGCTCTCCCTTCAGTAGAGGAAGTGTGAATCCACTTTAAGTGGAAGTGAGGAAAACAGAGGGGGAGGGGAGGTAATTTTCCCCAGGTGCTGGGTGTGAAATTAACAAGCTGAGAAGGCAGATGCCTCCCTGCCTTGGGTGGTGTTTCCAGAGGAGGGGGTGCGGGGATGGGAAGGGGGTAGCTGGCCCCACACCTGGGGCCCATTAGGTGCCCCCCCCCGGGACATGCATGACCAAGTCCTTCCTACAATGCAGCCACATCCTTGAAAGAGAACAAAATTCTCTTTTCTAGTATACTTCTGGCCATGGCAGATGAGAAATCAGAAAGGCTTCCCCCCAGAGAACAAGACCCCCATAGTGCTCAGAGGGGTAGGAAATGATCCCCTTCTTCCTGTTGTCCTGCACCTGGGTCAAGCACCCTTGTCACCTACCAGCTAGAAGGCGAGGGACGGGGGCAGACTTGCTGAGGCCGGGAGAGAGCTGCTGGCAGCTTGCCAAGCCCCATTTCACCTCCTGCAGAGAGAGAGAGAAAGTGTGGTGGCCTAGGATCCCACCACCTGTGAGGCCCAAACCCAGGGACGAACACTTACTTCAAGAGCCTTAGACTTTGACATTGCTGTGTGGTGCTCTGGGGGGTCAGGGAGGAAAGGAAGACCTGGACGAAGTTTCCTGAAGCCAGCCATCGCTTTACTTTGGCCACTGCCTGCCTGGTCCTCTGCCTTTGTGGCCAGCTGTGTGGTGCTGCTATTTTCAGCAGGAGCAGCAGGAGCCCAAATGTCCTCTGCAGTCGGCCAACTTCCCAACGTGAAACCCTAGCCTGGAGGTCTAGGCCCCTTCCCGGGCCGGCAGGCAGGACCTCACACTAGTTCCTGGAAACTTTATGGCCCCTCTCCCTGCTTTGCTTTGTGCCTCTCAAATAATAAAATAAGGCATTATAATAACAGTTACCGTTTATTGATCACCTACCATAAGCCAGACACTCTGCGAGGCGTTTCATTTATTATCTCATTAGTTACCACCTTGTCCTGTTTGTGCGACAAACCTGCTTTAGAAAGAGGTATGCTATATACAGAGCAGGTATATGGTTTCTAGTTCATTAAATTTGTTGCTGATGGATTAATCTTTATACCTATTAGTATCTATTTTCATGGGAAAAATAGACTTCATTTGTATTGTTTCGCTTTTCGGAAAACTTCCAGAAACCTCAGTCTGAGCCAGGCTGCTGGTGTCCACAGTGGGTACGACCTCTGCAGACATGTCATCTACAATTCATGGGCACCCTTCTGGTCCCAGCTGTTCTTCGCATCAAAGAGGCTGTATTTTAGATGTTTCCCTGGCCTTTTTCCCCCCGCTTGCTTAACAACTGAGGCCTTTCCTATCAGAACTCTGTGTGTGTGTGTGTGTGTGTGTGTGTGTGTGTGTGTGTGTGTGTGTGCGCGCGCGTGTGTAGGTCCTGGGTCCAGCTACAGACCGGTGGACCATGGAGGCCTTGGCAAGCCCCTCTCCCAGCCACTGGGGGCCTGAGACACTGCCGTGCAGGAGCTGACAGGAGAGTGGGGGATTTGTAGGGAGGGCTGTTGGTGAAGGGTCGGAATGGGGAAAATTCCTCCAGCTGGTGGCAGGAGCTGGCTAGCCAGAGGCCTTTTTCACGGCCCAATGCAGTGCGGCTCTTGTGTTTATGAGCTTTGTGAGATTTAGATCGCTCTGTATTAGCCACAGGTTTTTTTGGGGTCACATCAAAGGTTAGAAAGCCGTGGAAAGAGTTCTTTCCCCATGAATCACACTTCCCAAAAATGTAACTCTCTGAAAGGAGCCAGCTTGCTTTATAGAGCTCACAGGAGAAAAGGGATAGCAGGAGCTCCTGGGGGGAGTTTCCCTGAAGAAACCCTCTCTGGAAGGCTGGACAAAGGAATTCTCAGAGAGGAGGGGAGCCAGGGGAGAAGAAAGACTCAGTGGGGCCAGGTTGATGGAGTAGCATTTGGGGATTGAGGTAAGGGGGCAGCAGGGCTTCAGATGCTGCTGGCCTAGAAAGACTGGGCCCCTGCACTGCTCAACTCCATAGAGCACCCCGGCTTGTACAGTGCAGTGTGCAACCTGCACAGCCACACATGACAATCCTATGTTTTCTTGCTCCCTCATACATGAATTGGTTATCTCTTTAATATGCTGCCATAGAATCCTCTAGATGGTCATAGATTATAATTATCCATGTGTTTATCTATATCCCATTCCCAGCCACTTCACAATTATACTTCTGAGGACAAGGCCCATATATTCTTAGCTTTTGCTTTGCAATCTGCCTTACAGTATATGCTGATTAAGTGCTTATGGACCAAATAAATAATCATTGTTAACAGAGTTCTTCTAGTACTCAGGGGCTGATATGGTGAACTAACTCAGGTACAAAGAGCCAAGAGAGCTTTGATTTCTTTGAAGAAAAGGTACTATCCAAATATACCAACTCCTTTAAGACCCAGATGGACCGCTACCTGCTTTAGGAAACCCTCTTGATGAATTTTTGTTTTCTTGGTCCCTCCTTCATTTCTCAAACACTTAACCAGCCCCTCTCTCAGGCATGTGATGGGCTGCCCTTGAGAAGCCCACAGTCCTGGCGGGTGACAGATACACATGCTGGGCAGTAGAGTAGAATGGTCAAAACCGTCGGGCACATCTGAGGCATGGAAAGGAGTGGCTTATCACTGTCAGAATGGCAGGCTTTACAGAGGGAGTGAGGGGCAGCACTTGGGGGAGGGGCTGGTGAGCAGACATGAAGGGAAACTATCTTTGCTTTGCTCCTCTCTAGTGTTTGGCTCTCTCAAGCACAGAGAGAGGTGAAGGGGCCATTCCAGGGTCACATAGCTTGTAAGTAGGTCTCAAACCTGATTCTTTGGCTCCATATCCTGTGGCGTACCACCATCTTGCTTTCTGTGCTGGAGCCTCGACCTTAATAAAGTGTCCGTCCGAAAGCCCTCATAGTCTCACAGAGCAAGCGATGTAAGTGGAGTTTATTTCTGCACCATCCTGGTGACCTGTGTGGGCCTCCTTTTATCTGTTAATAATCCAGCTCGTTCCCAGATCCTCACCTATCTCACTCAACAGTTTGATGCTCTGCTGACCTACTTAGCAGCTCTCATGCTCCCCGCTTCATTCCCCAGGCCCTGTCTGGCTATCTCGCTTATGGTAGGTTATATCGGTTTTTGAACCCTTGGGCACCTGGCCTCAGGTTGTCATGGGGCACTGGGGGCTTTAGTTCCTCCCGGTCTGGGCACCTCCCTCCACCAAGTCTCCTGCAGTGACCAAGACTCTGGGACCCAGAGTCCCATTCTGCCTCTGCCAGATGTCCCCAGTGGTCTCTTCTGCCAGGACTCAGTCTCCTCCCTCAGCTTGCCAACTGTGACACTGCCTGTCCCTGCCCACTAAGTTGCAGTAGGAGAGAGGGTATGGGTTCTACAGACAGAACTGGTTCAAGTCCTGCATCTGCCGGCTTTCAGAAGTTCCTTAACTTTCCTGAGCCTTGTTTTCCCATCTGTAAAATGGGAATAACACCTCACAGAAGTATATGGACAGGTGTGTGAAAATGCACATTTCTGTACCTCATACATGGCTTAGGAGTGAGAGTTGGTAGCAGTTACTGCTTATAAAAGCTTTTTAGGCACCTGGGTGTCTCACTCGATTGAGCATCTGACTCTTGATTTCAGCTTGGGTCATGCTCCCAGGGTCTTGGGATTGAAGCCCATGCTGAGCATGGAGCCTGCTTAAGATTCTGTCTCTCTCGCCCCTTCTCCCTGACTTGCACATACTTTAAAAAAAATTAAAAGGCAAACCATGAGAGACTCTTGAATGCTGACAAAAACTGAGGACTGATGGATGTGGGGGGGAGGGGGGATGGGCATGGAGGAGGACACTTGTGGGGATGAGCACTGAGTGTTATGTGGAAACCAATTTGACAATAAACTATTTGTAAAAAAAAAAAAAAAAAGGACAATTGTTGGGATGACCACTGGGTGTTGTATGTAAGCAGTAAATCACTGAATTCTACCGAAACCAATACTACATTGTATGTTAACTGACTTGAATTTAAATAAATTGTTTAAAGTAAAAAAAAAAAATTAAAAAAAAAAGCTTTCTAACAGCTTTTCACCTAGGCTTTGGCTCTTTTAAGCACAGATGGTTTAGATGTCTACTCCAAGGTCTCCTGGCTATCAAGTAGGTCTCAACCTGATTCTTTGACTCCATATGTGGTGACATGCCACCATCTTGCTTTCTAGGCTCAAACTAATCCTTGATACCCTGTCCATCCCATAAGTCTTGTTTGACCCTGAGGTGTGCAGAGAAAGCTTGCATTAGCCCATTTTACAGCATGGAGGTTTGGGCTCCATGCATATAAGCGAGTTGCCCAAGTTTGCACTGCTCATCGGGAGAGAAGTGGGTGGGGATGTGTTTTGATTCTGCATTCTGTGGCCTCAAACTAAATCTCTCCTACCTTGTTTCCTTCATTGTCAGAGCATCGCAACCCTTTTCTGAGAAAGTCCTCTCTCCCCATGCACACAATACCAGTGAGGCTGGTCTGGCTCTTTCTGTGGCCCCCAACAGAGAACAGTGAGAAGGACGCTCTAGATAGGTCTTTAATGCTGGGGCTTTGGGAACTAAAGAACATAGTGCCCGGAGCCTTGGGAAGAAGGATGCTGGTTGAGACCCACTCTTCATGCCCATGAGTCAGCCCAGACTCTGTTCTTCCCCCACTCCAGTCCCCGGCCAGAGCAGCCCTGTGGCCAGTTGGTGGCTGCCGCCCAGCCCTCAGCCTCGGGCCGCCAAGGTTGGCAGCCTCATGGCCACGCTGCTCGACTCTGCGCCTCTTCTCCTCAGTTTATTCCTTCCAGATACACAGTTGCTGCTTTTTATTTGGATCACTGTTCTGTGTTATGGTATTTCGGTTGTTTTTCCAATCCCTCCCCCCACCCTCCTGCCTTTCCCCCGTGGCAGGATTCCTAAGAAGACTAGTTTTTGGAGAGAGCTGCGAGCACATCTGCTCTCTAGCTGCAGCATTCCAGGAGGGCCCTGTCAGGGGCTCAGGTCTCAGGGAGCCAGGACACGCTGGGCAGCGGAGGCTGGCACACAGGGTGCGGGGCCCCTGGTGGTGGTGGCCTGTAGTGGGCATGCGCATTGCAGCAGGCGGGGCTGAGCCTCAGGGCCCGTGGGTGCTGCCAGAGCTCTGGAGCCGTGGTTCGCCAACGCCCTGGCCCTGCTGGCTGTGGCTGCTGGCTGTCTGGGCTCAGGTCTGTGTACGCCAGGCTTGGGGTGGGAAAGAGACCAGGAGCCTTCGAAAATACCCTGGCCCGGGTCTCCTCTTGTCGTCAGCTCTCAGGGGTGAGGGTCCTGTGTGTGGTCGGTGTGGGAGTCAGTAGGGAGTGTGGGAGTACCCTCGTGTGTACTAGAGAGGGTATGTTGGTTGCATGTTGTAGGTGAGGGGGCCTGGGTTCGATTCTTGACTTTCCCATCTATGGCTGTGTGCCCTTGGGCAAGTTAGTGTGAAATGGAGAGGGGGACATGCTTCGCTCACAGCGTTGTCATGAAGTTAACTGAGTTAATACATGAAAAAGCCTCCTGGCATATAGTAAGTGCTCCATAAATGTTTTAGTTATTGTTATATATGTGTGGAGCTAGGTATAGAATGTAGTAGGTTTGGGGTGGTGCTTCTTGGACTCTGGAGGGTGAGAATTGCCTGGGGAGCTTGTTAAAAGTGCTGGATTCTGGGCCTCACCTACAGAGATTCTGATTCAGCCAGTCTCGGGCAGGCTCAGAATTTACATTTTAATTCAGAGGCCCTGGTGATGCCGACGCACCAGTCTGAGGTCTGATTTGGAGTCATTTGAGGTATCTGGATAAATCGATCCTTGGAATCTTGGGCTCTGGTACATCCATCAGAACAGCTCTGTAAATGTTGCTGGAGACCAGATGCCGGGGTGGAGTGGGATGAGGCCAAGAGGGAAGCAGGAGCCATCCCAGGCAGAGCCGTGAGACTCTGAGGAATTGTAAGGTGGTTGGGGTTTTAGTCAAGGGATTGACACAGCCCTGCCGCGTAATCTGGGTTGGACCGGCTTGGTTTCTAAACCCAGGGCACAGCAGATGGCAAGGAGGGTGTAAAGTTGCAGGTTGCCCAAGGCCAGCATGGCAGAAGGTCTGTGCCCCGAGAGCACAAGAAGCAGTATCTGGGGGAAGAGAGAAGCCCCCAGATTGAGCATATGTGCCAACTCCCTCCACCCCCGGGCCAGGCCTCTGCGCCATTGGCAGGGCATCTGAGCGGGGCCCCAGGCTCTGCCAGCCGAGGGCCTCAGCAATCGCGCCAGACTGAGGCCACACTGGAGGGCATGGCTGAGGATAAGACTCTGGCTCTGTCGACTCCTCCACTCGGGAGCTTGCAGTCTCTTGATTTATTGTCCTCTGCTTTCTCTCTTCATAAAGATCTTTTAGACAAATTCTTTGTTTTGACTGAGCTAGGAGAGAAGGAGGTTGGGGAGGAGGAGACTGGGGAGACGAGCTGTGGGCTTGTGAGGCTGAGATCATCCCTCCAGGAGCAGGCCCGCCGGGCAGCTCTGAGAGCTGGGTTCCCCTTGCCTGGGATCTCTTTTCCGGTGGTGGATTTAATGTGTCTATAAGTGTATGTGAAGGTGTGTGTGTGTGTGTGTGTAGATGTGCATAGGTGAGTTTTATATATGTATATATTCATGTAATTCATTTAACAGCAGCCACTAAGTACTTAGTGTGAACTATGTGCCAGCACTGTCCCAGATGCCTGGGACATATCAGTGAGCAAAATGAAGATCCCTGCCCTTGAGGAGCTTACATTCTGTGGGGATTTTGTAGTGTAGAGGGGATGGGTGTGTTTGTGTGTATGATTCTGCTGTGTACACCTATGAGAAGCATGAAGAAGAACCCATGAGTGCACAGGCAGACCTGGGTCAGGAACCACCTGCCATTTTCTTTCTTTTTTTTTTCAATTTAAAAAAAAATGCTTATTTTTGAGAGAAAGAGACAGAGCACAAGTGGGGGAGTGGCAGAGAGACAGGGAGACACAGAATCTGAAGCAGGCTCCAGGCTCTGAGCTGTCAGCACAGAGCCTGACGTGGGGCTCGAACCCACGAACTGTGAGATCATGACCTGAGCTGAAGTCAGACGCTTAACTCACTGAGCCATCCAGGCGCCCCCATCTGCCATTTTCTAAATATGTGATCCTGGGCAAAATACTTAATTTTTTCTGAGCCTCAGTTTTCTATGAAATGGGAAAACAATCTCTGTCTCACAATTGTTGTGGGGCTAAATGTGAAAATAGTTGGCAGGTCGAGGCAAAGTACCTGGTGTATGATAGTGGCCAAATGATATTTTTTCTTCATGTTTTTCTATGGAGTCAGAGGAGATATATTTACATGTGTATGCCAAGTTCATGTTTGTGTCTAGGTGAGGTCTGAACATGTGGGTTCTCCCTGAGTGAGAACCTCTGTCCCTCACAGTATATCTTGTGCTGTGGAGATGTCTCAGATCTGATTCACAGTGATGGTGTTGCCTGCAAAGTTCCTTTCTAAGCAAGAAGGTCTGCCTTAAGGCAGGGAGAGAAAGGCTACAAAGTCTGGAATCTCATGCATTGGCCGGTTTAAGCCTTGGCTTGGGTCTGTCACGAGTCCTGTTTTTAGTGCACACAAAGAATTGTGGCCACCTTTTGTTGACACCCAGCTACAACAGACTGCAGCTTCTCTTCTCCAGTTTCGTGACTTCCTGGCCATGCTGAGACCGTCTTCTAAGCCCCCAGAGCATTTGTAGAAGAGAATCTGGAAGATGGATCCAGAAGCAGACCCCAAAAGGCATCTGTGGGGACAGGACTGCATTTCTGTGTGATCTGTTGACACTTCCAAGAAGATCCTTGCTTTCTCGCACACGGCCAGGGGAGAGGTGGGTCGGGTTTCTGTGCTAGGCACTTCCCCATGCAGAAAGTCTGTGGTTTGGGCTGGGTGCTCTAAGAGGCTGACTCAGAGTGCCTACCCGCAGCCTCAGTGTCCCTCCTCTGCTCCATCTGTAAGTGTCCATTGGATGTCCAGCTGAGCAGTCGAGACTCAATGGGCCTGAAGCCACATGCATCTTCTGACCCCTGGCCAGCTCCCGGTGGGCATCCAGCGGTTCTTATTAACAACTGTTCTCTTCCAGTCACTCCAACTTGAAATTGCTGAGTCATGCCTCACATGTGCTTCTGTTTCATTTCCCACAGCTAATCATTTCAAGTTAGTCCCCCAACCGGTCCTTTCCCACTCCCATTCCTTCTGGCCACGTTGTCATCAGCTCCTACTTGGACTGTTGCCAGGGTCTCCCCCTTGTCCTCTCTGCCTCCAGCGACGCCCTCCTGACCAGCCAGTCCACCTTCCTAGAGTACCGCCACGTGCTCATTTGCCCCACCCACCCACCTCGCTGCTGCCTCCAGCCCCAGCTCCCTGTCCTGTCCTCCACAGACTCTGCTCCAATCTTCGGGTCCCCTCTCAGTTCCCAGGATGCTGTGCATGTTCCTGCTCCCCTACCTTTGCTGGAATGGTTTCCCTGGCCTGGAATCCTTTTCCCCATTCCGAAGTTTTACCTAAACCCTAGCCATCTCTCACACCATACAGCACTCCAGGTTTTGAAAACATATTGAGCAAGTGGAGAAGAGGGGAGGAGGGAGTTTGCTGGAGGTAGAGAATTTAGTTCACCTTTGGGGTAGCCTTTTCTTCGGGGAAAAGTAGCATAAACTTGAAACTGTGTGGTCACCATCAGCATGAATGCTCTGGTTCAGCAATGTAAATAGCCATCCTGGGAAGAGAGGGAGCATCTTTACATTCCTTTTGCCCCTGAGGTTTGAGGAGAGGAATTGTGGAGGAGGGGGAAGCCTAGACTGGTCCCTGTGTAGGTGACTTGACTATTTTCATCTCAAATTTAGAGAGTTACTTGCAAGAGATCACAAGCAGAGACAAGCAGCCTTCCTGAAGAGGCTGGAGAGCGCCTTGCACTGTTGCTTTGGGACCTGGGTGATGTACCTTAGCTCAGAGTGGGGGAGGAAGACACTCTGTCCACCTCTGTATATACGCAGCAACTCTCCAGAATCTGGGGGCCATCACAGGAGGCAGCAGCCATGGGATGCAGGGGGACCCCAGAAGGATCATCTCCAGCAGAGGCTCCTTTCATGGGCCTCTGTGAGCCCTGCATGGTGACTGCTGTGGACAGATGGATTTGTGACATCATTGGAGAAGACAGTGGGAGCTCCCAGAAATATTTGCGGCAAATATTGCAAGGAGTGGGGTTCACTGTCATTGTAACTCATTGTTGAAGTAGCAACAAATCATTTATCCCCTTGGTGGGTGAAAACCAAATATCCCAGCGATGGACATAAAACCATGCCACCCCATTAACCATGGGTGCCCCTGGGTGTCAGTATTCCTGAGAATTCGTTTTCTTCTTTATATGCTTATGGAACTTTCCAAATTTTCTACTATAAGCATTTGTAATTAGAAAAACAAAAGCTATGAAGGGAGACTATTTTCTCTTTTCTATTCCCTCCTGGACCCAAAGGACACCTCAGTGCAGTGCACCTTGCTGAACTCCTATGGTGACTCTTGGGTACAGATCTGTATTCATTCATTACTTTGGGCACTTGTGCCAGCTCCTTCAGGGTAACAAACTTGCATGACCTTCTACTTGACCCCTCCCACTCAGCTCACTCTGCTTTCCCGAACTGCTCCTCAAAACCTGCTTGGCCTGCTCCCACCCGGGCCTTCATATTTGCTGTACCATCTGCCAGCACCCCCATTCTGCAGTACCCCCAGATAGCTTGTGGGCTTCCTGCTTATTACCTACAGTTTTGACTCAGATATCACTTCTCGGTGAGACTTTCCCTAACCAGGCTATTTTATTTTAATTATTTTTTTAAAGTTTATTTATTTTGAGAGAGAGAGAGAGCGAGCGCAAGCAGGGGATGCGCAGAGAGAGAGAGAGAGAGAGGGAGGGAGAGAGAGGGAGAGAGAGCATCCCAAACAGCCTTTGTACTGTCAGTGCAGAGCCTGACGTGGGGCCCGATCTCATGAACTGTGAGATCACGACCTGAGTGGAAATTGAGCTGACCGCTTAATTGACCGAGCCACCCAGGAGCCCCTAACCAGGCAAGTTGAAACTGCACGCCCTCCCAGTACTCATTCCCTGGTCCTGGTTCATTTCTTCCTAGGACATAGACCTCCATCTGACATGCTATCGGTTATACCTCTTTACTTTGTTATCTGTCTCCTAATAATAGTATGTAAGCTCTGTGAGCACAAGGATTTTTGTCCCTTTTGTTCTCTGCTATCATCTCACTCCCTAGCATCTATGTCTAGCATGCCTAATGTGTAGAGAAGATGCTCACAAAATAGTTGTTGAGTGAGTCAATACCTTTCATGATAACAACAGTTACCACATGCCAGATACTGTGGCAGGTGGTTGGTAATTCCTTCATTCAGTTTTCACAGATTTTGAGGTAGAAAACCAAAGCTGAGAGAGGTTAGGTAGCTCAGGTGGCAGAGAGTGGGACTGGAATGCAAGTCCGTCTGCTCCAGGGGCCAGGAGCTTTCTATCTCAGGACTTCTCTGTCCCCATGGGTCAGGAAATGTGGCTATTGCTCACTGTGCTCAACACCTAGTAGGGCTCGTTGAATAGTCTCAGGCTGAGGCTGCTGCTTCCCTTGCACTAACTCCCCCACTATGGGAAGCACAGAACTGGTGCTTAGAGGGGTCATTCCTCAAGAATGGGCTCCTCTCCCTTCTTGTGACAAAAGGCCCATAACCCTACAGCCAGAGAAGCCCCCTTGCCCCTCTCCCTCATCACTTTACTCCATAGCCTGTGTGCTCTAGGTTATGGTGTAAACGAGCAGGATAGAGCTCTTCTTTCTATTTTCCTAAAGGGAGGTTAGTTGCTCCCTAAGAGCCTTCGGAAGACCAGAAGGGTAGAATGCCCACAAGAACCCAGAAGATTTACGTTCAAGTTCTAGATCTGCTGCTCACTAGCTATGTCATGAGCTTGGGCAAGTCATTTAACTTGTGCACTGACAGAATGGAAGGAATGATTCTTTCCTTATGGTTTCCCTATAGCATTGTAATATTGAGGATGTTGTGCAGATGCGTGAGACAAAGCAGTTTTCATCCTTAGCACCATGCCTGATCCATAAGGCTTAATAAATGCTGGCTGTTATAGTTACTGATCATGACTGGCTTGGGAACTAAGCGGTGTCCGCATTCAGTTGGTAGAATGTGGTGTGTCGATTATAGCTGACCACTACGCCAATCACCCACTAAACTTTTTCCTAGAGTTTCAGTTTTCTGAGTTTGGAATTCCTTGTTCAAAGGCACACAGTCATGATTTTTAAAAGGCCTTGATTAGGGCACTTTTCAGAATACCTAACCTTAGTCAGTCCTCTCTGTTTCTGCTTGGAGATGATTGTTACCATCTCTGCTGGGCTGCACAATTTGAGGAATAATTTGTACAAGCATCAGTTGCCACCATGACCAAGGCAAGGAGCATAATTATCTCAAGTGGAAACTGTGATTGAGCCTGTGAATTGAGGCCTGATTTGCAGGGGCTATAGATGAGCCGCCTGCCACCTCTGGGGCGCTCTGTGCCTGCTACATGTTGGGGCTGTAATCAACCTCAGCCTGTTTCCAAACACCCATTCTCCAAGTTCCAGTGGGTTACAAGTCCCCACTCTGGTGAGTGCCAGATCTCTAGAGAGGCTGTGGCTGAACTGAGAGCTTCCTAGTGTCCAAGATATGATTCAGTCTTCAAGGAAGTTTCCTTTACTGGCTTTGCATCCGAGTTGCGGTATAATAAGTACAGTTTCGAGTAATCCATTGGCCACCACGTGCCCCACAGCAATGCCCTGCTGTCCTCACCCAGCATCTCACCCAGCAAACATTAGTTCTGCTTGTGCCTTAAGGGGAAGGAGAGACGGGATCTAGGCCATTTTTCTCCCTCAGGTGAATGACCGTAAGCACCAAGAGACGTCATCTCTTGCCCTCACTATGGCCAATGTCTGCTCTACACATGGGCCCAGAGGCCATATTTTCAATACTTTTGAGAAGCTGATGATATTTGTGACATGGGAGGTCTTTCATGCCGAGGCAAGGGTACGAGTTCTGGCAGCCTTTTGCACCATGTGGGAACAACACTGGGAATCATATTTGCAGGTCCACCAAATGTTACTTGCTTGTTCCATGGCATGAAGGTCTTAATTTGAGGTTTGGTGGAGAGAACAGACTAAAAAAGACTGAAGCAACATGGCCTATAAAGGGCAAAACATGCTGAGTTTGAGCAGAGAGACACATTCTACATGTAGTCAGCACTCTGAGCACACTGGGGAGAGAGCGAGCCAAGCTGTGATCAGTGTTCACAGATAATTCTTCAACTTTATTTTAGCTTCCTTTTTACCCCCCTGCAGGCCAGTGTCTTGTCATAATTAGCCTGGCTACATAATCCTTGTTTGTATCTCCAGAGAGACAGCAGTGTTTAAAGAAAGAACACGAGTCCAGACATAGATGACCCAAGCCTGGAAAGACTCCCAAAAAGAAGAAAATGTAAAATAGTGAAAAGTGTAAGCTTTTGACTCAGACCTCAGTGGCAATCCTTGTTACATACTATCTGTGAGAACTTTCTAGCTTCTCTGACTCTATTTGCTTTGTGCAAAATGGAACAGATATCTACCCTGTAAAATTGTTCTAAAAATCATGAAAAGTTATAAAAAGCATTGAAAAGCTGGCTTCTCTTAGGTATTGAATAAATGGCAAGAATTACCATCTTTAATATCTATGAAATGGAGGTATTTAGTAATACCTACTTTGCAGTATGGTTGTGAAAAGCAGGGGAGAAATGCCTTTAGCCTATGGTGGATGTTTAATAAATGGTACTGTTATCAGTACTGTCTTTGCTAGGTGTTACATGTCTGAATTTCAGCATAGTCACATCTGCTCCAGGTAAAATGGGGGGGGAGTGTCCTTATACCAGGTCACCACCATAAGGACTACTGTGGCAACTGGACATAAATATACAGGCCCCGCTTGTGTTTTGGAATTGTGATAACTAAAATCACACACAACATACTGGAAGCCAGGAATGGGGAACAATGTGCTGAAATGAAACACACTAGATTGGGGGTCAAGGGCTTGGGACTCTAGTCTTGGGGCTGTCAGATCACCAAGTAATCTGACCCTCAGGTGCACACATTGCTGGTGAGAAAATGCAAATATGAGAAATTATTACTATTTCTGCTCCTTGAGGGCCAAGCCAGTCTTCCCATGTCAATCTTTGGAACCCAACAAAGTCCTCGGCATACAGCGGGCACTCAATAGTTCTGTCTGTTTAATGAATTATGAACTGTCCAGAAGCCATCTCTCTATTCACTAGTACACTATTTTGCCCATAAACTTACAGCTTTTGGTCTTCTTCTAGTTTGTTGGATCCCTGGGCCCGTGTCCTAGTTATTTGTATTCCACACCAACCTTAACATACTCAGAAATGTTATCTGAACACAGCTGAAAGCTGAAAACCTGGGCAGTAACGAGAAGAAAAGCTCTTCTGTATATGGCCGCTCCAGGGGGGCTGGTTTCACAGGCCCCTCTACACCGTCTCTGGTTTGGTTTCTACTCTATGACTCTGTATCTTCTCTACAGGATGTATCCCCAGAGTGAAGGTAGCAGGCATTGCAGAGGCCCGAGCTGCTTATGTAGATGATGCTTCATGGCTAGTTAAGAATGTGAGCAATGCTGGGGCATCTGGATGGCTCAGTCGGTTCAGAGTCCCACTTTGGCTCAGGTCATGATCTCATGGTTCATGAGTTCTAGCCTCACGTTGGGCTCTGTGTTGACAGCTCAGAGCCTGGAGCCTGCTTCAGATTCTGTGTCTCCCTCACTCTCTGCCCCTCCCCCATTCACACTTGAGCTCTCTCTCTCAAAAATAAATAAACATTTTTTAAAAATGTGAGCAATGCTTTACAAGTCTCCTCCAAATGGGAGTTGGCAGGTGGAAAGCAGCAGGTGGAGACAGGGATGAGGGCCCTAGGCTGCCTAGTGCCAGGGGAGAAATCTTTAAGTGGAACTTCTTGGGGTAGTAGGGGATATCACATGAACCCTCCACCCACATGACGTATTGTTCTAGAATTGTTACAGTATTTGGTCTCTGACAGCTTTGGTAGAAGAGGGGACCTTGTAGAAGTTGAGAGAAGGGAGATGGAGAGGACCAAAATGCTAATAGTCACATTACTGTTTGTGCACTGTGGTGAGTTGCCCTTGAACTGTCCAGGACAGAGCACTGTCAGAGGTACAGTGTTTTCCAGCTCTGCTATGTGTCAAGTTTTCTTCTCATGTTATTGAGGAATATCTATGACTTTCAGTTATTTTCAGTCCTATTTCCCTACTCCCAACTTCTTCCTCTTTTCCTTTCCCTCCCCTCCATATACCCCATCCATCTTTCCCCTAGACCCCCAAAGTCTGACTACAAGTAATTTCAGGCAAGCCTCACCCAATCACTCCAGCTGGGTTAGGGGTCCCTCTGTAGCCTTCAACTCACCTGCACTGTAATTTCTAGTTTATTTACTTCCTCTCCAGTTTCGAAAAGTAGGACCTTTATCTTGTTTAGCATGCTATCCCCAAATGCCCCAAACACCACACAGAAGCAGATGCTCAACAAATGTTTAATTTATTAAGTGTACCAGGATAGACTTCTAATTTACTGCATTTTCATTTTTCTCTAGATATTATAATAGCTAAGCCAATAGCGGTACATGCTAGTCTTTTTTCTTTATACAATATAGACAAAAAGCGCTAGGAAGCTAGACACCAATCAGCTATTTTTCCCTGGTACCAGATGATCATACTGCTGAGTTCCTTCAAATCATTAATACAGCATTACAATGCTGCGTAACTTGTTGAAGATCACAGGATAAAGTGTAAAGTTTTCAATCCATTTTACAAAACCAGCAAACCCTACAACAAAATCCTACAGGAAAAAGAACAGTCTCATTTGTAAACATCAGTGTAACGGTATGTAAAATGTAACAAAACAGCAAGATACAAAACCTAAATCCTAGTTACACAAATACAGCTTCTAATTAACGGCCTACACCCATCGATACTACTTATGACTCAGACAGTAGCTTTCATAACCAGGAGGACGCTGCCGGCCACCTTTGCATCAGGCCTCACCAGGGGTGGATGCCAGCCCTTTGATTGGCCCTAGCCCTAGCCCTAGCCCTCATACTGGCCTCAGCTCTGGCCTTGGCCCTGGCCCTGTCGGCTTCGTCTGCCAGGGCCTCACGGTACTGCACTGGCCAGTAGTGGGGTTCTTTCTTATGGAGTTTGGCCACGAACCCCAGGACTTTCATCTTGCTGATTTCCAGGTTGCTCCGGGGACCCCAAGAGAATTCACATTCCGGCGGACTGGTGTGAGGCACCTGCCTGTAACTGAGGTATCGCTGCTGCACAAAATCTTCCAGAATAAGCCTCTTCGTGTACCCAAAGAGGAAGTGATACTTTGAGGGACGCACCCCCAACCGACGCAGCATCTCCCAGACCTGTGTCTCCCTGGCACTATTACCTTTCATGTAGATAAGGCCCAAGATCATTATTAAGAGACCCAATCTGGGGCCATCTCCTCCCAGATCCTCCTCCTCCTCCTCCAGAGGTTTTAGTTTGTTGATGAGGATGTAAGTGTGGTGCTTGCGGCCAAGCTGTTTCAGCTCGAAACCAAAGACATACCGCAGATGCTCTGCGGCCCTTGCGATGATCTCAGGGAACAGATCCTTCAAGTCTCCGATAACGTATTTCACCATCTCGGAGCGAGTGATGGGGCTCTTTTTCTTGTCCTTCACCAGCAGGAACTGCACCAGCTCGGCCACCGTCCGATCCAGACGGCGGTAGGCCCTGCGCCGGGCCAAGGCTTTGGCTGCCAAGGTCCTCGCGCCTTTTGGGGTGATGGCGGGCTCCGCAGCCCCCTCCTCCCTCCCGGCGCCACGATCCTCCTTGGAGCTCTCCTGCCGGAGGCGGCTCGGGGCCTCCTCCTGCGAGGCGGTCAGGGCCTGGGTCTCACCGTCACGGCCACCATCCTTCTCCCCCTCGGCCTGCGGGATGGGGAGAGCTCCGCTCTCGGGTTTCTGCAACATGTTTTCGGGGAGGCAGGTGCAGAGCGCGTACACGGGCCGAAGGGTGTGCAAGCCGCTGCGCAAACCCCGGCGGAGGGGCGGGACAATGGCTGGGGCGACGGGAGGAGGACTAGGAGAGCGGTCAGAGGGGGCTTTCGGGCTGCTGGGCGGCACAGCACAGGACTCGGCAGGGTTGCCGCAACGCCGCGGCACAGACCAGCGGCGCGGCCCCGGCGCAGCCTCAATGCGCGCCCGCGCACCCGGTCGCCCGGGCACTTCCGGCCAGCTCCGCCAAGATGGTGGCCCCGGGGCCGCGCGAAGCCCCTCCCCTTCCGGCTCCCTCTGGGTTTGGGTTTCCGTGCCAGGGTGGTGGGAACCGTGCCCTCAGTGCTGCCATTTAGGCTCCAGAGCCGGAGGGGGCTAACTAGGGCTTTTTCATCCAAGACGTGAAGAATGGGAAATGTGTCCATCGACAGGGTTGAAATAGGAATGGAGTTCTAGCCACGCTTTTTCAGCAAGTGCTTGTTTGTTAAGAGTGTGTATTTAGGGTTTTCCGCGATTTTGCTGCCCCAGGTGCAGGGTGCAGAGAGGTGAAGGCTTGGAGATAAGGCTGTGGGGGCCAATTGGGGCAGAACTTTGAAGAGGACACGAGGGATATTGAAATTTATTTTCAACACGATGGGAAACGACTACAGGGAGTTTAAGCAAGGGAATCTTGGGACCAGATCTGTATCTTTACAGTTTGCCCCGGTGGCAGTCTGCAGGATGGATTGGAGTAGGGACACCAAAAGCTGGGAATCCAGTTTGGAGTATTATTATAGTGCAGAATAGGAACTGAGTCTTGGCCTGTCTTGTTCATTGATGTATTCCCAGCGCCCAGAACAGTGCCTGGCACCTAGAGCGTCTCCATAAATATTATAAAATGGATAATGAGGGAGTGAGGATAGCAGATTATACAGGGATGAAAGGAAATTGATGAGATATAATGAAGTACAGCTGGCTTCATAACTTCAGAAATAACGACTGACTGGAGGAATGGGGAGATTCTTTGACCTAATCAAACTTTACTCCCATTACTTTTTCTTTTTACCCCCACTTCTTTTTTCCTTTTTCAAATTTTGTGGAAGAGAGCACGCATTGGGGTGGGGGGGCATGCAATAGGACAGGAAGAGAGAGAATCCCAAGCAGGCTCCACACTCAGCATGGAGCCGGACCCGCAATCTTGAGATCATGACCTCGGCAGAAATCAAGAATCCCACACTCAACCAGCTGAACCACCCAGATGCCCCGACATACCCCAGTTCTTTCTCCTCTCTCTCTCACTTCTCCTTCCTTCCTTCCTTCCTTCCTTCCTTCCTTCCTTCCTTCCTTCCCTCCTTCCTTCCTTCCTTCCTTCCTTCCTTCCTTCCTTCCTTCCTTCCTTCCTTCCTTCTTTCCTTCCCAGGGCTCAGTAAGTGTTACCTTCCCACTGTGCCAAACATTTTGAGTACAATATAATTTAGTCCTCACAAATCTCTATTAAGAAGGTATTATTATCCTCATTTTACAAATGGGAAAATAGTTACAGAAATCACCTGTTCCAAACCAACTATCTGTTAAGAGCTGGACCGGAAACAACAGCCTAGATCTCTCTATATGAAGACTGTACTTGTGACTGTCTTCATGTACTTGTGCTAGACTGCCTGGTTATCTGTCTCTCCTGAAGGTAGAGAGAACCACTCCTACCTGGAAGACAGTGCTAAGAGATAAAAGAGGCCATTTACATATTTCTCTTAATTCAAGCATTGCCAAGGAGATATGCAGGAGCTCCTTGCATGGAAAGGAGCATACTGGAGATACACTGAATGGAAAGAATTTCGAGGGACAAATTAGCAGTAATAAGACTGGATTTAAAAAACTGAGTAAATAATGTAATACTAGGCATCCAAATAAAAAAAAAAAAAAAGGAACTACTGATGCAACCTGGATGGGTCTGGCAGATATTATGTTGAGTGAGAAAAGAAAGATATAAAAGATTGCATCCAATATGAGTCCATTTAATTGGATGTTCAAGACAGGCTAAACTAATCTCTGGTGATAGAAATGGGAACAGCAGAGGTCTGGAGTGGGTTGACTGGAAAGGGGTATGCAGGAACTTTCTGGGAGTGATGGAGATATTCTCTGTCTTGATTTGGCTGTACTTGTCGAAACTTACTAAACTGTAGCCTTAATTTCTTTGCATCTCACAAAATATAAATTATACCTCAAAGTTATTAAAAACTATTTTAAAAATACTAAATGAATAGGCCTTTGGGTATAAGAGGTGGGAGGTGGTATAAAAAGTGAATGACTTTGTTTAATCATTTGACAATCCCTGGATTGTGTTCTACTGGAAGGGACATAGGCAGTCATTTTTACAGTTTTGATTGTGCTTATCTTATATTGGATAGGCAGACTTTTAAAGCAATCTTTACCTAAGCTATTAAAAGGGAGGAAATGTATACATATTTGCTTGGGAGGGGCAGCAAAACAAATACTTCAATGACTACTACCTTGAAACCTTCCTTTTGTAGCCTACTCTAGGCTACTGTTTAGTATGTGGAAAGGGATAAGGGAGTTGCACTGGAGAAGCAGAATTGCAGGATGAATTATCTTGGAAATGTCCAACACTCTGTGGGTGTAGGAAAGGTGTGTCCCAGAACAAAGTGCTGAACTAGATCAGAAGATCTGAGTTCTGGTGTCCCTCCTCACTCATTCTGTGACATTGCACAGGACACTTAACCTCTCTGGGCTACTGTTTGCTCATCTTTAGGCCTGACAACCCATGCTTTGCCTGTCCCCACAGGGTTATTTTGAGGGTAAGATTATAAATGTAAACATACTTTTAAAGTGCTGCATCATTAAGAAATATAAAATGTTACAGCGCTTTTTTTTTTTTTTTTTTAAGAGAAGTGGTAGAAAAATCTCAGTAATGAGTGTGACTCGTCTCTCATGCAGACGTTTTGGAACGAGTTTACACATTCCTGGTTGAAAAAACCGTCTGGCCAAAAAAGATTAAGTAAAGAAATGTCAAGTCCTGACACTCCTTCTAAGGCCAGTGAATGCTTTGGTGGAGAGCCAGGGTTATCTCGTTGGATTCCTTCTAAACTTGGCAATAGAGTCCTCCAAACTCTTGAGTGCCTTCTTCACAGAGATGCTGAGTAACATGTCACCCCAGATTTGAGTGAGCCCCAATCTGCACGCGGACTTGTGTCTTCACTATTTCTCCTGACAGTTTTGACAGCCGTGCCACTGATCCGGCTCAAAGACGGGATCAGAGGAAGAGCTTTGTCCTCTGTCCCTGGGCCAGGGGGGAAAAGGAGCCCAGTTTTGTTACAGCAGAATGGGCAGAGCCCTGGGTCCTGTGTGAGCGGCTGGGATTGAGGCAGGATGGCTAGGCGGATGATTCGATCTGACTTGGGTAATGAAAATTGTTTGTTACTGTTTGAAGAGCAATTGTGTAAGCAACAGTGCTTCTGTGTTAGGCTGCCTGTGACCCACCAGTATCTGTAACATAACACCCAACGCAGAGGAGGAGCGGACCGGGCCGGCCAGCCAGGGAGGGGACAGATGCAGGGGGGCACAGGGCCCCCTTCTCCCCCTTCCACTGTCCCGCCCCCTCTCTAAACCTCGAAGGAGAGTTGGCGAGAAGGCATTTGCCACCTGGACACAATGAGGCCCAGTGCGAGGGACAGGCGTGAGGCTGGCTGTGAGCCAGGGTCCCGGTCTGAATGGCCGTCGCCAAGGGGCTGCCGACAGCCCTTCTCAATCCCCGAGAGGCCAGGGCAGGACCAAGGCGGGGGCCCTCAACCCCCACCTCCGAGGCCCAACTCGCGCCATTCGCTGGCCGTGATCAGAATGCGCGGGACCCACGGGCTTTGAGCAGCTGAACAGAGCCGTTTCCCCTCCGCTGGCCGCCAGTTCGTTTGGATTAGGGCAGGCTCTCCGGAGTCCCTTTGTTGGCTGCTTGTTATTCCGCACGCACGGAGCACTGTGCATTCATCTTTATTAGTTCTAATTGCTTCCCTATTCTAATGGGATCTTGATATTCCCATACAATTGAAAGGAAATGTATTCATTAAAATAATTCTTCTCCTAACTGCCGCTTCAAGCTGCTCCTCTAAGTGACATTGTCTCTCTAGCCATAGCCTGCTGAGGCCTCTTATTAAGACTCTAGTCAAAAGCCAACTTTGGGCAGCAAACTTTCCTTGCAGGAGTTTCCAGACACTGAAGAGAGGGCGCTTTTTAATCGGCTCACACGCTGAAGTTGGAGGCCAGCTGGTATAACTGGGGGTGCTGCTGTGGGTGGGTGGGGGGAGAAGGGCTCGCCTCCAGCTCTGCCTCCCATAACAATGACCCCTTTCTGCTCACCAACTGGCTAATTTCGAGAGGGCTTTCCCCCCCTGTCATCTGTGTGAAACTTCTTGTTTATGCCACAAGCTGTTACTAGGTGTGTTCTAAGTGCGAGGCTCTGAGTGAGTAAGGTGCCATGAGAAGTGTGAAGACAGAGCTGTGGTCTCAAGGTGTTTATGGTCTCCGTGGGTGGCTCCCAAGTCCCAGTCCCTAAAGTTAGGCAGGAGAGGAAAGGCTGGGACCACTCTCAGTCTTCAAAAAAGCTCTATAGGATAGGGAACTTTATTTTATTTTTTTATTTTTTTTTTTTAAATTTTTTAAGGTTTTTATTTATTTCTAGGAGAGAGAGAGAGAGAGAGAGACAGCGTGAGCAGGGGAGGGTCAGAGAGAGAGGGAGTCACAGACTGAAACAGGCTCCAGGCTCTGAGCTGGCAGTCAGCACAGAGCCCGACGCGGGACCCGAACCCACGAACCGCGAGATCATGACCTAAGCGAAAGTCGGACGCTTAACCGACTAAGCCACCCAGGCGCCCCTAGGATAGGGAACTTTAAAAAGCAGGCTGCTATTCCATAAATGTGTTGGATTTAATAACCAAAATCTTTCAAGCCATGAGATCCTGGGGGTAATACAAGAAGTTTCACTGTTGTTTGAATGTGATTCAATCCCTGTAACAGCCCTGTGAGAGAAGTGTGATTATCCCCCATTTTACAAATGGAATCTAAGAGGAATGTCAAGAGTTGGAGGCATGATTTGAACCCCGGGCTTGTGATTCCAAAGCACAGGCTGTTTTCACAGCATCATGCAATCTTTCATGCTGCGTCTGTCAGGAGCCGTCAGAGGAATTTCATGTGGAAGGTGGTGTTTGATTCCCCGTGAGGCCTTTAAGGAGAGTGGGTTGTCAGCAGGTAGAACAGGGTGCACAGGAAGGAGGGGTCCAAGCAGGAACACAGAGGCTGTGGAGAACCTGGCGTATCAGAAAGTGACAGGAATTCAGGTGGTCCGGTGACGGGGCAGTGGGAAGGAGGCAGAGAGGTTTGTGACGGCCAGATTGTATAGAGCCTTGCCTGTCGGGAGTTTGGATTTTAGGCTATAGGTTCTTCTCCAAGGAGGATACTTGAGCCTCCAGATAAACACAGTATTTCTTTCAGGAGCATCAGTTTTCCTTGAGGTGAATAATTTTAAACATCTTCATATTAAAAGAAATTCAGATATATCATGGAACAGAATGTAAAATTCTCATGAATTTTTAAGGGAAAACAGAAGCCTTCAAAGAGCGTGGGGGGTGTGCTGGCTGCGGGGTCCCCTGGGGGACCTGAAGGCATTCCTTTTGTCTGTTCTCGGTGTACTTCCGCGGGAAAGTTTGAGAAGTACTGACTTTGGATGAAATGGGTTGATCCCAGCAATAAAATAATTAGCTATATTTTAAGAAGGGTGGCAGAGGCTTGGAAGATGGATTGGGCGTGGCAGGGACTGAGGGCAGGAGTCCTGTGAAGAGAATGTTGTAATAAACTCTCAGGAGACACGAAGGGCCTAGGGGCTACCCGGGCCTCAGAGCCCACGTCTTTGCCTTGGCCTTTTTGGAGGGCGCCGTCTGAGGAATGCCCGCCCCCTACGACACATCTCCCCCTCAAGCCGCTCTTTCCTCTTCAGGGGCTCAGCAATTGCTCTAGGATGGCCAGGGAGGTGGTAGCAGAAGAAGCCAAAGGACGGCCTTGGCCAGGAATGGCTCCTCACAGAGGACCTTCCCGCCCTGGTCACTTCACTTGCCACACTGCCCACCAGTCACCTTCCAGCCCAGCAGGCTTACAGCTTAACTGCCAGGAGGCAAGTGA
Source organism: Crocuta crocuta (assembly GCF_008692635.1). Classification (NCBI taxonomy): domain Eukaryota; kingdom Metazoa; phylum Chordata; class Mammalia; order Carnivora; family Hyaenidae; genus Crocuta; species Crocuta crocuta. The sequence goes on along the minus strand of NW_027528417.1, from coordinate 16,967,530 downwards.
TTGGACCAATGATTTTCTGGTGGGGGTGGGGGCACGTAGGTCCTGCCTCCTCTACTGATGGGTGGGCAGGGCCTTTGTACCACTGTGGTGGCTGGACACCCAGTGGTCAAGAGAGACTCAAAGGGAGGAAGGAGGGACTATGACATCTCAGTTTTCGTCTGAGCTTTACTTCTTATCATCAGTAGTGGGAGGTAGCCCCCACCTAAGTGAGCACACTCTCCTTTTCGTTGAGGGGGTGACATTTTTTTTAGATAGTTTAGAATTTGTCTCTTAAAGCATTTCTTTTTTTAAAGCATTGAGACATTTCTTAGTGCTCTATTTTTTTCCCTCATTTAGAAGGGTTTGCTTATTGTAGAGCATTGAAAAAACCCTGAACATCCCAAAGAATAAAACAGAAAATACTTATAATTCTACTACCCAGGGTTAACTACAGTTAACATTCCAATTTTAGTATATGTGCTGCCGAAGCGAGCACTAACTACAGTTAACAAATGCCTTGGTGTGTATCCTTTCCCAATTTTTCTAAGCACATACATTTTTTAAATGGAGTTATCTAGTATATACTGCTTTATATACATATAATACATACTTCCTTACAAATTGTGCATCTTTCACACTAATAAATGTTTTTCTATAACATAATTATTTGTGATTGAAAATATTCCACAGACTCTCTGTTGCCTTTACTGCCTATTGTTACATACTTCGGTTGTTTTCAGTTTTTCTTTATTAAATACAATGTGATGAACTTACTTGTGGCTAAATCTTTCACAAGGCAGTATTACAAATAGTATTTACCGGGGTGCCTGGGTGGCTCAGCCAGTTAACCATCTGATGGATTCAGGTCATGATTTCACGGTTTGTGAGTTCGATCCCTGCTTTGGGCTCTGTGCTGATGGTGTGGAGCCTGCTTTGGATCCCTGTCTCCGTCTCTCTTTCTGCTTCTCCCCCTCTCTCTCTCTCAAAAATAAATACACATAAAAAAATTGTATTTACCGTTATATTATACAAATAACCATTTCATTACAGAAAAATGGGAGTTGAAACAAGAAAAAAAGTATGCATTTATGTTCCTACCATTCAGACATCATATCTATTTATCTTTCAGAGCCTGTCCTTACAGAATTTATTCTATGCATATATTTATATGTGTACTCAAATATATGTTCCCAGTAAAGTCTGCAGGTCTGGTATAAATATATTTTTATTAAGTAACACTATTTGCCAACCTGCTTTTCCTTCTCAACATATAATGATTATGCTTGTCATTTAACAGTGTTCAATATTATTTGATTGCTTTCTAATGATACATTATATAAGTATATAAAAATTTATTTGTCTTGTTGTTTTTCATTTGAATTTTTTCTGGAGCATTCTTTTTTATTATTTTTTTNAAAATTTTCCTCAGTTATTATTTTTTCTTAAGGCTTGTCTGAGGCAAGTCTTTTTCCCCTTATTTTGTGATTATGGAAACAAAACATGGTCATTGTACAAAAATTAAAAAATATAGATAAAAAGAAAAAATTAAAATTAAATAATCCTAAATCCCCTAACTAAAGACAACCACTATTAATATTTTAGAGTGTATCTTTCTAGATTTTTCCTATTTCCTGATATGTATAAAAATGTGACCATATAGTGATTATTTTAAAAACAATTGAGATTCCTGTATATATATTTCTGTAACCTACTTCATGCACTAAATCCATTTAGAAAATCTTTCATGTCAACACAAATGAATTTGAACCACCATAGATTAAATTAATTTTGTTTTAAAAATAGACCAGACTTGGGGCACCTGGCTGGCTTAGTCAGTAGAAGCATGTGACCCTTGATCTCAGGGTCCTAAGTTTGAGGCCCACCTTGGGCATAGAGATCACTTAACAAAAAAACCTCTTTTATAAATAAGAAAATAAAATAGACAATACCTTCACATAGTTCAAAAATCAAAATAATATAGGGGTTCCTGGGCTCAGTTAGTTAAAGCATCCAGTTTTGGCTCAGGTCATGATCTCACAGTACATGAGCTAGAGCCCCGAGTCTAGCTGTGTGCTGTCAGCAGAAATTCTCTCTCTCTCTCTCTCTGCCACTCCTTGTGCTCTCTCTCCCTCAAAATAAAAACTTAAAAATATAAAAACTATAAAAAAGTATACATTGAGAATTCTTGCTTCCATGCATGTCCTACTTCACCTGATTTTCTTTCTTTCTTTTTTTTAAACACACAGGGTTTTATTAGTTTCAGGTGTACAATATAGTCATTCAACAATTCCACACATCACCTGGTGTTCATCACGACAAGTGCCCTCCTTAATCCCCATCCCCTATTTCATCTGGTTTTTTGATTTCCCCTCCCATAGGTTACTGCTTTTAATAGTTATAATGTTCCCTTTTGAAAATACAAGCAAATGCAATTATGTATGCCCCACCCCTTCTTATACAGAAGTTGCACACTCCTTAGTTAAAAGAACAAAACAAGGGGCGCCTTTCTGGCTCAGTCGATTAAGCATCTGACTTTGGCTCAGGTCATGATCTCACGGTTCATGGGTTCAAGCCCCGCATTGGGCTCTGTGCTGACAGCTGGCTCAGAGCCTGGAGCCTGCTTCAGATTCTGTATCTCTCTCTCTGTCCCTCCCCTGCTCACACTGTCTCTCTCTCTCTCTCTCTCTCTCAGAAATAAATAAATAAATAAATAACCAAAACAAAACTTAATAGTGTATAGCACAGATTTTCCTTATCAGTACTTAGAGAGTTTCCTGGTATATCATGGTGTAGATGGACCATAATATCGAAGCAATTTCATAAAATTGGGCATTTTGGTTATCTCCAAATTTTCAGTATCATGAACAATTCTATATGATACATGCAAATATAATTTCTGTATGTGTGATAATATATTTGCAGGAAAAATTCTCAAAGTGGAGATTGATGAGTCAAGGGGCTAATATATTAATAGAAATGCCAAATTGGCCTATATAGGGGTATACCATTTTGTATTCCTACCAACATTGTACAATGGTGCCTATTTTCCTACAACTTCCTCCAAGTATAGTTTGAATATGAACAGATCTGCTAGATGAAAAATGCAACTATATATCATTGCAACTATAGTTTGTGCTCTTCTTCTTATTAATGAAGTTGAACGTTCTTTCACGTGCTTAAAAACCATCTGTGTTTTTTTTTTCTTGAATACATATTTTTTCTATTGGGTTTTTGGTCTCTCCTTGATTTACAGAAATAAAGTATATATTAAGTGATTGACCCTTTATGGAATGAGTTGTGATTTTTTTCCTCCAGTTAATCATTTACTTTTTTTTTTAATATGGTGCTTCTATCATACAGGAGTTTTAAGAATTTTATATGCTATATTAATCAGTATTTTATTTCATGATTTCTGGATTTTTAATCAATTAAAAAAGGTCTTCACTACTCTAAGATTATAAAGGGGTTCTATTACTTTTCTGGTAATTTTAAAAAATAATGTTTTAATTTGTGCATTTGTATTTAGTGGATCAATCCTTTCCCTTGGATAAATTTTATACATGGAATTGCTAGCCAAAAGGTATGTGCCTTCTTAGACTTTTTTCATACATGTTGCCAAATGCCTTCTAGAAAGATTGTACCAATTTACACTCCCTCCAACAATGTACAAGTGTTGATTTCCCCTTACCCATGCCAACTCTCAGTATTATCATTCTTTTTAATCATTGCCAATCTGATCAGCAAAAAAGGGAAAAAAAGGTCTCTCATTGCTGTTTTAATTTGCTTTCTTTGAATGCTAGTGAGGTTGAATATTTTTTCAATTTATGGTGGTTTTTGATGTACAGAAGTTTTTAATTTTTTATGTAGTCAAATCTATCAATCTTTTCCTCTATGGTTTCTGCTTTTGTTGACATGTTTAGAAAGTTCTTCCCCATCCTAAGATTATAAAATATTCACTTATTATTTTCTTCTAGTACCTTTATGGTTTCATTTCCATCTTTACCCATCTGGTATTAATTTTGATGAATGGTGTGAGCTGGGAAATAACTTGTATTCTTTATTTATTTATTTCCCAAATGGATACCCTGTCCTTTCATCACTGTTAAAAGGCGTGTGTGTGTGTGTGTGTGTGTAGTAACTATTCCTAAAATGAACATCTTGAACAGCTGGATATTGAGGGTAGTCCAGCTCTAGACTTTGGGTCATCATTAGAAATGTCAGTTATCATACTAAAAACAGGCAGATGTGACACTTTCCAACATATGTGGGCTTTTGAGTCAAACTGACCAACATATGACACTCGAATCCCAGCATTGCATTTCCATGCTTGTGCAACTTTGAGCGAGCTCATACTCCTCCTTGAGTCTTGGTTTCTTCATCTGTAAAATGGGGCAATAATACTTACCTTACAGGGCTGTGATAAGAATTAGATGAAGTAACATTTGTCGCAACAGTCAACATATGCCTTATGTATCACAGTCAACATACATCATTTGCCCTTCACACCGCAACCATCTCATGATCTCCTGTGGCCCTTACTGTAAATAGGATATGCTGGAGAGGGGAGGGGTTGAGTGCCGTGTGTGCTTTTTATAGGTTTTCTATCTTTACACTTGTGATCAGACTCTCATTTGTTATGTCTTGCTGCTTTTAGTGTTTTTTCATTAACAGCCTTCTCTCCCCTTCTAAATATGCTGCTTTTAATCTTATACCAGCTAGGAAACCAGACAACTGGATTGTTAGAAGTGTATATAGATTAAGAGTAACTGGGATCTGAGTGAGGGCCTGAGGGCCTCTCCTGTTGTATAATATAGTGGTTCACAAGTCTGCTTGCACATTAGAATCACCTGGAGAGCTTTTAAAGCATATCTATGCCTGGGTCCTACCCCAGACCAATTAAATCAGCATCTCTGGTGGTGGGGACTGGGCTTGGGGGTGTTTAAAAAGCTCAGCAGGTGATTCTGACTTGTGAGCAGGACTGAGAACCATTGGCTGAGTGCACTGGCTTTGTGAGATCTGTATTCACACTCAGTGGTCTCCCATTCTGGCTCTTTCCCAAAATGTGCATAAAGTTGGGGGGGGGGTCATTATGGAGCAGAAGGCTAGATGGTGGAGATGTTGGGATGTTCCAGAGGCTGCTGCTGGCTGAATAGAGCAGCTCCAATTCTCAAATCTCTGTAGCCCTGGAAGTCACATTTCTTTTGATGTTTGGAAATCGCGTTGGCAGTTTCTCTTCAAAAAACAGAGCTATCCCAGTTGCTTCCCTCACGCCTCCTGCCTCTAGGGGCTTCCTGGGACCACACTGGCTTTGACTCCTGAGGAGAGTGGAGGTGATGAGAAACCAACTTTGAGAAAATACCTCAGATTTATTTGTTTTTTTTTCGTTTATTTGCTTATCTCTTCTCTTTTCCTTTTGAGCTCTTCTCTGTCCTCCAAAACACATGTAGGTGATGTATGTCAAGCCTGCTTGATTCCCAGCTTCAGTGAAGACGAGAGAGAGAAAGAGTGAGCAAGGGACAGGGGCAGAGGGGACGAGAGAATCTCAAGCAGGCTCCATGCACAATGCAGAGCCCAATGCAGGGCTTGATCCCAGGACCCTGGGATCAAGAGTCAAGATGCCCAACTGACTAAGCCACCCAGGCACCCCTCAATGGATCCATTCTTTTTTTTTTTAATTTTTAAATGTTTATTTGTTTTTGAGAGACACAGAGTGTGAGTGGGGGAGGAGCAGAGAGAGAGGGAGACACAGAATCTGAAGCAGGCTCCAGGCTCTGAGCTGTCAGCACAAAGCCTGATGCGGGGCTCAAACTCACCAACTGAGAGATTATGACCTGAGCCAAAGTCTGACACTTAACTGACTGAGCCACTCAGGTGCCCCATCAGTGGATCCATTCTATCCATGGATGGAGCCACTCTGTCCCAAAGGCAGTCTCACCCCCACCAACTGTTGGTGGACCTACTTTGCTACTGGTGAAATAGAAACAAGTGCCCTCATTACAGTCCACAGGATATCCTAACATCACATCTTTTTGCTATAGGATCAGTCTTAATCTCATTCTCCAGTTTTGATAACCTGACTGTGGGCTTAGCCCATGGGCTTGAATCCCCTTCTAGATCTCTCACCTGGTCCCACCAGACCCTACAGGGAAAAGTCACCACCTTTCCTAATGAATTAAAACCAACGCCTCCAAGCTTAGCCATGAAGGGAGACTCTCTGGAAAGAGGTGACTGGAATTTTCCCTTGGGGTTTCTCACTCATCATGGACACTAGTCAGTGTCCCCACCCTCCAGTTCACACATACACATACACAGGATTCACAGACTGGATCCTTCACACCAGCCTTTATTGCAAGTTGGGGATAACAAAAGAGAAAAAAACAGAGTAACATGACTTCATGTAATCTCATTTACAAGAGATGACTTGATCATGAGGGCTCAGGGCCTGCTTTTTCCTAGTGAGGGGGATGCCCCTGTGTGGTCAGTACCATCATGGCAGCCCTGGTTTGGGGGCAGAAGCCTAGACAGCTTCCCTCTTGAATGTTTAGATGGATACACTAAAAGAATGAAGCCAAGAAGATGAAAGTTCTCCTTCTGCCTGGTGCCACCGTCTGAATTTAGTTTCTTGTCTGAGGAGTTGCCTCTTCCTGGGAGGATTGACATGATCACTTCTTTTTGTGGGAAATGGGACCTTGGATTTGAGTAGGGTTTTATTGATCACCAAGGCTGCATGCAGGAAGGAATGGAGTGAGCACACACCAACTCACCTAACTGCCTTAACTGCTAGAAGGTGGTTTATATCCACAAAAGACAATGTGGTTTTTTTTTTCTTTCTTAAGATACATTCAGTCAGAGAGGCATAATGTCACAACATTGTGAAATACTCTGTGGTGTTGATTCACAATGAAGCCATAGGTGAGCACACCAGTGGTTATAGAGTGCTGATGATATACTTTTCAATGAGCTTCCAGTAGTTGTCTTGGGGGAGAAAAATACAAGTGTCTATCAGTTTGCCGAGACTTTTTCTCTACCAGTTAGTCTACCAGTCTACCTGGTATTTATGGATGACAGAGCTCTGCCTATTTTGGTGCTGACTTCTTATTCACACTCAAGAGAGACCTCACCCCCTGTGCACCGCTTCAGACTACCCTCCTAACCAAACACAAATGCAGCAGGATACAACAAACCACTAGGGTCAGAGGGTGATGTGCTGATAGACTTACCCAATGCTGTCTGTCTGGTTTGTGTTCCTAGAAGTTGTATGGCTATCACTCTGCTCCTTATCATTTGGATAACCCCATAAACTCTGGCCCAGTGATCCTCAGTGGAGTCAGTGCTGCCCCCTAGAGGCATTTTATACCCGTGTGGTGTATTTATGTTTGTTACCATTTGCTGACCATGCACATCTTGGGAAAGGCAGAGGGAAACAGGCTTCTTGCCTTAGGTGGGGCAGTTTTGTACAGTGAAGATTTGCCTGCCCTTCATATGACTTTTGAATGCTCTTCAAGATATTCATATAGGTAGAAAATCTTTACATTGGTCTGAGCCTAGAATGTAATTCCATTCTGTATGTAGATACAAAGTGCTTTTTGTAGTTTTGCTATACACTGAATTTTCCATAAATGCTAGTATCACATAAATCCAGAGAGTTCTGTGTTTTATGCTGCCCAGGAGTTGTTTACCAGGTCAGGAAACCATAATACCAGCAGCAAAATGCTCATGGTATTTGAGTTGTCAAACTAACACATCTGTATTTATACATATCTGGATGAAGATGTAGTCCTTATTTAGTCTTGTTTCAGAACATCAAATACAAAGAAGTACCCATAATGTTCCAGTCAATATTTTTTAGTTCTCTTAAATTCAAATTTATTCATTATAAGTGGGTATAATCGTCTTATATCTTCTAATGTAGTTATACTCCAACATTTACAGAATAAAATGCATATTATCTTATTCTGAATTATTTCCTTTTAGTTCTTTATCCTATAGTTATAGCAACATATGGATCTTTTAAAAATTATGTGTGTAGGTGGGTTATATTATCTGTAATTTAATTTCGGAATAGTAAAGATGGTCTTATTTGCTATAAAATATTTGCTGTAAAAAGGGAGCATCAGCTAGGATCACCCCAGCTAGCATTGGCTAGGATTGGGCCCCACTGCTCTAGGCAGCCTCCTGGAGGGTATTTTGTTTTATCTAATTTTCACAATAGCTCTATGAGTTTGTGTTATGACCACTGTGCTGCACGAGAGGAAACTGAGGCACAGAGACATGAGGTAACTTACCCAAGGTCACATATCTGGAAAAGGGGGGAGGCAGGGTTCTAGAGCCCTCCCACTATACCAGTTCACCATTCTGCCTTCCACTCACTATGTCTGCCTGTCCCCTTGATTTGTCCGGGTGACTGAGGCCTTTCTGCCTGGGAGCCCATCTACCTGCCAAGCTTCTTACAGGGCTTGGGACTCAGACTGGAAGTAAAAATGTCTTTTCCCTTTTCGGTAGAATCTCTATAGAGTAAATCAAAGGGAAGTGCTTTGCATAGAGCAGATTGCTAATGAACTTTGTTGAGGGAATGAATGAATGAGTGATTTGGTAGTGTTTTGGGGAGAGTGGTGCAGGGTCCTTTGGAACAGCCCCTTATTATATAACTTATTATTAGAACTGATTTCGGTAAGTTGATGTGAGTTTTCCAGGGGTTGGCACTCAAGGACGCACAGCTCAAGGGTGGACACTTTCATTGTTCCCCCAGGGCTAAGGGAGGCTGGCCACCCTTTTCTTCCCCCCAGGAAGCACAGCTGTTGACATAGGAACCAGCACATCTTTCTCATTCTTTCCCCATAGTCATTGACATGGGCTCTAGACCCTGGAGGTGGGTATGTTTTAAATAACAGCCTTTCTTTGGGCCCTTTGGTCTGCGATCTGCCTCTGCCTCAGGGATGCCCACTCCTACAGCATGGGCTATCCACAAAGGGATGCTGCTCTGTTTCTTTTTTTTCTTTTTTAAGTTTATTTATTTATTTTGAAAGAGAGAGAAAGAGAGCACACACAGAAATGGGAGAGGGGCTGGGGGAGAGGAGAGAGAGAATCCCAAGCAGGCTCTATGGTGTCAGCACAGAGCCTGATGCAGGGCTCCAACTCACAAACCATGAGATCATGACCTGAGCAAGTTGGTTGCTGAACCGACTGAGCAGCTCTGCTCTGTGTTTCTTATGGATCTTTGGCAGGGTCTCACTCTGTGCTTCTTCTTTGTTCTTTATTCAGCAAATATCTCCTGAGCTCTTGCTTTGTGCCAGATACTGGGGTGCAGGAATGAGCAAACATCACATGGTCCCCACCCTCCAGAGACTCAGATTTAGGACAGAGGACTGACTTTTGCAATAAAGTGTGGAAAGAGTTGGGACAAAGGAATATACAGAGGCTCTGGGAACCCAGGTCTGACCCAGACTGGGAAGAAGAGGGAAGCCATCCTGGAGGAGGTATTGACTGTGCTTAGTCCTGAGGAAAGCTTATGATTAAACAAAGACAAAGGATGACCATATATTAGGATCTCAACAGGGAATGATGACACAGTTATGATAATTTGAGAAAGGTTTGTGTTCAAAGGGGTTATTTGCAAGGGTATAGGTAGGGGATGGGGGAACATCACTTAGCATAGGTAGCATAGACACCCAGGGGGAGCAGCAGCAGAGTTATGGCCACCTTTATCCAGAAGAAGTGGGGAGGGGGCCGTCTGTACTCTGGGAAGAAAGTGGTTAGTACAGGCCACCTTGGTAGAAAGAGTGACCTTCCATTTGGGATCAGCCAGCCTGATACAACCTTACAGGAGGCCTGTAATGCCCTATCCATACTCTTTCCTCTCCTTGAATCTCTGCTGGTGCTCCCTATTGGCCAAACCCAACCAGAAGGCAGAGGGCACTGGAGTTTGTTGATGTGATTTTGCAGGGCAGTCTCTGGGACAGCGAGCAAGGCAGAGAGTGCCTTCGAGAAGCAAACAGAAGACACCGGGCACACTGGATTAGGGAAGGCATCCCCAAGTAGAGAACTGGTTGCAAAGTCCTGGATGGGACAGATGCCAGTTGGGAAAATACATTCTTCAAAGTTAGGGCATGGAGCAAGGTGGGGAGTAAGAGTTGTCCATCATCAGTGGCCTTCTGTGCCTTTCTGAGGAGTTTGGAAGTTTAACCCAAAGGCAAGGGGATCACTGAAGAATTTAGGCAGGAGGCGATGTGATTAGATTTGGGTATTAAAATGGCTATCCTGACCCTGGTATGCAGATGATCTGAAGGCATCACTTCAGGCTAGAGAAGGTGAGGCCACTGGAGAGGAACAGAAGTGGATGGATTTGAGAAACTTTTAGGAAGCCGACTCAAAATATGATGAAAAATTGGATGTGCTGTGAAGAGGGAGGTGTCAGGGCAATGCCCTGGGTTTTCACCTGATGCTGAGGTGGGAGGGGGCAGTTTGGCCAGCGGTCTCCTCCTTGGCTTTGCTTTCTGGATCCAGGGGAAGGCTTCGATCGGCTCTCTCCAGCAGGACCTTGGGCTTTCAAGGGGGATTTGCAGGGGCTTCCTCATCATGCCACAGGTTGGCCTCACTTCACCTGTTCCAGGAGCAAACCAGTGTAGAGAGGTTTTTTGTTTTTTGTTTTTTGTTTTTTGCCACAACCCTGGGGTCTGCTGAGCCAGGACCTGCTCCCCTCCAAACTCCTGCCCTTCCCATCTGGAGAGAGGATGTGTTTTCTTTTAATGTGCTTCATTGCAGGGGCAAATGAGGCCCAGCTGAGGGGAGGGAGCCAGCAATGACGGCAGAGTACAGCTTTGCAAGCTGGGGCGAGCGCTGGGGTCCCGTCATCCCCAGTTTCCTTCCCCAGCTTTTCTGAAGGCCCCGTCCCCGGAGGCTCATATTTCATCACCCGCAACTCTGAAGAACCTGCTATCCAGTAACAGGTCCCATTCCTTGGAGTTCTGTGCCCAGAAACCTGGAATAATTTTCTTTTGTTTTGGAGGGAAATGCTGAGGTAGTTCTTTCATGTTCTAAGAACTTGGGTAGTCATGGCAACATATAAGGGTGGGGTGGGTGAGGTGGGGGCTTCTTAGCAGCATTTCGTTTCAAATGCCAGATTAAAGGAAAAACTTCTTTGGAGTTTGCCTCATTAAGACATAGCGGGATACGGGCTTGCTGGATGATTTTCTGGCTCGTGATTTTGCACATTACATTTTGCCTACATTTCCTCACCTGATGGGCAGTCTTCTGGGTCTTCTCTCTGAGAATTTTGGCTCAGAGACTTCTCTGAGATTTTCAGCTCATTCCTGGCAAGAGAGTTGGTAGGAGGGTTTCCTTTGTTCCTATCTGGGGCCGTGTCCTGTAAGCCCCTTTCTTACAATGGGACTGCCACTTAAAAGGGAAAAAAAGGTACCCTGTTCACTGAGGTTTTTGTTCAGTTATAGGAAAAGAAAGATGTTCACTGAGCAGCCATTTTGCTCTGTTCTACCCTTTGGGTCCCAATCTTTCTCCCAGAGTGTGACCTGGCCCAAGGACCACGTGGGGTCCAACACTGGCTCTGGCTCTGGGGTCCTGGGCAGGGGGAGCCCTTCCAACTGCTGTCTGAGGGAATCTAGAAGAAAATAGAAGTGGAAACATTTAACCCAGAGACTGAACTCAAGTGCTTTTTCCTAAACGGCACTGTATATTCTGGCTTGAGGTGCCTTCAGCATTCTCCTTTGCTGGGACTGGACTCCCATCCCCCCTACCCCCCCAGTCCAAGCCTTCTTTCCCAGCAGGGAATTCCAATTCTGACCCCAGAAGATACACAATCACATTACACTTGTTCACGTGTTAGCTGAGCTATTTCCCACACTCAGACACCAAGTCTTGTGATTTATTCCTGCAAAGTATTTCCTAGATTCCCCTTGTTGTTAATGTTCTCATTAACAACAGCCCCATTTATTGAACATTTACTGAGAGCCAGGATTTCTGTGTGCCACCTAATTTAATAGTCACCACAGACCCTGCGAGGCAGGTAGTATTATTTTCATCTTACAGAGAAGGGAAGTGAAGACCCAGAATGCTAATTTGTCTGGACTGCCTCAGCTGGTAAGAGGTAGAGCGTCGTCCATCTGATGCACACCCCGTGTCCTTCCCACCACAGCACAGCCTGTATCCTTGGCCACCACTCCGGCTTTGACCCCCTCCTGCAGATCACGGCAAGCACTCTGCCCAGGCCCCTCCCGGCTCCATCCCAGCCGGCATGTAGCAGCTTAATGGTCTTCCTCAAGCTCCTTTCATTGCTCCCCTACTTGGCTCAGTTTTGTGGGTACAGAGACCACTGCTGTTTGGTTCACCACGGTGTCTATAGAACTTAGTCCATAGAAAGTAAGGAATAATTTACTTTCTGAGTCAATAGGAAATACCTCTTTCCGACACAGCCCCTCCCTTATTCTCTCTTTTTTGGGTCCTTCCCAGCTGGAGCCACTGCTACCCTCCACCATCAGACATGGCTTCCCTGGTGCCTGAGCCAATCCTGTCGAGGCAGGTGGAACCCTATCAGAGCATAAGAGTGCATTAGCAAGGTCCATTCCTGTGGAGCTCCCCTAGCTCTGGATGCTTCTGCACCTGCGGGGGGAAAAATCTTTCTGCTGTGACAGATCCAAGACCCAGGGTGCAGGGGGTGAGTCCTGGGCCCCCATATGCCCCCAGGTCCCATCCTTCCTTACCTCTCACATATCAACCTCATCTACAGAGTACCCATTTATTAAGCACCTACTGGGTCAGGCGCTTCACATAGATGACCACATTTAATTGTCATAAAAGCTTCAAAAGACATATTAGTATATCATCCATGTTACACTTGAGGAAACTGAGGCTTGAAGAGATTACATCACTTGCTACAGGAGTCACAGATAGTTGAGGGGAGGGAGGATATGAACAGGGTTCATCTGAGATTGGAGACTTTGTGATGTTCCCTTCACTGCCCTCCCTCATAGGGGCTGGGCTTATGCCACATTCTACCCATCAAAACTCTAAATCCCTCTTCATTTCCTGGGAAGCTGACAATCCCAGGGGCTAATAATCATACTTAGAACAGGTGCAACTTTATGACCATCTATATGTGCCAGAAGCCCCAGAAATGACCTTATTTGATCTTTACCCCTGTGAAGTGCAGACAAGGAAACAGAGACATGGGATACCACCTGCAATCAAGTGTCCACTCAGGTGAGGGAGCTGGGAGGCAGAGCAGGGTTGTCTGAGTCCAGAGCTCACGCTCTTTCTGCTCTTGCAAGAGCTGGCTGACACTGCTTTACTCTCCTCATGGAGGAGCAGCTGCCCCCAAACCAGGTTGCCCCTGCCTTTTGGCCTCTAGACTCCTGCTGTTTACCCTCCCTGCCTAATGAGCCAACCTTCCAGCTCAGCCCGAAGTGAGCCACATTCCCTGGCTCCTCTGGGCACTGTGCTTAGCACCACTGGGCAACCTGGCAGTCAAGTCACTCGCTTTGGCCTAACTTCTTCCACATCCTGAACTCTGCCCTTGCCTATGTNACCAGCTATGGTAACCTGCTCTTACGCCTCAGGGCTTTCTAAGGTGGCTTGAGTGTGTCCAAACACTTCTGCTTGGCTTCTGTCCACCAGTGACAACATTTCTGTTTGGCACTGGGACCCCCACATTCTTGGGTCAGTCCCTATTCTTGGCCAAGCCTAGCCCAGGGCTTCCTTGGCATTGGCTTATGCTTCTTGCTGGGTCCCAGCTCCCTGCTGACCTGCTGAGTGCCGATTCTGACCTGTCTGCCATTTGATGTCTGCCCAAGTCTGTGTGCGTGAGCTCCTGCTCCCTGTCTCCCCCTGTCCCCAAGGAGCATATGCCCCTAAGCCTCAACATGTTCCCACAAGCTCGAGTCCTGCTCATAAGCTCTGTCCAGTCACTTCTCTTGCCCCCCTTGATGGGACATTATCCAGCCTTTTTTTTTTTTCTCTTAACATCTTCCAACTTGGACTCTGCTCCACTTAGAATCAATCACTCAACTAATAATTTGTGCCAGCGGCCCATGTGCAAGACATTGTGTGGGGCACTGAGACCTCCCAGCTGCCCCCTGCTCCCAGACCCACTGCCAGGTACCCTCTGTGCCCGTTTTTGTGCTGTTCTACTAGATTCCACTACGGCAGACCCCCCTCCCCTCTCCCCACCTCACCAAAGGCCTCATATGCTCTGAAGCCTGCTCTGAGGATGTAAGACAGGGCTCTCTAGGGTTCTGTGCACACAAAGAAAAGGATACTATTTGTGCGGCAAAGCGGGGTAAATGGAGGAATGGCTGGCAGCCCAGGAAAAGCTAGCTGGGAGGTCCAGGCACCTCAGGCTCGGCTCCAACGGCTACAGGGATGGATGAGTCCCTGCTCACCTGGAACCCATTCTGTTGAGAAGCTCACCTCTAAGCCGTGGCAATAAAAATAGTAACTCCTTTTTATCGAGTGATTAAAATGTGGCAGGTGGTATGGTAGGCATTTATATTGCCTCTGGTCCTCCAAGGTAGGTCGCCATTATCCCCATTTTACAGATGAGGACCAAGGCTGAGAGACCTTTCAGCAGCTCGCCCAAGGGCTTCACCCCTCGGAGCCTCTAATGTGCTTGACGTCTAACGCTGTGATTAACCGGACGGTATTCTTTGTTTCCCTATTGGGGGCCCATCTTGCACCAAAACTGAGCCCTTTGAAAGCAAAGCTGTGTCTGACTCCTATCCGCATCCCCACCCTGCCTGGCGCTCTACAGGGGCTCCGTGCTACCTACTCTCCAGGTCCCTCTGCAAAGCCCAAATTTCTTCAGGCTCCATTCTCACTTTGATCCCAAAGCAGTAAGTACAATGCCTTTCACAAGGCAGGGCCGGACCTCTTATCTGAGGAGGATGTTTGGGAAGAGAAACTGCCACCGAGCGGCTTGGTGGCTATGGCCCTTTAGGAGTAGGGTATTTCCAGGTCAGAGGCTGTAAGAGTCCCTATCTCTTTGCTCCTCCTCAGCAAGCAAGGCGTCTCCACACGCTAATGTCCCTGGTCGTGGCCTCAAAGAATCTTTTCCATTTCATGTACTGAGAAACCTTAGCTATCTCCACCTATAAAGATGATCTCATCTTTATATCCAATTCCATGGCAATCCTTGAGAGAGGGAGGGGGTTGGAGCATGGAGAAGTGGGTCCTGTTACCACCCTCCTGCCTCTCGTCTTTTTTTTTTTTGACTTTTTTTTATTTTTGAGAGACAGAGAGAGACAGAGTGCAAGAGGGGGAGGGGCAGAGAGAGAGGGGGACACAGAATCTGAAGCAGGCTCCAGGCTCCGAGCTAGCTGTCAGCACAGAGCCCGATGCGGGGCTCGAACTCACGAACCGTGAGATCATGACCTGAGCCGAGTTGGATGCTTAACCAACTGAGCTACCCAGGCACCTCTCCTGCCTCTCTTCTATCCTGTACAATAGACACTGTGAGGTCAGTGTGACCCTAGGAATTGCTGAGCTGGTCCAGTCTCTCCATGTATAGATGGTGAAGCCAAGGCCAGAAGAGAGGAAGCATGTCCTGCAAGGTCACACAGGGAGAAGAGGCAGAAACGCCTTGACTCCCCATCCCATGCCCTTCCCACAGGTTGGTTGCCTCAGCATCAACTCTGTTTCCAAGGCACTGCCACCCAGTTTGGGGTTCTGGAGTTTGTTGATTTTCCTTGGTTGCTTCTTGGTTGGAGGACTTTGCACCTCACCTCTGGGGAGGGCTGTTGACAGGTAAGACCACTTAAGGGCAAAAATTCAAATGTGCCCCGCGGGTCCTCTTTGGCCCTTGTAGCTTGATAAAATGGCGGCTTGTGCTCCTGTTGCCCACACTCCCTCTGTTCTCATTGTCTGGAAGACTCGTGGGAGGACACTTGCCCTATTTTGAGGACTGTCGTTGCTATGGGCCCTTTGCTGGCCCAGACTTTCCATCAAGTGGAGGTATGTGCTCTTTGGGCAAGCCAACAGTCTGACTATTCTTCAGCCTGACGGGCCCAGTAGGGTTAACCAGGAGCCACTCTCCTCTTTGTCGTCACAATTTCTTACCGAGGGAAGGAGCAAGCTTTCTGCCATCTACATATTTTCAGCTGAGTTATATTTTGCATAAAGTAAACTTAGCAAACAGAGAACACAGTGAGAATATATTTGGCTTTGAAGCGTCAGTGTTCTGACAGGCATTTCCTATTAGCTATCTCTGAGCCGACCAGCCGGGCTGGGTTTTGCTTAAGTGGCATAATTCTCCTGCAGTGGAGACAGCTCATTCATTAGTCATTCCAAAAGCCAAATACAAAATATCCTTCTCTAAGCCAACTCCACCAACCAGCTCTGCAGCCGGGGTGGAACAATGAAACTATGTTGCTTACCGGGCCTGGCAAAGGTCAGCCTGAGAGCCACCTGTCTGCCTGGCTGTGGAGGGTGGCTTTGGCTTTTGGCTTGAGTTCTTCATTCCCTTTGGAACAGGAAGGACACATCTTCCTCGGGTTGGCATAGGCCTGGGGAGCCTTTCAAAGAGTGGGCTCTATCCCATTTCACTACTGAGTCATTTGCAACAGCTCTGGAAGCCCTGATTGAATGCATTCCATTTTGTTTATGTTTTTTTCCCCCCCTAGGTCCTAGAAGCTAAAGGTACTGGTTCTAAGAGGAAGCAAAGGAATGTGTCCCTTCCTGCTTGGGGCTCTCAGCTGAACTTAGCCATTCACTGATTGGCATCTTTCGTGTTACCGCTTTTAATCCCTGTGCAGTGAGGGCTGGTGTCCCCATTTACAGATGAGGAAACAGGAGCCCAGAGAAGTGAAACGATTTGCCAAATGTCACATAACCAGTGTTCAAAACGGTCAGGCTTCAAAATGAATCCTCTGTCATCTCTTTCAGGAAGCTTCCTTGGAGCTGATTATCTGAGTTTAAAATGAAAATATACACGGGGGCAAGGATCTCCTCCTAATTTTGGAAGAACTGAGCATGACACTGTATTCCAGGCACCCCCAGAGTAGGGTGGGCTGAAAAGCCAACCCTGGAAGAAAGCAGAGAAGACATATTGCTCTAAAAGGAAGATTGAAAACCCTCTGGGGTGGGAGTCAGGGTGGGTAGTTTTGATGGGAGCAGAGCTTGGTCTGAGGGGGACCAAGAGCTGGGGCTGGAACAGACTCAGGAAGAGGGTTGTTGTGGTTCCATGGCCCAGCCGGGGCTTCGACATGTGCCCCACTGAAGGGGCCATGTTGCTTGAGCAAGCAGAACGCCAAGGGGTAAAGACTTCATTAACGTCCAGTAACGAGGGGAACACCAGAGGAGTACCCAGAAAGTTCCTGTGCAGGGGTGAAGAGCTGGAGGCTGTGACCACAGCTGGCGGTTGGTGTCAGACTCCCTGGAGGGCCTAATTAGAACTGCAGGTGGACAAACACAGTCCCAGGTGCCCAGGCCAATGTGGAGAACTCGGGGGAGGGAGTCAGGCCAAATCAGAGGTAGCATATATACACATAAGCTAGGAATGAGAACCTCAGAGTCCTTCCAAAGCAGACATCCAAAGCTAAAACTCTTGAGCGCCGGGCAGTAAGACTTTCCTCAGACGGGCCTCAACTCACCTCTGTAATATCCTTTTCCTTCCTCCCCTTCGTCCCTCCACTTCCTGTCTCCAACTATTTGTTTTTTTCCAAGCATACATAGTACTTTTACTCTATAGCTCTTCCACATGCTTTTTCTCTGTATGCACGTCATTTCTTCCATCCATAGCCCCACCCAGCAAACTCCTACTCACCCCTCAAAACCCTGCCTACATGTATCTGAAGGCCTCCTCTATCTTCCCAGGATAACTCTTGTCTGTGTTCCTAAACCTTTGTCTATAACTTTTTCTTTTTAAAAAAATTTTTTTAATGTTTATTTCTGAGAGAGAGAGAGAGAGACAGCGTGAGCAGGGGAGGGTCAGAGAGAGAGGGAGACACAGAATCTGAAGCAGGCTCCAGGCTCTGAACTAGCTGTCAGCACAGAGCCTGACGTGGGGCTCAAACCCACAAACCATGAGATCATGACCTGAGCCAGAGTCGGACGCTTAACCGACTGAGCCACCCAGGCGCCCCTGTCTATAACTTTTGTAAATCACTGATTCTGGTATATTGTCAGAGACCCTGTCCTAGTCTATCCCTGGATTCCTAGGACCCAGCGGAGAGGTAGCATTTGAAAAGTGCTCAAGTTGATAAAACAGCACAGCCTGAATGGCCAAGAATTTGAAAACATGTGCTATGGAATCATTGTGCCTCAGACTTGGAAGGAAAATATACAGCTGATCAAAAGGAACCATTTCTCTGATGTTTGAACCCCTCATCTGTATCCCTAGCCTGATGTAAGATACACAAAACCACCAATCTAGTAGCTGGCATATGTTAGATGTTCACTGACTAGTAGCTGTTGTTGTTTCTCAGGGACTCAAAATGGATCTAAGAGAATCCATAGCAAGCGTACTGACTGTGCAGTCAGGGCCACAGCTCTGTGTCTAAGACCCCCAGTGACTTTGGACAAGTCATTTTAGCCTTTCCAGACTTCAGTTTTCTCATGTAAAGAGCGAGATGTATAACTAGATGTCATACAATTGGATCCTTTCCAGCTTTAAAACAAACCAAAACCAAACCAAAGCACACATCACTGATAGATCACAGGGATTCCCAATCTGGTCTTCCTGGTGTGATCGCTGATCAGGGACCAGGGGATCAACCCTGACCTTCCTGGCCTTCGGGGAGGTGTGCTCTTCTCCCAGGCAATGCCAATCCTCAGTGAGACAGAAACTCCTTCTCATCCACCTCCCAGCCAATCATACCTTCTTTCACATTCTGGAGAGGGAGGGGGACAGTCTGTCATGGAGCTTGTGGCAAAATCCCTCTTTCTCCCCCAAACACCAGCTATGATTAGCTGTGTCCTCACCACGAAACTGCAGGGGTGTGTGCGGGCGAGTCACAGATGTTCAGTTCACATTTATAGAGTGCTTGCAGGGTTGGGGGGGTGGTTTGCTGTGTGGCTGTCAGAAGCACCCCAGTTCCCTTTCTCTCCTCCAGCAGCTGTTGAGAACTTAAGACCCCGGTATTTGGGTTACAGCGCTTAAGAACCATCCTTTGATGGACCTGTAGTTTCTAGGCAGCTCTTTATGTCAGACTTCTGCCACTCAGAGAGGGTCCCCTGGAGATGGGCAGGGGCTTGCCTCTCATATCCCCATGTGTCCACCCCACCCAGGAGGGCTGTCACAGGGTCAGACCCAGGCCTCAACGCTCTCTCTCTTGAACCCCTCTCTCCCTGCTACGTGCCCTCCTCAGGGCCACTGCACAGGAATGAGGAGATCTCTCCAGGACTTGACGCTTCGGACCCTGAACCATTTAGAGGCTCCTGCCCAACCCTAGGTTCATCTGGTGGCTGCTGATGTCAGGCTGGACTGTGGCTAATGGGATGGGAGTCCCTGCCCCTCTGAGCTGGGTACTCGATTCCCAAAGTTCACCCCCATGCTCCCTTTCCATCCGGCCATGGAGGACCCTAAACTGCCAACAGGAGCTGGGAAAGAGGTGGAGGCCTTTTAGGTGGAGGCCTCCTGGCAGGCAGGCAAGTTCCAACAGGCAGACCAGGGCTGCAGCGTGCAGACAGTGAGTCACCCGGGTCCCCACTGCTTACTGGACAGAGCCCGAATAATGACAATAATAACAGAGACCCAGGGTGCTGTTATTAACTCCCACCTTTCCTCCCAGGATGGTATCTCCTCCATCCATCTGACAACCCTGGGGGGCAGGGAGGAGCTGAGGGCAGGGGTTTTGTTGCCCTGTATCAAATAGGGGGAAACTGAAGCCGGAATTATTCTCCACGGAACCTGGGTAGACCTGAGAAAAAGACGCCGGCAAAGCTTTAGGCTCAGAGGGGGAAAGAACCGTCCCCTTTCTTTTTCTAGAGTCTACCTAGAGTCTTCCTAGTTCTAGAGTCTATCCTCTAATCCTTACCTACAACATCCCTAGGGGTGAGGGATGATTATTATCTCCATTTTAAGGATGAGGTGCCTGAAGTTCAGTGAGGTTAGGCAACTCTCCCATGGTCACGCAGCAAAAGAGTGGCAGGGTCAGAATTTGAACTCAGCTTGGTTTGACTGTGCCTTCTCAGCCTCCCGTGCCGCTGTGCCACCCACACTCAATAATCCCAGGGTCTCGGCTTCCTAAGCCTTTGGGCCTGGCCTTTCTCCACTGCCTTCCCCTCCCGGACTGTCTCTATCTCAAGATTAGGGCTCTCCCCGGGGATCCCTGGAGGCCAGCTTTCATTTTCATCTTTGAGCAGCCGTGGAAAAGTAAAGACTCCACGCTTTAATTTTGGGGTCTTAGTAATTATCTGGTATCCACCACCCACTCAACTCTACCCACTAGTTATTATAATAACAACAATAATAATTTAGAGAAGTAACGATGATGTGCACAGTACTCGCTGATCCCTTTTTGGAGGTGGACAGAGACAGATATAGCCTCTCCCTTTCTCCAACGGTTCTGGATTTGGGAGTCAAGAATATTGGATCCTAGCCTGAATTCTGACAAGAATGCCATACACTGTGAGGCTGTGCAAGCCCCTAAATCCCTCTGTGCCTTCGTTTTCCTCTCAGTAAGATGGGCTTAATAATCTTACAAGATGGTGTGCTTTACGCTTCTCAAAACAATGTCATAATAAGAAATTTTTCTTTAAGCATCGCCATCCCATATTCGCCATCATAAAGGACCCAGGAGTCTGATGCCTCCATGAGGCGTTATCTTCAAGCTCCAGTCTCTCGCTGCTGTGGCTGCCCACCCCTTGGGAAGGGTGCTAGGTCGGGGGCTGGGAGCAGGGGCTGATCCCCTGGCTGCAGTGGGAGTCTCGCTTTTCCAGCCCTCCTCCTCAACAGCTGCCTCTGCCAAGGCCCTGGAGCGAGAAAAAGCAAGGCCATTGCCTGAGCGCAATAAATGCTTTTATTAGTCCTTTTATTAATGATGGTTGGTATTTGTCGAGAAGCTGGGACAATAGTTATTCCGGTAAGAGGATATTAAGCTCCTGCGGACAGACCCTGTATATCTAACATGCTCTGGCCCCTGCTGTCCCCAGGCACTGCTTTATTACAATGCAGCACACCCCTGGCCTCCTAGCAACTCCAGGAGAGAGGAGGGGTGGGGGAGGTGGGGATAGGCCGGCGTCATTAAACACACAGGCCTTTTCAGAGGTTACCATAAGCCAATAGCAGGAAGCTTTTGCTTCCCCCCTGAGAGCTTAGGGAGACTGATTTTTCTATTCTTTTTTTTTTTCTTTTGCCACCTCTGGGCTCTTGGCTATTTTACGGCTAGAGCTGCTAGTGATGGTTGGTAAAGGAGGAAGACATCCGTGAACTGTTTGTTAAATTTGAGACCATTCCTGTTCTTTGTTTTCAGCCATTTTGCATTATCTTTTAAGCAAACTCATACAGTACTTACCATATGACGGCCGTGTTCTGAGCGCTTTTCAAATACCACTACTTTGTTTAATCCCTCTTGTGTCCCTTTGGGGCAGGTACTATTATTATCCTTATTTCATAGGTGATGAAACTGAGGCCCAGAGAAGTTAAGTAATTTGCCCAAGGTCACACAGCTAATTAGTAACAGTGCCAGGTTTGAACCCAGGCAGTTGTCTCCAGAGTCTGTGCTCTTTTATCCAGAATTTTATTTTTTTAATTTTTATTAAAACTTTTAAAATGTTTATTTTTGAGAGAGAGACACACAGAGCATGAGTAGGGGAGGGGCAGAAAGAGAGGGAGACACAGAATCCAAAGCAGGGTCTAGGCTTTGAGCTGTCAGCACAGAGACCAATGTGGGGCTCAAACCCATGAACTGTGAGATCATGACCTGAGCTGAAGTTGGACGCTCAACCGACTGAGCCACCCAGACACCCTCTTCATCTGAAATTTTAAAACTAAGTCTGAAAAGACCTGGGAAACCTTTCTGAAATTCATCAGCTTTATTGCATTAACAAAGGGAATTTGATACTTTCATGTAGAGGATAGTATAATGAATTATAATCATAATCCTTAGAATCAGAGTAGCTATGAATTGAAAGGGATCTGCTCTACTCCTCAGACAAATACAACAATTCTTTCTTTAGCACCCCTCATAGGCGATCCTCCAACTTTTGCCTGAATACCTCAAGTAATGGAGAATCATTTCATCTGGCAGACCATTCTAGCTTTGAATAATTCTCACACAGTTAGGAACGAAAAATTTTCAGGCCAGACTGAAATTTAGCTCCCCAAGTTAGAGGACCTAATTTTGTCCCTTAGAGTTGGGGGCAGGGTAGCTTTTTCTCTTGTGTACGGGTGAGTCCTTAACATACTTGAAAACAGCTTTCAGGCCCCCTTAAATCTTTTTCCTCTTTGGGGTTAAACTTCTTTAGTTCTTTCATGGTCCTCGCTTATTACAATTTCCAGATCCTTTGTCTCCTGTTTCCTTTCCTCTAATGCAAGATAGTTTTTGTCAGTGTTCACCCTGGAGTGGTGTCAGAGGGAAGCACGACATATCAGGTGTGGCCCAGCACCTGAGAAGAGCAGGATCATCACCTCCTTTTCTTGTGCTTTACATTTCCGACGACGCAGCCTAAACTTGCTTTAGGTTTTTCAAGAGTCACATTCTACCCTTGACTCTTATTGAGCTTGCAATCAGTGTGTAGCTCTGTTAGTTCTAGCTTCCAAATTCTGAAATTATACAGCTGTGCTGTGTTTTGGGGACTTTACATTGACCACTAGTAAATATCTTGTTAATGTCAAGTCCTTATTCCAACCTAGCAAGGTTGACTTGGAACCCTCCTCCTTTACCCTATTTTTAATGATTCCATTTTGTATCATCTGAAATTCCGATAAATCCGCCACCTACATTTCCATTCGGGTTATCATTAATTTGTTTTTAAAGTCGAATAGGAAATTTTCCAAGGTTGCGTTTGTGGAGAAAGATGAGGCAAAGCTGGAGTGACGTCAGAGGGATGTTTTCTGTTTGGATCAATGTGAGTGACCAGCACTGTGTGCTTTCTGGGGAGGTGAGTGGGGTAACCAGGTAAAGGCTCTTACAGCATCACTTCTGCGTCAGAGCCTGTGACCCATGACGAGGCAGGAAGGCAAATATTGATAGCCTGGTTCGTAGATCTGATTGTTTCCTACATGTATATCCGCTGCTGACAAGTATGGAGAGCTGAACTGGAGGATGTTATGAAGTGGAAGCAAGGCCCTTGGTGAGCAGACAGCTACGACTCCCAGGCCAGAAAAAGTCAGGTGATTGCTGTAAGCAACAAACTCTCCAGAAGTAAAAAAGAAGACTTCTTGGAGCAAAATCAGAGCTAACAAATAAAAGAGCTTTTGCAACGCTGCATGGAGTTTGAATACATTTTTCTCAGCTCAAAAACCATTCCTTTCTGTCATTCCTTGGAGGTCACACCTAAAAGCCAAAAGAATCACTTGGAGGCCACATCATTGGGGTTCACAGCAGGGGCTCTCTGCTTATGCTAAAGGGTGTTGGAAATCAATTTAATGTTTCAATCTCACTCCAGTAGCCCTATAAAAATAACCCAGCCCACTCATGGCACATGGCACAGGAGTCTATTTTTAACTGTCTTCCTAATATTCACCCAAACTGTTCTCTTCCTTGCCCATCTTGACCCACTCCTTCTCCACAAGCCCCCTCCCCATGCTAGGAGTCTGGCATGCTGTGCTGTCCCAGACACCTGAGTTGGATGGAGGGTCTGGGGTAGATTTTGGTGCTTAGAGGCTGACTGTTGGTGGCTGAGGTTATGGGATTTCCAAGACGGTCATGAAGCAGAAATAGAACCAGGCTGCTAAGTCCCAGGTAAGACAAGCCTGGAAGGCTGAACTGAAAGACAGCTTGGGACTGTGAGAGGTGATTTGTTTTCAGAAATACCAAATAAAAGCGGTGCTGTCTAGTTAACAGTAGGTTTACAACGTATTAGAAGACTGTACAACCCTCCCCCCCACAATGGAGCCCCCAACCTTTGACACTTCACTTTCTGGTTCTTCTTCCCCTCTCCATTTTGCGGGCTTATTTTCGAAGGATTTGCAATGAGCATAAGCAAAAGTACAAAGGGAAGAGGGACTGAAAGTCCCTGCATCGCCTCAGGGAACATACACTTGTTTCAATCAAACTACTTTTTGCCTTACATGGGTATAGACGGCTTCCGGGTATAGACGGCTTCCGGGTATAGAGGAACTATAGGATGCCTTCCTGTAGTTCTCAGCCAATGAGGAGCCAGGGGAGGGACTTGCATGCTAGGAGATAAATTATCTGCTGTAACTACCCTGAGTGTGCTTGTCCATCAGACACGTGCTCTTGCAAAACATTGATTAAAGCCTTGCTTCACTGTGCTCTGATTTTCCGTGTCCCCTCCTTTGAGTGGGTTGATGGGCTAATTTGTAATAGGACCAAGTAGGAGCCAACGTCTGGGGCAGAACAATGGTGTGGACACTGAACTAATGAGCAAGAAGCGTTTTTATGTGGCTCCTGTGGCCCAGGCAGAAGCAAGCTTCTTGGGGTTAAGTCCCAGGCTAGGGTAGCACCTCCCCAGCTCTGAAGCTACGTGCTATGCACTCCAGCCCTCACGACCACCTCAGACTCTTTCCTGCTCATGTGATGCTCTGAGACTCTGTCTTAGCCTGTTGGAGCTGCTCTAACAACACCACCACCATAGACTGGGTAGCTGAAACAACAGTTGCTTCTCACAGTTCTGAAGGCTGGGAAATCCAAAATCAAAGCACCAGCTGATTCAGTGTCTGGTGAGGTCCCATTTCCTATTTTGAAGACAGCTGTCTTAATCCTGTGTCTTCATATGGCAGAGGAGTGAGAGAACTCTCTGGGGTCTCTTTTTTAAGGGTACTAATCCCATTCATGAGGGTTCCATCCTCATGACCCATTCACCTCCCAAAGGCCCCACCTTCTGATACCATCATATTGGGGACTGGATTTCAACCTACGAATTGGGGGATGGGGGTGGGGCGGGGCATAGAATTTAGTTCATAATAGACCGCTTCATCAGTTTGCTGAACCTGATGTGCATAGTCCATTCTCAATGGGCTCAATCCAGGGCCCATAATTGTGGTAAGAGGTGTTCTTGCTCCCTGCCTCAGCTCATTGGAGCTCTACTAGGTGGACCACCCTGCGTGGCCTCTGCTTGGCTGGTGGGCATCGGCAGAGGTACTGGACACTTACTGGCATCAGGTACTGTGCTTCGTAAGATCTGAGCTCAGACAAACACGGGGAGGCCGACCTCAAAAGGATGGAAACTACTTATCTGCACATAGCCAACATTTCCATTTAGTAAACTGAGACCCTTGTTCAGTTAAGTCATTAAAAAGAAGATGAAAGAAAATGGAATCTGTTCTTTGGTCATATACATCAAGGAAACACACAAACAAACACCCAACCCCTACAGTTTGCCTGGATTGAGTATTTCATTTTACCATTTGTCTTTTGGTCACACCGATCCAGTCTCTGACAGCCCATAGGCCTTATTTGTTATTATGATTATTTTCTATTATTAGGCACATTCTTCCTTGCCTGTGGTCTGCTGCTTTCAGGTCCAGGCTTGTGGGCCAGTGTTAATTTGCAGGGTTGAATTATTTACACTGTATTGTAATCTAGTCTATCAGTTTCCTGCATTTTCCTCCTCAAGATGATCACTGACTCAAAATGAATGAAATTCCTAAATGCAGAGGTGGCAGGGAGTGGGCGAAGGGGACAAAGCAGGCTTTGAGAACTGTAGCGTTCTCTCTGTATTTTGCCTCAGTGGCCTAGACCCCAAAGGCAGAAGAAAGCGGGTATTCCCACTCTGCTCACGGCTCCCCGCTCGCAGTAGAGGGAAACGGGGAAGATAACACAGATAAAAACAGCAACTCCACCCAAATGACTCAAATGAAGGTGCGTCTCTGAGTCTTTGTATTTTCCTGAAACTCGAGGCCTGAACGCAGGAGAGAACTGTCCAGCTGCCTGTGCTCTAATGGGAACTACAGAAGTCCCCAGAAAGCCCGACCAGCTCTCTTCTCACTCTGGCCCTGTTTCCTTCTTTGGTGAGGATCCCTATTTGTCAGAGCAGAGGGCAATTGTGTCAGTCAGTTTTGAATCAGACCAAACAAAAATAAGTGGACACCCCTCTTTGGAAAGCAAAAAATGGTGNTGAAAAAAAAAAAGGTGGTTTTTTTTTTTTTTTTTTTTTTTTTTTTTTTTACCATCCCTGGCTTATTAGGTGACACCAAGGATGTTAGAGGAGGCAGCCAGGATTTCAGATATATAAAGGGGTAGCAATGTGATGGCCCAATGGGATGGCAGGGGTTGGGAGGGGAGTTGGGAGGGTTGGGTAGGAAAGTAAGGGTTGGATTCAGACTCATGGTTCCTCTTCTCCCCCTACAGGTGAGAAGAGACACATGACAGGCAGCAGCAGGGCAGCACGGGGACATACAGGTGTGGGTGTATGTGCAGGAATGCCCGTGTGCAATGTACACTGCTACAAGGAGTAGGCAGAGAAAGGCGCTCAGGATAAGAAAAGAAATGCGGATTGACGTTGAATAAGAAAATACTCTGGGCAATAATGTAAGAACCATATGCTGCATTCATCTGCTCAATAGGTATTTATTGACTGCTGCTCTGGGCAAGGCATATTCTAGGCTCTGAGGTTACAGCAATAGATGAAACCAAGCCCTTGCCTTCAGGGAGCTTATGTGCTAATGTAATGCATGTCAGGCACTGACCCACATTATCTCATGTATCGACACTGGGAGGTGATTACTATTATCCCCATTCTACAAATGATAAAACGGAGGCAGAAAGAAGCTTTAAATACTTGCTGAATCTCAAAGTTGAGCCAGACTTTGGACTCAGGTCCATCCAAGTCCAGAGCCCCTGCTTTTAACCACTGGGAAGTGACAGACCACCCTACTGGGGCATCCCGAGCTAAAGCCCCCAGCCCTGCCTTAGTTATTAGAACTTGCTGGTCAGACCAGTTTTCCTCCTTGAACCTCAGACTATCCTTCTGTAAAAAAGAAGGGTTGCATGAGTTGATCTCTGAAATCCCTACTAGCTCTAGTGTTCTATTATTACGGGGAGAGCATTCTATATTGGTATCTCCCCTTCCCACCTCCATGTACTTCTTGTGGAGATGAGCAGACGCTCAGGAGATGTTCAGAAAGAGATGAACACCCAGACAGAGTAGTATTTCCCACACTGGGTTCCAAGGATTTCTTTCTAGGGATTCTGGAGTTTTCGGTGAGAATTTTACTTTTGTGAATCAGATTCTTTGAGGGAGAGAGAAGCTCCAGAGAGAAGTGGCCCTGGGGTTGCCCTCCAGCCTTGCAGAAGAGGGAGAGAAAGGGGGTGGGAGGGAGGGCGAGGAGCAGGGCCCAATGAGGTCAGGACTCAGCTAGGTCAGGCAGTTGCCTTTCTTCCTGGAGGTACAGGGCTGGGGCAGTCCCCATGCAGTTCTTTTTTTGTTTGTTTTTTTAGTACCTAGCAAGTCAATACCTTGTTCGCATCAGTCTCACCTGAGGCTGAGTGAGGTGGAAGGCAGTGGGCCCGTCTGGGACCCGAGGCTCAGAGCCTGGGAGGGCAGCTGTGGTTAAGGCTGCACCTAGGACCCCAGGAGGATCAGGCTAGCATGTTTGAGGGAGGAGGGACGTGTTGCCAAATAGTAACATGTGACTGAGCAAGGTGAGCCCGGTCCCAGCTCTTCACCTTAACCCTGACTCACCTCGCCTGACCGGTCAACCGCTCTAATGTGAGCTTTGTTGACTGGGAACGTGAGGCGGCAGGAGTCTGGCTCACCCAGTGGCTAAATGCAGCCCGGGTCCCCCTGATAAGCTTAGTCAACTTATTAAATTACACAGGAAAAATGGAGATGGAATATTAATTCCGCACACCTCTCCTCTCTGCCTGGGGAAGCTGCTTTCCTGGGTTTCGCTTTTCAAAGGCTGAAACAGATATGGAGATTTCGCACTTAATTAAAGGAGAAGGGTGCTCACTTCAAGTCTTTTCAAAACCATTTTGGTTCTGAGCTTAGTGGAGCCAGTGGAGACCCAGTCACCATCTGGCATGAAAGGTGTTAACTTGGAGTCTCTGGTCAGCTCTAGACATCAGATTCAGAAACAAAGAGAATTAATTTCAGAGGCCCCCTTAGACAGCCCCTTCCCTCCAGCCTGTAATTTGAGAGCCCATGTATTGCCTTGCTAGGTATTAAAAAGTTAGGTCTGAGAGGTCACCTGCAATGCAGAACGCCAGGTGCCAGAGCTCACCCCACAGGGCAGGATTATCTTATCAGCCAGGCTGATAAAACCCAGGAAAGTCTGGCCGTAAGGAACAAATATTTATAAGCCCAACACCTTTCAGTCCCTAACAGATTAGGCACAGAATGTGAACAGGAGCAGAGGGTGAGTTAGCAATCCACTGTGGACATTAAAGCCTGGTTCCTGATCAGAACCCTCCTGGGTTTGTCCCCTCTCGTTAAGAAAGCATGTTGGATGTTGAACTGTTTAGAAGGCACTTTCACATCTATCACCTCACGTGAGCCTCACAAAAGCCTGGTGAGACCTGTTATTACCCCTTTTTACAGTTGAAGAGACTGAGGTGCAGAAGCTAAGTGATTTGCCCTTTCGCACAGCTAGCAGGTGGAACTCGAACTCAAGTCTTCTTGATTCCTGATCCTGGGTGCTTTCCATGCTCCCAAGGTGGCCTTGACTGGGTCTCACCTGGTCACAGGCCCTGCTCACTAGGCAGACCAGAATTCTACGAAAAGATAAAAGGAGATGAATCCCCCCCATGGGGATACTTGGGGAGGGTGGTGCTATAAAATAGCTGTTGCCCCCGAATACATAAACCCTCATGGTCTCTCCCAGGGCTTGGAATTCATTCCCTTGGGACCCCAAGTTTTTCCTGTTTATTCATTCTCCGTACGGAGAAGTGATTAAGTGATTAAATGCAGATGAATTAAAATGAGAGGCCCTTGGTGTCAGAGGAGGAGTCACTGATTGGAGGGCTACTGCTTTTTCTAGTGTGCAGAGGGGTGGGTGGGAAGCCCCTTCACGCTGGGAGCCCAGGTTTCTCCTCTGCCGAAGGCGAAGTCAAACTAGATGATTTTGGACAACCCTGTTGCTTAGACCTGTCAGGGGAGATCCCTGGGGGCGAGGAGCCCCTGACACTCCTCTTTCCATCCTTAGCCACAGGGTGGGCGTGTTCTGGAGAAGCTAAGGGGAGAAGAGGTGAGTAGCTGGGGTCAGGCCCAGCCGTGCAGAGGCCTGAAGGTGAGCACGGATGTGTGTGTCTGAGTAACCACAGGCCTAGACTTTAAGTTCTGAAGGGGAGCGATGAGACTCGAGAGATAAGCAGAAGCATTATAAAACCACGTCAGGGAGCTTGGGCTTTATCCGAAGAGCAATAGGGAGTCAGAAAGGGTCTAACGCCAGGAAAAGGCATGACAACATTTGTGTCTCAGAACGTTGCCTCTGGTGCAAATGTGGAGAACAAATTGAAGGAGGGCACTGAGATAGCCAAGGCCGAGGAAGGGCTCCAGGGCTCCAGATGTACTTCTGCTTTCCATCCCCTTTCCTCTGCCCTGGGCTGGACTGGTTGTCAGAGCCGTGTTTGCCAGTGTGGTAGTAACAGCTACTATTTATAGATAGATGCTTACTCTGTGCCAGGTGCTGTGCACGCTTTGTCTCATTTAAGTCTCCTAATAACTCTATGAGGTAGGAAGCAATACCACCCATATTTTACAGATGAGAAATCTAGGCTCAGAGAGGCCAGGTGCCTTGCCCTGGGCCACACAGCTGGTAATTGTAGCAGCAGGACACAGGCAGATCTGTGACACATTCCAAAGACCTGCACTTTACCACCGGATGCCCCGCCCCCTGAGGTGGCCATCACAGGGGGGTTTTGCACTCTCCAATGGCAGAATGGAGCCCTATTGGCCAGATTCCTGCGGCAGAGGGGGAATGAGAGCAGCCATCGTCGGCACAAATGTGATTTACCGTGGCTCTCCTTTGACCCGCCTGCAGGTTGTGTCTGGAGAGGGTGTGAGGTCTTTGGGAGTGTTTGGGCTCCCAAGGCTAGTTCACCTTTGCCTTTGGAGGAGAAATGGGGCAGAGAATGGGGCAGGCTCCGGTGCTAGTGACCCTGCCCTTCACCCCCCTTTCACATGAATGGGTCTTCTCTTGGAAGCCTCAGAGTTTAGAGGAAGCCTCAGAGCTTCTGAATCACTTCCCAATCCAGAGGGAGCCAAGAAGTCACATGTCCCAGAGGCTGGAGAACACGGAGGGAGAATGGTGACCACCTCTTTCACATACTGCCTCTTCCTAAAGGAGGAGCAGGGCTCCATGTCTGGGTCAGGGAGGCCTGAAGGGCCCACGGTGGTTAGGACAGGGCAGTGCTCCAGGCCGGGCTGGAGAAGAAGGTCAGACTGTCATCTCTGATCCCTCAAAGTTACTGGAGGCCCTCAAATGGAGCAGTGAAATCCACCCACCTTTAGCAGGTGGTAAGGAGCAGGGAGGCTGATTACTGAGAGCTTGAAGCGCAGGCTTCTGATCTGGACTCACCACGAGGAGCCAGGGAGCCTCGGAAAAATCCCTCCTCCATTCCCTGCACCTCAGTTCTCCCCCTGGATGAGGTAAACCCTGTGTCCACCTTTTCCCCAGCTCTGGAGTCTGAATATCCAGGGCCTAGATGAGGCTGTGGCCCAGGCTGGCTGGCTTCACAGCCCTCCCTCGCTGTCAGGGTCCATCCTCTCTCTCAGGGCCACTCTGGAGTCGGGCTGGACAGCACGCTGCCCCTTGGGCCTTCCACAGCCTGAGGAAACACCGCCTGCCCACTGTGGGCCAGCGCCCTGCCCATGCCCCACTCACCACCCCCTACCCTGTAAGGAAATCAGCCCAGAGGGATTTGCTCTGGCAGTTGGAAGACAGGGCTGGCTTACACCTGCAGCAGAGCACACTGATTAATTTATTTTGCATCATTTTGCATTACCTGGCTCCAGGGCCTCCAGCTTGACATGCAGATTTATGTAAAAGAGTCCTGACATGCAAATGAGCCAGAGCTGCCACTTGTTTTGGTAACGTGCAGGCCTGCATCACTGGTTCCCAGCCCAGCTGTTCTGCCCATGGCCCACTGGTTCTCACAGGCCAAGGAGGTCCATCCCGCCCTGGGCAGCCTCTGCTCTGCTCTGCTCCCAGCCCAGGCCAGATGAAAAATCAACTTAACAGCGTGGTTAGAAGGAGGAGGCTAGAAACACTGCTTCCCGGAGGAGTTCCTGGCTTAGTTCCTTGTTGAGAGGAGAGATAGAGAGACACACGAAACAGAGAGGCAGACAAGGATTTGGAGGGGCCGGGAGACCGAGCTGCACATAAGACAAGTGCAGAGAAGGACAGACAGATGGACAAAGAGCAGACAGAGATAGCACAGAATCCAGGAGGGTGAAGACCAAAGAGAAGCAGAGACAAGAGACAGGAGAGTGGGGGGTGGGGGCGGAGACCGAGAAAGGAACAGATTTCGGAGTTGCGGTGGAGGAAGAAGTGAAGATATAGCAGTAGCCTGGCTTCGGGGAGGAAAAGCGAGGGAGGAGATGGTGGTGTGACAGCTTGAGGTGGGGAGATGGGGAAAGGAGTCACGGGTGGAAGTGACAGGAAAGACCTGCAGAGAGAGACACCAGAGCTCCCCTCTTAGAAGCACTGGCAGCAGTCTGGCAGAAAGCGTCGTTGCCACTTCGTAAACCCATGATTTGTACCCATCTATCTATATTTATACACATAGCTATAGACACATATGGATCCAAACCACACAGGCACCACGGGCTGGTGTACATTCTGGATCCATCAGGCTCTAGAAGCCAGATCGGGAGGTTATCTAGGACAGCAGTGCACAGCCCTAGAGCGGAGGAAGGTTAGCGCTTCAGCAGAGGGCCAGGGGAAAGTTCACGCCCCCCTTCCCTGCTGCCCCGAGTATCGGCCAGTACCCCTGGTGCCAGAACGCCCCTTCTGAACCTGGCTGAGCCTGGCTCCCCAGCTCTGTCCTTTGAACATGCTCACTCTGAGCATGAAAGCAAGCAAAAGAGTGGACCAGTCAAAAAAGAAAGAGGAAAATCTTGTTCCCACAGCCTGTTTTGTAGGGAAGTTGCCTTGGTGGGAGAGGAGGGCTGTGCGTAGGCCCTGGGTGGGTGGTCTTGAGGCACATGGGAGAAGGCTCGGACAGCACCCTGAGGCTCTCAGATACTCTGCACTCGCCCCACACAAGGCTTCAGGAAGGGGTCAGGAGGGGTACTTAAATTTCCAAGGTGGCAGCGCTGAAGGGGTGCTCAGGGACCCAACAGCCCCACGTTGTCATTTCACAGGAGAGGGAGGTGTGACCCTGAAAGGGCTGACAGCTTGCTCAGTGCAGAGGTAGGCAAGGGGTCTTTTGCTAAGCACCCATCATTCCCTCCAAATAGTCCCCTTGGTATTGATGACCTTCCCCTGTCTTTTTCTGTAATTCCTCTGACTTGCCCACATCAGTGCTGGACACGTTCACGGCCCTTGAAGAGTGGACACTACTTTTTTGTTGTTGTTGTTGTTGTTTATTTTATTTATTGAGAGAGAGAGGAGAGAGAGCGCTAGGGAGGGGCAGAGAGAGAGGGAGAGAGAATCCCAAGCAGGCTCACACTGTCCACGCAGAGCATGACACAGGGCTTAAACTCACAAACTGTAAGATCGTGACCTGAGCCAAAATCAACAGTCGGACACTTAACCGCCTGAGTCACCCATGCACCCCGAGCGGATGCTACTTTTCTTCTGAGACAGATGAATGTTGTGAATGTTCTGTGTGCAGACCCTCCAGTGTACTTCTCACTGAAGCCCCAGGAAGACCTAAGTGCTCAGTTTAGTATCAGCTGTACGTGTCAGCGCTGCGGTAGATAAAGCCGAAAAACAGTTCAGCCCAGTGAATGCGTGTCATGTGCACCCTGGATTCCCCCTGGCAGAGGTCCACTTTTAGATGCGGTGTCCATGAACCCAGTCATCTCTTGGAACCCTCTGACCCCCGGTCCCCACACACTCACCTAGAAGAAAAGGTCAGCTTCTCAGACTCACATTACTGCTTGAGCCTGATCCAGTCCACTTGGTTCAGCCACTCTGGCCCAGTTCTTTGGGTCATCCTGGCCAGCTCCAAGTGTCACCTTCATGTTCATCTCTACTATTTGCTCATTAACCTTGTGGGGTGAGTGACCCTTTTGAGAACATGATTAAGGCCATGGAGTTTCTTCTTATAGTAATGTCCATATTCACAAAGACCCTGCATAGTGTCAGGGGATTCATGGACTTTCTGAAGACTGACTGAGGAGTCCTGGCATCTCCAGGCCTTAGGGAGTCAGTTCTGAGGGTGGAGGTGCTAAGACCCCACCCACTTCAGAGGGAAGCTGTAGCCCTGATAAGGTGGCATTCTTGGACACTTTCTATCAAATGTCTTCTCTTCCTCTTTCTGTCTCAGAGATTCCTTTCCAGGCAACCATTTCTTCCACACCAAAAGTCAGATGTAAGCCACACTATCCCCCAGCTACGTATCAGACAGGCTCGGATGACATATGGTGCAAAACCCATTTCTACTTTTCCTTGGACTCTGTCTCTCCATCTCCCCTTCCAATGGCTCTTTCTCACTCAGTCTGTGACCCCGAGTCCATTTTGCCAGGACTCAGCTGAGCACCAGATCCTGCCAAGTGGCTCGGGAAGATGAGCAGAGCAGGCGACACATTCGCAAAGCTAAAAGCTGGTATATCTTGTCCCCTCATCAGCCAAGGAGACCATGGATGGCCATGTTCTCAGAAAAAGGGCCTCTGAGGGCAAGAGTGGGTGGGGAGAGCAGAGACGCCAGAGGAGAAACCGGTCGGAGGAGGGGGCTACTGAAATGAGGATTCCAGCCCCTGAGCACTGCCTGCCTCCCCGCTGCTGCTGCACTCCTTTCCCAAGAGCTGGTGAGAGGAGGTGGTGGGCTCCAGGCCCTGGGCCCAGGCAGGAGGAGCTGAGAGGCCTCTGTGTGGAGAAAAGACGGGAGGGCTGGGGTCTCTGGGGGGCCAGGGCAGGGTAGGGGCATGGGAAGTTCCCTGTGGAAGGCCCAGAAATCAGGGTGGGCCGAGGCCCAGAAGAGTGAGGCCAGGCCCCTCGCCGAGGGGGTCTAGCCAGCCTGTGGGGTGGCCCAGGCATCCAAAGAACCTTTAGATGGAGAAAGCTGCTTAATCTTCCCCTGGAAATCAGGAAGTTGGAACCCACACAGCTGATTAGGGGGCCAGAGGAGCAATTTCAGAAANAAGAGGCCAGGAACAGAGCCCAAGTCGGATTTCCAGTCCAGACAGGGCCACTGTGGTGAGCTCTCGGTCCTCTCAAATGTCCCTTTCCAGCCCTAGCTCTTGTGGCTACACAGGAAAGGAGGGCAAGAAAGTGTATGGTGGGTGGGTTATTATTAGCAGAAGGTGTGCCCTAGGCCATCCTGGGGCTGGGGGAGGGCAGGTACAGGGGCTCTGGTCCCAGGAGACCCTAGGTGGAAGGACAAGCACAGTGTGAGGCAATGACCTTATCCTGCTTCAGGTCTAGACAGGAGAGCTGGGGCCAGAGGACAGCCAGGGCCTGCTGCAGTCACATGTCCACATGCACCCCCCCCCCCCCCCGCCAGCTATCCTTGCTCGCTCTCATATTCCCTACCTCCCCCCTCCACGCATGCACACTTAAACATACATTTAAATAACTTGCAGACGTATATTAGCAAAAACATTCCATCTGGGTTGGGATTTCTCTCATTGCTTTGAATTCCCCTGGGCTTTAACTTGAAAAAAAAAAATAGGAAGAGGCAAAGATTTGACTAATGTTGGGTTAAGGTTTTTTTCTTACCCCTTTCTTTCTTGGTTAGTGACTGCCAAGAATTTATGTTTGTAAAAGGAAAAGAATTAACTGTGTTGATTAAGAGGCAAACTCCCTGGAAATGTTCTTTCTTAACCCTTTCGTACCTTTTCAGTGAGAGATCCTGGGGTTTTCTGGAGCGGGGCTTGATGTCTGTCCCTGGGCTGGAGACCCAAAACTTTCTGAGGGGCTGATCCTCCCCAAGGGGAACTCTCAGAACACAGGCAAGCCGTGCCCTTCTTGTGCTCAAGCGTGTGTGTGCGTGTGTGTGTGCACGCGCGTGTGCCCGCACGCCTGTGAGCAGATGCATAGCTAAGTGGTGTGAGAGTCTGTGTGTGACTGTGAGTTCCGTGAGTTCGCGGAGAGTAGTGTGGGAGAGTAGTGTGTGCACATATGTGAGCATGTGTGTGTGCATGTGGTGACTGTGCATGCACGCCCCTCAGCAGGTCTGGGGTGTGCTGGGAGTCTCTGCTGCCTGCTGGTAAAACTCCAGGAAGGTGAGGGGACCTTCACCTTGACCAAATTAGCAGGAACTGATTTGGCAGGAGCAGAGCCCTAGGGGACCAATCACAGAGCAGGGAGGCAGAGGGGTTGGGGGTGGGGAGGCATCAACTGAGGAAGCAGGTTCTTTCCTGCTATCAAGCAGCTGTTACCATGGAGTGACCACAAACCAAGGCTACCCCTGGCCATTGGTCAGTGTCCTTTCATAGGGAGCAGGGGGTGGGGGATTTGTTCCCTTTCCAGCTCAGCCTAAGCACCCACCAAGGGTCTCCCCCTTATTCCTTTGGAAGCTTCTTAAAAACCTGGATTGCATGACTCCCAAACTAGGGCACCAGAGGGGCTGAGCCTTTGGGAAAAGGGGGAGCTGGAGCTGGAGCTGAAGGATCTGACCAGAGATAGGATGTTGGAGGGAGAAAGAGAAACAAAGAAGAGCTTGCCAGAAGCTCAGAGCCTCATGCATATGCATCCAGAATTACAGAACCCTTTCGAAGTTTCTGAACCCTTTACGTTGCCTCACTCCTCCTAGACTTTGCACAGGCTGTTTCCCTCCGTCTGGACAGACCTTCCATCTTTCCTTTGTTTAGCCAATTCCTACTTGTTCTTCAAGTCTTGATGTCACCTCCTCCAGGAAGTCTTCCTTGCCACATATCTTGGTTGTCCCCCTCTTACATAATAGCACTCTGGGCACACAGGTACTTTTCATATGGTGTAATCCTTGCATCTTCTTGTCAGTCTTCCCCACTGAACCCCTCACTCCCTGAGGATAGAGACACTGTCTTCTTTATCCTGAATCCCTGCTGACTAGTCCTGGGGCTGGCACACGGCATGGGCTCAGTCAATGCTTGCTGAATTGAATTTAAGGTCCTTGACTGCTGAAATCAGTATTAGTCACTCCATAGGCTGTGATCTAGAGTACCTTGTATAAAGGCCCCCATATAACACTTCCCACAAGACTCCGGGATTAGCTGCACATATATTGAGCCTTTCCATTTTCTGTGAGTTCCCCAGGGCAGGGGTTAGGTCACCGTCATCGTTAGAGGCTACACAGAGTGAGACAAATAGCAAATGCCCAATAAATGTTGAATGAATGAAAGAGTAACCACCACATGATAAATCCCCAGGAACATGCATCGAGTAAGTTAA
This sequence comes from Crocuta crocuta, assembly GCF_008692635.1. Taxonomy (NCBI): domain Eukaryota; kingdom Metazoa; phylum Chordata; class Mammalia; order Carnivora; family Hyaenidae; genus Crocuta; species Crocuta crocuta. Next base: position 16,931,001 of record NW_027528417.1, on the reverse strand, counting down.
TTGTGGCCTGAAAGATTGTTGAGGGCTGAAGGACAGAGAAGAGAAGGTGCTATCAGAGCAGGGGGGAGAGGAGAGAAGGCAAGCATCTACTGAATACCTACTCTGTGCCAGCACTACCCCAGGTTTCTGGGGGGTATTATTTTATGTTATCCTCTCCTTCACCCTGTGAGGGAGGGGTACCTACCTCCTCTGACATATCAGGAAATTAAAACTAAGAAAGGTTAGGTAACCTGCCCAAGGGCACACTGTTGACATAAGTTAAGTTGGTCTGAGCTCAGAGCTTATGCTTCTCTGAAACACTGTGCCATGTTTCATGTAAGTCATAAATTTTGAGCTTTAAAAGATGACAGAGACACAGCTTCATAGAGAAGGATCTCAAGCCCAAGCAGGTGAAGAACTGAGCATTCCCACGAAGGATGAATGGTGGCCTCCTTGTCCCATGAGCTTACATAAGCTACTATGTGACCAGGAAGTCAGGAGAAAATCGATATGACAAGGGACGGTGTCACTGTGGAGAGGTGCAAGACAGAGAGCAAAGAAGGCCTCTAAAAGATAGACCAGAAGCCCCATCTTGAAAAAGCAATGGGAGTGGGGGGTTGTGATTTTCCAAAGGAGTCAACACAGAGTGCTTACTGGGTGGCAAGCCCTATGCTGAGCCCTTTAATACATTTAATTCTTATAAGGCTTTGAGGTGGGTCCCACTATTATCCCCAAATACTGATGAGTTAGTGGTAGCCCAAAAAGGTTAAATAAACTGCTAAGTTCCCATAGCTGGTTAGTGACAGACCTGGGATTTAAACCTCGACAGCCTAATTCCCGAGCCCATCCTTATGGGCACTACACCAAGGAAGGAGAGCATGGCTACGGAGGGTCCTTAACACGGAGGGTCAGACTGGCAGTCTGGGAGTATGATCAGATCTAGTTTAAGGGACAGGAGCAGTCAAGTTAAAGAAAAGACTTAAACCCCAGTCTGATAGGTTAGGAAGTCATTTGAAGTTGGGGAACCCTTAAAAATCAGGGGCAGGGACAGAGTCTTTCCTGATCCAAACCTTCTCTGTGCATTGGAGAATTTGTCTTTGTTTCAGGGACTTGGGGGTTCACCAGTCCATCAGCCCTGTCCTACCCCCACGAGGAAGTCTCAAAGGGTTCTTCCTAGAGAAAGCTAACCTATTTCCTCTCCCTCCCCAGCCCACCTTTGAGGAGGGGATCCAAGCCAGAGACAGCAAGCAGACTTTGCCCCTGGCCTTGCCCTTGCTCCTGCTGGATGTTTGCTGCCCTGGGAGGATTGGGTACTTTGCTGTTGTGGACACCTCCCTTTCTCCATTCAGGGAAGGGCCCCACCATGGGAAGGGGACTTGTAGCCTCTTGGTAGCTAGCTCTGACTTCTCCTTAGTTAGATGGAGACTGCCATCTCCCAGCCATGCTCCTTTGTGGTCTGGTTGGGTGAGTGTCACTGTACTTGCCCAGTCCAAAGACACTAGGGAACAGCCAAGCCACGAGCTGATGGAAGATGATGACTCCCATACTGTCCTGGTCTTGTGGTTTTGGGTTGTGGGGATTTTTTTAAGGGGTTGCTTTGTATCAGAACATCAAGAGAGATTCTCTTAGACACCATGTTCAAGAGACACTTTCTACCCAGCTGTGGAACTTTGGGTCTGGAGGGAATTGACACTCTGGGATCCCCACAGCCTCCCCCATAGCCTCTAGCCAAAATCCCCCTACCCCAGGCAACAAATAATCTTATAACACAGCCTTGAAAAATCTGCTTAAATAGCCCTTTATGTTGGTACAACACGTTATAGTCACCAAGCATTCTTGTATCCTCCGCCCCAGGGACCCTCTTCACATCAGCCCTGTACGACAGGTAGCTCAGAGATGATCAGACCCATTTTACAGTTGAGGAAAATTAGGTCACATGGTTACTGAGTCACACTGGCTGCACCAGACCTGGGCTGGGGGTGGCCTCTGGATTAATACAGCCAAGGAGATGGAGGAATTGGAGGGGTGAATGATCATCATTCTTCTGGGCCCAGAAAGTCCCACCTTGAGTCACCTGCCTTTCCCTGACCAACACACCAGCAGCCTCCATGCTGGGTGGTGGTGACTCATCTCTCTTTTGCCACCTCCCCAAGGTACTCTCAGCCAGGCCCTCCTCCTGGCTTTTGCAGGATCTGACTCAAGGTCTGTTTCAGGTAGGCAGTATCTGTGGAACCCTCTGGTATAAGGTCCACATTTAAATAAGAGGAGGTATTTGGGAATTATTCATGAAAAACAACACCATGAACATGGGCTCTTCAGGGAAAAGAGAGACAGCCTACAGGGGTGGCGGCAATAGTAATACCAAGTATATAATAGCATCCACAATTAATCTTGTCTTTCTTTAGCACCTGCTTCCAAAGAGCTTTAAGTGCCTTCAGGTTTATTAGGCTATTTGATCTCACAAAAGTCCCACAAATGGATGGTGATAGTTATTATTATCATTTTATAGATGAGGAAACTGAGGCCCAGAGAGGTGTTAAGTGATTTGCTCAAGGCCAAGTGAAGGATAAGGCTGGGTCTGTCCTATTTCTAGAAGTTTCTCTAGGTATTTCATGCATGGGACTCCCTTTTGGTGTCTACATTCCTATGAGGTAAGGTGTGCACAGAGGAGGTGACTGGCAGCAGGCTCAGAGAGTTCTGTACAAGGTCGCTGAGAAACAGTGAGTCAGGCACACTAAATCAAGGTTAGTTTCTTCTTTCACTTCCCCAAACAATAGTTGCAGAGCGAGCTCACTTGTTGCCTATTCCATGATCAGGATATGAGTTATTTGCACAGTTGCCCCTGAAGGTTTTAAAAGTAGTGATCTGAAAAAGAGGTTAGTGTTTTATCAGTTAGTGGGACTCTGCTCTCCTGACCCACCAATGCCCTGCCAGGGGTTATATGCTGGTGGGGGGTGGGGGTGGGGGTGGTGTCCGCTCTTGCCCTGTCTGTTAGCACAGCCTCTGCACTGGTTTCCTGACCTCTGGTGTCATTCTCATTCAATCCTCTCCATGACTGATTTTCCTAAAGCTCTTCTCACGTTTCATAAATAGTGAGTGGAACCTCATTAATTCCAGCCTCAGCTTGACATTCAAGGCCCCACCCAATCAGGTCCCAAACTGTCTTCCCAGGCTTGGCCCCTCCCCCTTGTCCTCCTCTGCAAAACCCTGTCTTGAGCCAAGACTGTAGGACTTGCCTGGGCATGCTTTGTGTTTTCCCAACTCTACAGTTGACCGCCATATCATTCCCTTGGCCTAGAAATCTACTCCCATCCTCTTTGCCTGCTGGAGTTTTATTCATCCTTCAAAATTTATGACAAATGCGACTTCATTTATGAGGACCTATCTCCTTGATTCCACCACCAGGAAATGATCTTTCCTTCCTGGGATGTCTGACTTGTTTATATAGGTCTCTACCCAAGCAATTCTTGGATTGTGTGTTTGGTGGCGATGGTATAAAGCTTTGGATGTTTATAAAGCTTCAAATTCATTGCAGAATTCTGCAATGTTGTGTGTATGTGCATGTGTGCATGTTTATGTTTTGGTATGAGGGGTGAGCACAGCTATGCAGAACACCTGAACACAAAGAAGGGATTGGGCATTTACTGGGTGAGGAATATTTCAATCACTTCTGCCCTGCCAATGAACAGAGAGCCAGATGTCTCCCTCAGAGGAGAGAGAACACTCATCATAAAACTTATAAACAAACTTGAAGGAAGAAAGAGTAGAGAGAGGAAGGAAGTGAGTAAGTGCATATGGATCATTCACTATATTTCCAGGCACTATGCTAGGGAGGAAATTTCATGTGAACAATGAGCTCACTTAACCCTTACAATAGCTCTAAGGGGTAGGGATTATTGCCCCCATTTTGTGGGTGGGTAGTTTTTAGAGTCTATGCAGACTAACCTGAATGTAACCAACCTAAATGCATAAGGTTAGTTGGGGAATGCTCATGGAAAAACTCCTACAAGGGAGTCATGGGAGCCGGACTAGGCAGAGGGAGAGGCTATATGGCAGTGGGGGTGCCAGGAAGCCTCAGCTGCTCCCATGGGGCACGATGAAGCTTGGGTGGCCCTTCAAAGAAGTTTCCCTATTAAGGCAATGGGGCTGGGTCATTGTGCCCCCTGGGCATCGCTTAGGCAAGATAGCCCACTCCCTTCAGCTGAGGACAATTCCTGGAAGGATTGCACACACTATACACACAACCCCAGACCCAAGAGGTTCTTGTCCGGCATGCACACAGCACAGCTGGCCAGCAGAAGGGTTAGGGACTGACCTCAGGCCTGTTTTGGTCCTGAGGCACTGTGTGGCTTTCAGTTCATCTCAGAAGATAGCCTGGCTACCCTGTGCCCAAGAGGCATCTTCCAAAGGCCACGCCCAGAAAGTTCTCAATGGAAATCACCTCACGAAGAAAACGGTCTCCTCTTTGTATGAAAGATCTTGGGCAGATTTGCTGTCAAATAATTACAGTGAAAAGGCAGGTTTTGCTGATCTAGTTACTGATGCTTTCTGTTACTGCCTGGTTCTTACTCTTTGGAAACTTTGATGGTGGAATCCAAGTATGACATTCAAAATATTTAACAACCAGTAATATATCCTGGACGATTGGAGTGGGTGCTGGCAGTGTGTATCCCGGCTGGACATGAACCAGACCTGGTGGATGCTGGAGGACAAGGTTCCCCATGAGTGCTGTGTACTGAGGAAGATCCTGGGAAGGGCTTTCTGCAGAAAACAGAGAAAGGGGGGGTCTACTGATTAAACTGGACGTTTTGTTCAGTGTCCAAGGTGGATGTATGAGTTTATTCTGTAAGCTTCTCCATTTTGCAAGGACTGTGTCTTACTCTCCCATATCGAACACAGCAAAATACATTCCATGAAATCTGTATGGCTCTGGACAAGGCACTATCCTGCTCTGTGCCTCAATGTCCTCATAAGATGAGAACTTTCCAAACCCGGTTTCTCCTTGAACAGGAAATCAGGAAGAGGGAGGTGAGCAGGCCAGCCCCAGGGCCTCCTGTCCTATATTCACCAGAGCAACTGCCCTTGTATTTGTTTATGCTTCCCTGTGGGGTCACTTAAGCCAGCATTCCCCTGCTGAAAGCAAAGCCTGGGAGCCACTGGACTGCATTTGTTATCTGAGGTCCTTACATACGGCTCTGATGTGCTCAGATATGAGTGAGCAAATAGACAAATGGACAAAGGAAGGAACAGAAGAATGAATGAATGAATGAATGAATGAATGAACTCTGAGCACCTGTCTAATGTAGGACCATCCCTGGTCACCCTATTCTGAACGGCAGAGGGCCATTTGTCCTAGAGAGTCTGGAAATCTACACAGGGCTAGATCAGAGCTCTCCCGGTGCACTGTTAATCCTGGGATTCTGTCTCCGCCCCAGCCACCAATAAGGCCGCCTCCCTCCAGGCGCCTCGGATGCCACCAGATCTGAACTGCACTTGTCTCCTTTGACTCTCCCAATACGTTGACTCAGCTGAAAGAGATACTGACAACAACTGCACGAGTCACTGGCAGGTTTGGCAAAAGAATCACTGGGTTTTCTCGGTGTCCCGGGGTGTGGCTTGCTTTGGTTCCCTTCCATCACAGGGAAAGGACTCCCAGTTTTGGGCTTGCCTTCCCTCCCTTCCTCTTCCCTTCCCTTCATTCCTCTAAGGCAGTGGCTCTCCACCCTGGCTGCCCATTGGAATCACCCAGTGAGACTTAAAAATTACTGGTGCCCAGGGGCATCTGGGTGGCTCAGTTGGTTAAGCATATGACTCTTGGTTTCGGCTCAGGTCACGATCTCATGGTTTGTGGGTTCGAGACCTGCGCTGAGCTCTCTGCTATCAGCGTGGAACATGCTTGGGATTCTCTCTCTCCCTCTTTGACCTTCCCCCACTCACACGCACACTCTCCCTCTGAAAATAAATAAATAAACATTAAAAAAAATTACTGCCCAGAGATTCCGATTTCTCAGTGTGAGGTGTGGGCTTGGCCAATAGGATTTGGGAAAAGCTCCCCAGGTGATTCTATTACGCAGCCTAGGTTGAGGACCACTGGTCTGAGGACATGGAGCAGGGAACCTAGCTCCAGGTTAAATCATTTCTAGCTGTGGGATTCAGATGCGTCTGCTAGACTGGGGGAAAGCCTGGTGCACAGTGTGGGGAAGGAAAGAGAAATGGAAGGGGTGCACATCACTGCACCCCTGTCTCTACCTACACTAGCATCTCAGCCCTGTGGAGAGAGAGGCCTCAGAAGAAGCCAATGGGGCTATTTCATAGAGGCTCCTGTAAGACTCAGGGAGGACAGCCGTGTTTGGTGCCCAGGTGACAGGGTGTGACAGAAGCGGGAAGGACACAAGACACCACGAGGCTCCAGAGTGCTGAGGATACCAGGTGGGCAGCACCACCCTTTGGGGGAGCTTTGAGATGAGCCACTGGGCATGGACAGCAGCAGTCTTACAGGCCAAGCCAGCAGCAAGTGACTGAGGGCCACAGGGCATCAGAGAGCAAAGAGGGTGGAGACAGTGAATGTTTGGTAGGATGTTGCATCCACTCTCGATGACATCCTATTCACAAGTACATGTGGGGCACCTCCAAATAGTCTTGCACATCGCAGAGTGAGCCTGTGGCAGATGGGGGCAAGTGGCAGAGTAATGGGGTAATTTCATAGATGGGAGCCCACAGGACTTACAGGATGGTGAGGTCTGTAAACACTTGGGTCGCAGATATAAGGCATAATCACAAAAGTGGGAGTAGGGGTGGGGTGCTAAGGTACCACAGAGGTGTACCAGAGAAGCAGACATTTGCCAGCCTGCTCTGAGATTGCCTTCAGTCGGGTCAGTGCCCCTGAACAGCTTTCACGCCATGTGTACACCATCCAACCTGCGTCCTCACAACTCAAGGCTTTTCTGCATACGTGTTCTCAATGCGAATTATTTGCTTTACTTCCTGTGCAAGTTCTTTCTCTCTCTTTTTACATCACATGTTCTCCTAAATTAGAAAACCTCTTTAATTGTTAGCAGGAGCTGGGGTTCTGTTCCTTTGCATGGACAATATCATTAAACATTGGAAAATAAACAAACTGGGAAAGTTTAAGACATTTTCAAACCCTTTGCTTCCCAGAGGGCATCTGGGGCCCTGGGCAGGACAAGGTTCTGCTGGCCTGGGTTTATACTGTGTTGATGACTTGACCCCTCCAGCTGTGAGAAGCCAAACTGACAGCGGGGTTGTTTTTACTAAACTTCGCAGGATTGCAAACTTGACTTGGGAAGCATTTGTGCTGATTTGCGTGGAGGTCTCCAGCGGCTGCACCGAGCTTCCTCCTCGGGCAGAGTGCATGATGGGAGTGGGCTAGTGGCTCTCGTAGCTGACAGCTGTTGTAAACCATCTCTGTCCTCCAGAGTTATTCCACCGGGTTGGGGGAGGAGAGGAGAGCTGTGGGAGGGGGTGGTGTGTGAGAACATTTCTTTCCATCTTGCTGAAATGTGAGTCTAATGAAATGATAATGAGGTTGTGGCCTTTAAGCTCCATTGAGCTTCTTGCGCATTGTAATTTTACCCAGAGTGGGGCTAGTTTTTGAAATGATTAAAACTATGGATTCCTGGGCTTGTGTGGCTTGAATTGGAATTCATTAGAGGCCCAGAGGTGAGGGATAAACATTTCTCCCTAGTTCAGCCAGGAAACAGACCTTATCTTGTGTGACTCTCCTGCCTGCCCACCCACCTCTCCCGTAGGACCCCTGGCTGCACACTGGGCTGGTGTGGGAACCCCAGGCAGCGCTGGCGGAGACAATAAATAGCATCTAGTATCCAGAGGGTGACAGGTTATGAAGGTCCCGACAATGCATCCCAGCCCATTTTCCTCGGACCTCTTCCTCATGTTGGAGAAGGGAAATTCTCAGTGTTTAGTCTTATTCTTATTTTCTTAGAGGCATGTTAAGTGAAACGCCCTCTTTGTGAAAAGAAACACACAGAAACACAGACATGCTCCAGAGTGTGACCCAGAAGAATGCTGGAAGGAGAATCTCCAGCTGGGAGAGGTGGGTGGCTGACAATGTGGCCTGGACTCGGATCTCTTGAGCTCATCTTTCTGGGAATAGAAGAAATTCTCGCCTCTGATTTTTGTTGTCACCACTGTGCTGGCTCCCAAGAGTGCAAGATCACTCATTTCAGGTTCTAGTTCAGGTTCTCTAGAGTGGAGAATGGCATCTTTAAAAATAACCCTTCTTTTAAAATGGTATGGAGGTTCTTCAAAAAATTAAAAAGGGAACTACCAGCTATTCCACTTCTGAGTATTTACCTGAAGGAAATAAAGACAGTAACTCAAAAAGATATTTGCACCCTCATGTTCATTGCAGCATTATTTACAACAGCCAAGGCATGGAAGGAACCTATGTCTATTAATGGATGACTGAATAAAATGTGAAATTACATATGCAAAATACATATGATGCACACACACAAGGGAATATTGTCCAGGCATAAAAAGGAAGGTAATCTTGGGGCGCCTGGGTGGCTCAGTCAGCTGAACATCTAACTCTTGATTTTGGCTCAGGGTCATGGGCCCAGGGTCATGGTATTGAGCCCTGCATTGGGCTCTGCACTGAGCATGCAGCCTACTCAAGGTCCTCTCTCTTTCTCCCTCTGCCCCGCTCCCCCACTCATGCTCTCTCTTTCTAAAATAAAATTTAATAAAAAGTCTAATCTTAACCACTTTTGACAACATAGACGGACTTTGAGGGCATTATGCTAAGTGAAATAAGCCAGAGAAAGACAAATACCATGTAATCTCACTTTATGTGCAGTCTAGAAAGCAACCCCCCCAACTCCCCAAAACAAACAAACAAAAAAACCAAATTGGGTAAAGGGGGTCAAAAGATACAATCTTCTCATTTGAAAATAAATGAAGTCATGGGATCTAATGTACAGTGTGATGACTGTAGTTAAAATATTGAATTGTGTATTTAAAAGTTGATAAGAGAGCAGATCTTAAAAGTTCTCATCACAAGGAAAAAATCATAACTGTGTGGTGATGGATGTTAGCTAGACTTATTGTGATCACTTCTCAATATATCCCAATGTTGAATGATGTTGTATATCTGAAACTAATATAATGTTATGTCACTTATATCTCAAAAAAGAAAACCCTTGCTTAATATCAAAGGAAGCCAAAAAGAAAATCCAGAAAATATTGACGGCATAAGGATGGGCATGTTTCCAAAGTATGGGTGTCTTGTTCTACCTTAGCTCTGTTCTTAACTCTGTTCCTGCATTAAAGGGCTGAAACAATTTATATACACTTGGCCTGGGCCCCTGCCTGTGTTATGTGGAGGCCACCATCTTAAAAGTGGTCAATCTCCCAACTTAATATCTTCTCTGACAAGCCTGAAAGATGACATTCTAACAGCCCACGTGGGGCTTTTTATTCACATCGAGGTTCTGGTCTGAAGAGCAGGCTTTATCTGTAGCAGGCTGGAGGTAGTGTAAATGACTTAAGGAGACAAGGTCCTGTCCTGTACATGGGGCAAAGCAGCCTGGCAAAAGTCCCCACTGACTGCCACTCCCTCCTTGTTTTATAACCTCACTGGGCAGTCATGGTCATAAAACGTGCACAGCGATAGTTATATTCAGACCGGAGCATCAAGGTCTGCCTCCAAGGTCATATACACTGTGATCATGTCCACATTTTGGAAATGATGTGCTATATCTTCAATTTTCTTGCTCACATTTTACAAGTCACCTCAGGCATCACCATCCTGAAGCCCTGTCTAAACAAGGTGGGTGGGGTGCCTCTGCTCTGGCTTTCCGAAGCACCGTGGGCATCGAGAACCCCCTTACCACATTGTACCATTATTCCCATCTCTTTCTCTTCGTGGCTCCCACCAGACTGTGGGCTCCTTGAAGGCAAGGTTTATGTTGTATTCTTTTTTGTATCTCATTACGCAGTACAACATGTGGCCTATAAATACCTGGGTGGATGACTGTTGAGTGAGTGAGTGAAGGAAGGAAGGAAAGGATCCATGATGGATGTCACTGGATTCTCAGGACAAGCTTGGGAGCCAAGGAGGGCAGGGATATGAGCTCTGAGTTCCTGGAAAAACAAAAAAGGAAAGGAGAGAGAAAAGAGAAGAGAAGAAAATGAAAGAAAAGGAGCCTCCAGGAGGGCAGGGCCCTGCTTAAGTCCCCTGATTCCCGGAGCCGACGCCAGGGCTGTGGTGCAGGCTGGTAGCACAGACAGAAGAGTGCATTTTGTTGCTGCCCACGCCTGCTCTGATTCTCTCCAGGCACTTTGTTGTTCGAGAATCTCTCCCGAGGTGCCTCCTACACAGGTGGTTCCCAAGCAGTTCATATCAAGGTCCCTTTTATTTTCTCCCCCTGCCCCACCCCCAGCACCTGGGCTTTGAAAGATTTGGCCTAGCAGATGAACTGCAATTATGCAGTAATAATGACTCCATTTTCTCGTTTTTATTAATAAAAGACATATGCGACATGCCACTCGGAGCTTTCTGTTGAGAGAAAACGATTCCCCCCACTAGGTGAACAGAATTCCACCCAGAGGCAGACAGTTAACAAACCACCTTCTCTGGCTTGGGCTGGGAATCTCAGGACTGCCCTTGACAGCCTGTGCTCCATTCAGCCGGCCGCCTGCCCTCGCTCCGGTCTCTGAAGTCGGAGGAGACAGGGGCCATTTCAGCTGCTCCCAGCTTGCCTTCCCGTCCCTGCTGGAATCAGCAGACCCTGACTTCTGGAGAAGCGTTACTGCGATGTGTCAGCTGCTCTGGGAAAGCCCGGAGTGATGCATTCCAAGACCTGTCAGGAGAAAGGGTTTACGGTCAGTTAGGAACTGTAAACTCCTTCCCATGGAATTGTCGGTGGAATTTTAATACTCTGTCTCCCTCTGTCTGGGCACTTCCTTCCACTCTTGGCCGGCTCCTCCATGCATATGGAGCAGGGCTCATGTGTGAGGGTCCCCAGGGACAGCACGCGGCTTCGCTCGGTCCAAGTGTCATGGCTGACTATGGGAGGTGAAATTCAGACAGGACGCCTTCCTCCCCATTCCTGGGCCTCAGCAGGAACCCCTGCTGTTCATTTCCCTGATGCTCCCTTTCCTTTTCAGAGCAGCACCGAGGCTCTGCACAGGCCTGAAGGGAGGGAGACAAGGGAATGCTAGCCTGGCCTTATTCAGGCAGTAAACACGGAGGCCCTCTGTACCGAGGGCCCCGGCACATGCTAGACAGGGAGCTANCTCTTTGTTGTATTTCTGCAGATCCAGGTGTTTGGATTGAGTTGGTCGTGGTCCCCTTTCCCCTCCCCCAAACCTCTGAAACCACAGATCTTTCTAGATGCCAGACTCAGCCGTATGTCCGGAGGGTGATGGGGGGAGCACTCTGCCCACCTGGGGACAACCCCAAGGAGATGGCCCCAAGGAGCCCACCCCAGGCCAGCAAGCCCAGCCCCAGGGGTTGGAGGTGAGGGGTGTTCCTGAGGGGGTGGGGAGGAGAGGATCGAATTCCAGAGACAAGAACCCTCTATGGAGACAGCCCGCTGGGCTTCCAGCCCTCCATCTGGGTTCCACTAAAAACACATTTTGCGTGTTTCTGTTGTTCTTAAGTCTGGGTTTATTTCAAGGGGAAAATTATAAAGAAACATCTCTGCCTTTATTTCAACAGCAGCTTGTGCTTGGGTAGATTTTCATCTGTCTGGCCTGTCCTGCCTGAAGGTAAAAGGATGGAATAGGGTAGGGTCTTAGAGAAAACAGGCCCCATGAGGCCCCCAGAGACTGAGGCTGTAGGCTCTGCTTGCTGTCAGTGTCCCAGACCAGTGGGTCCGTCACTGATTCTCACCAGCCCAGCAGATAGCAGCATCAATGGCAGAAGAGAGCCTTGGTGGTTTGAGAAGAAGTGGGAATAGGGGAAGCACAGGGCAAGGGGAGTGCTGCTGGGGCTATCCCACCTGGGACATCTCCACAGACAAAGGCAAGTGACAGCGTCCCCACAGATATTCAGAAGGCATCCTCTCTGAGCCCAGGGCTACATATGGCAGGTGACTACCTAAGTGAGTCTGGGCTTTCCCCTGATAGGTGGCCAGAGGTGGTAGAAGCCTTCCTGAGAATTCAGGTTCTAACTCAGTCTGAGTATCCCCAAGGTTACCCAGAGTCCTTGACCTTGAATCATCCCACACCTCAGAGATACAAAGGATGGATGTCAGAGCTAGAAGGGCCCATAGTTACCTAGCTCAGTGCTTTCATTTCACAGGTGAGGAGACAGGGCCCAGGAAAGGGAAGCTACCTAGTTATAAGCCACACGGTGGGTCAGCGAGTGGACTAGACCTACTTCCCAGGCCTTGGTGCTGTCTGGCTCTCCTCTGCCATGCTGCTTATTAGGGTAAGTGAATGGCCAGATCGCCATGGAGGGGCCAAGAGCTCTTATAACCATGCTATGCACAGACTTACACGTACATGTGCATACAACATGTACACTGTCCCTCAGATTTTGTCAGTAGAGCTCATCAGTACCCACCCCCCAGAATACCTAGTCCTCTTTTCTCAGAAACTTGGGCCCCAGGGAGACATGGAGACTCAGAACACCATGGTAGATATGATCCTGTCTTTGCACAGAGCTGGTGTCAGGCACAAAGAGGGTAATTCTCGGCCCAGGCCCTAGGCCCTGGCCTTCACCCACCAGAGAGCAATTCTTGCAGAGCTGGCTCCCCCTCTAAGAGCCTCTGCAAGGACTCTCAAGTTGACCTGCTTAGGAAGGATTTGATTGCCCCCTGGTGGCCATGTGTGGCATCTTCGGTCAGCCCCAGTTCCCCAGGGCCTCAGTCTACACCTTCATCAAATAAGCAATGAGCCTCCTGCTGTGGGCCAGGGAAAGGAGTGGCCAGTAGACTGTAGGAGATTGATATGCAAAGCAAAGCTACAATGCAGGTTGATTAATGCTATTATAGAGGTAAGCTTAGAGTACAATAGAAGCTAAAAAAGAAGGGGTTGAGTAGGTAACATCCCAGCTTCCAGACAAAGGAACCTAAGAAAGATTTAGTCAAGGGGTGTGGGCTGACAGACTTCCCAGACTATGCATAAACAATCAATAATTAACATTCGTTTGTCTTGGAGTTTACAGTTTACACACACACACACACAAAACTGCACTTGCGTTTTCTAGTTTATTCTACTGATAATCTCATGAGGTATATATAACTCTCTCCATTTTACAGATGAGGACACTGAGGCTCAGAGACACTAAGTGATTTACTCCAGGTAAATTGTAATTGATTCTTATTTGATTAGCACAGTTTGTAAGCAGTCCAACTAGACCAGACCAAGTGGGTACACCAGGCAAGGNGGGGGGGCGGTGACCACAAAAAGATTGGTAAGATAGGGGTTTGAACAGCTAAGCAGCCCTCTCCCATCCCCCAGGGAGCAGGGTTCTTTTTTCCCAGAGTTGCATAGTGGTGCCTGGTGGACTCAAGGGGGCTAACCAAACTGAAGAATCCTGGGCCCGGTGGTTACATCACATGCTCCTCACAAACCTAGAAGTGATAGACAAGAGAGTGATGATTAGTTTCCTCCTCACTGCTTGCCGCTGTGCATGTATTTGGATCAGGGCTCAGGAGCACAAGCTGAGCAGACGCCCTGTCGGAACCATGGTAAGGTTGGCCAGCTTCGGGGTGGGGCACAAAACTCTAGGAGGAGCCTCATCTTCCACACACACACACACACACACACACACACACACACACTGCCACTTACATGCCGCAGATCCCACTGGACTCCCTGGTAAAGAAGGAACAGTTCGGTGCAGCTATTTAAAAGCAGGTGGAGGAAGGTGGCCGACAGCAGTTGGGCACAGCCCTGGCAGTATGGGGAAATCATCCACCACTACCAGCCCTGGAGATAGACCTTGTGTTCCTGGCTGGGGGGCTTGTGAGTCCATTTAGGTTCCCCTCTCATCCTAATGCCCCAGAGCTGGTTCATCAAGGGGTCTTGCTGACTCCTTCCCTAGAATGTTCAATATAACCCCACTGCTGGCCCTGGGTCCAAGTCCCATCACTCTCTGCTTGGAAATCCAGTTTGCTTCCCAACTGTTCACTCTTTCCCGTCTCCACACAGCTTCCCTCCTTTGCCTCGGTCCCATCTGCTGGAGTCGCTTAGTGTGGTCTGAGCCCCAGGATGTACAGACATGTCGTAAGTGTAGGGGCATCGCTGGGAAGGGGCTGGAAAAGGCTGATGCAAAAGAGCAGAGCCAGAGTGGGGTGGAGAGATCCACTACATGGTAGAACACCATGGTGGGCTTGACTGAGTGGCTGTGTGCAGCGACCGGGTGGACTGTGGTGAGTGGCACATGTTAACACTTAGGCGCAAGAGGATGTTAATCCCCTCCTGGGGCTCACAGTGACTTGTACTTCCCCTGGGATTCTAAGCCTATGTGTTTTCTAGTGAGCTATAAAATGGCGATCCTAGGAACTGGTATGTTCCACGGACAGGACTCGATGAAGAAGCTCCTTTGGGCCAAAGAAATTGGCAGGGGGTGAAAAATACAGATTCAATGAACCTTCACTGACAGCTTACTATGGACTCAAGACTGTGATAGGCACTTGCTCATATTTAGTCCCATTTAATCCTTACCCCAGACCTATGAGGCAATGAAATTCAGAGAGGTTAAGTAACTGGCCCAAGGTCACAAAGCAGTAAGTGACAGTACCAAGATTCAAACCCAGGCCCTCTAACTCCCTGCGGTTTGTTACAAGAGCATCTTTGGCCTTTGCTAATTTCTGGACATGCCGTGGAGACTTCCACGAAAGAGTCAAATATTCGGGAAGCCAAACATTCAAGAGAGGGAGTGCCAGGTATTTTTATGGAAGCAGATTGCCCCTGCCGTGGAGTCTAATTTCCCTGCCAGCTCTGCCCTATCCCAGGACACATATTCTCTGGCATGCGTCTGGTTTTGTCAGTGCTCTGTGGAACTGAATTTTCAAGGACTCCATCACTCCCCAGGCATACAAATGTCTCTCTCCTTCATTTTTCCTGTTAAGCAGATTTAAAGAATGAACTAAGAATCTTGGTCACCATTAATTTCACAGCCTACAATTATTTGCATCCTTTTTTTGCTTGAGTCATTTTAAAAAGCCCTTATGATTCCTTTAATCCCCTTTGGTAGAACGATTCCATTCTCCTCTCCCTTAACCTCCTCTCTCCTGAATATCCCTAACCGCCCCCCCCTCCCCACCATGGAAAGCTTTAAATAATGCAGCAAATTCTTGTTTCATTTCCTTTTCTCTGTTTCCAGATGGATTTTTCTCCCCAGAACATCCCTGGGAATCATTTCTGTCAGATGCTTCATTGGGTGTCCCTTGGTTTTTACACTCATCTATCCCCTT
>NW_027528417.1:16875599-16915358 GCF_008692635.1 Crocuta crocuta | reverse complement strand
TATAGCCTCTCTTGTCACACTTGAGGGTTTTTTCTCTTTGCAGTCCTCTCTCTACCTTGCTTAGATTTTAATCCTTTCTTCTAGTGCAGAGAATTCATTAAGATTTCTAGATTCCTCCGAATTTGCTTCTTTGACTGTGAATAATTCTGCTTTAGTCTATGCGTGATTCTGATTGTTCAGATGCTGAATTAAGTTGCTGAGCAGTGGGGTCAGGGTGCCCTGTGTGAATTAGTGGCCCTATCTAAGGGCAGATTGAATCACCACTCTGGAGATGGGGTGTCGCTAAGTCTGTCTGGTCCTTGAAATCCTGGGGCTGACCATTTATGAGACCTGACAGTGGCCCTAGGGCAGCTGACCACTAGGGCAGCTGGCCACATGCCTCTCTCCCTGGCCAGCTGGTGAGAGCTCCTGGGACTATATGTTTTTGGGTTTTATGAGTGGCTCCTTGTAGGCTGGACTGGGCTGGCCTTGACCACAAGCCATCTGGGTCACCTGCTACTGTTTCCCAGGTGCCTGCTGGGCCTGTGGCCTGAGGCTGCAGCTGGAAATGAGTCTGGGCAGGAAGTGAATGGGGAAGTAGCCTGTGTCACTAGGAAGCTGATGAAGAGAGGACTGGAAGGCAGTTCTCCAACACATTCCGGGCATAGAAATTGAGCTACTCACCGCGAAGAAGAACCATTTGAAAGCTACCACCCATCCTGTTTGGACTCACAGACCTGTCCCTGTTCTGTCCTTCAGCCAAGTATGTAGGTCAGTACGAGTGAAGGTCATTTACTGTGGGATCCTGTCAACCTCAGTTCTGAAGTTGATCCAGTTTTGGGATCCTGTCAACCTGAGCTTGGCTCAGTCAGATACACGGGCTGCTCCAGGGTGGTCTAAAAGTGCCTCAGAAAGGGTGATACTCTTAGAGCTGTGTAACCTCAGGGCTAAGTGATGTAATGTCTGTGAAAGGCCAGTAAAGGGCAACAATGATATTATTACACAGGTGAGGGCACAAGAGAGATGTCATTCTCTTGTTCGTTCATTTCCTACCTCATTCTAAAAGGGATTTGAGGCAAGGGTCCTGGCTGGGAAATGGACAAAGGGAAAATGACGTTGAGATCCTAAAGGGTAAGATAACATATGACATTGTCTCCAGTGGGAGTAAAGGAAGTAAACAGGAGGTTGGCACTAAGGCCTGGTGAGTAGGGGGAACACCGAGGCAGAGGCCTTCAAGGGCCTGGGACTATCAGAAGCAGCAGAAGGAGCAGACTCAGCTGTACGCTCCTAGTGCGCTAGTCCTAGAGAGCTGCTGCATTGGAAAAGGGCAGGCACAGACCTTCCGAAACATCTGAAGACCAAATAAGAGGGCAGAAAATGAGGCACATAATTGGTTCCAAAAGCTGGGGTTATAGCTATAACTAACTGTGACAGGTACTAGGTGCACTTTGTATCTAATGGTTTTACATACAAAGGATCTGTTTGCAAATCACTCCCCCCAAAAACATTAAGTAAAGACAATGCTTTTTGGACATGGATAGTCAATGTCTTCGTAATCTTATGTGAAATGTGACTGCATTTAAAAAGTTGCTGTTTCTATGGATCTGTAAAGAATCAGCTGAATGCTTATCACAGCTCTGAGACAAGTCCCCAGTTCCTGCTACCAACCAGACTGCTGTTTCTTCTTTCTCTTTTCTTTTCTTTTTTTTTAACATTTATTTGTTATTGAGAAACAGAGAGAGACAGAGCATGAGCAGGGGACGGCAGAGAGAAGGGGAGACACAGAATCTGAAGCAGGCTCCAGGCTCTGAGCTGTCAGCACAGAGTGCGATGTGGGGCTCAAACCCACAAAGTGCCAGATCATGACCTGAGCTGAAGTCGGACACTTAACTGATTGAGCCACCCAGGTGCCACCCTCCCACCACCCCCCGGACTGCTGTTTCTAAGTCTCTCTGAGGCAGAAAGCCTCGTCTCCACTCCAAGGGCACTCCACAATGCTCCAGATGGAGGGAGGGCTGGTGGGAAGGAGAAGCTCAGAGCCGTCTGGGGCCCTGATGGATGAGTTCAGGGGACATAAGGGGTACCAGCCAGGCAGGATACAGAAGAGGCAGAGGTATACTTCCCTTGGGAGTAAGGCAAGGATGGTGGTGGGAGTCTGGCTGTTTAGGGAGAAGGAGGGGGTTGTCTCTCAAAAGGGAAGGTATCTGGAAGGGAGAAGTATAAGATGAGGTTGGACAGATGGCAGTGCCAGACCTAGGGAGGCCTTGAGTGCTGAGTGAAGGAGGTAGGTCCATGTTCTTGAGCAGAGCCCTCCACTGAAGGTTTCCAAGCCCAAGAAAGCTGGAGTGAAAATCAGATGTAGGCACATTGGTCATATATAGGCTAAACTGGATGGTGGAACTGGCCCGGGTGGACTGGAAGGAGTCTTTGGCTCTGAGTCCAAGGGCATAAAAAGCAGGTGAAATGGAAAGAAAATGACAATAGGAGGGGACAGCCCAAGAGAGGGGGGGGGGGGGGGGGTTGAAAAGTTATGAAGAGAAAAGTGCCAGGAGCAGGAGACAAGGGTACCTTACGGTCCCAGATGAACTCCTGGGAGGGGCTGATTAGTTAAGATAATTGCTGCTGTCCATCACTTGCTACTGTGTGCACAGAGCAGCCCAGAGACTTGCCCCAAACCTCCCCCAGGAAAGCGACACATAGAGGCAAGTAAGGGTTAATGTGGTCTGCAAATAAATTGAAGATTAATCCTCAACAGTACTTAGTGTAGGGTAGAATGTGATAAATTATTCACACCGTATGGTGTAATAAGCAGGCTGAATCTGTGGCACTAGGCCTCTTGAGCTGTATTTTACACTTAGGTCCTCCTCTTATTCCTCTTATTTAATCATTTCAGAACACCTGACTTAAATAGGTGTTTCAGGTCCCATTTTTTTCCCCGGCAAAAATAAATTATGTCATACATTCATCTCATGACATTCTGACATTTAGCATATTCTTACATTAAAATAAAGATGATTAGAAAGAAAAGAGCTCGGTAAGTAGGCCCAGGAGGAAGCTGAAACACATTTTTCCTAAGGTTACCCCTTCTAGCCTTCGTGGAAGAAGAAGATCTGTTCTACAGAGAGGCTTCAGAAAGCTCGTTTGCATATGGGATACTCCCAATTTATGGTTAATCTGAGGGAATTAAATCTGTTCCTTTATAGCTGACAGGGATGCTCTCTCCTGCAGAGTGGGGTGTCTGGGTAGAGGTTCTCATAGCCCTCTGGGTGTCTATAAAATGAACTATCATGAATGAGGCTTTTGTAGCCAAGAGCCTCCCACTCATGGGCAACCTTTCAATGGCTAGAGTCCATGGTGGCTAATTGCCCTGAATGATGGTGGATTTGCCTTCCTCAGGCAGTTTCCCCAAAAAAGGGCACAAACTTCCTTGAGTAGAAGGGACTATTTCCTTCATAGCTCCACTGTCTGGAACTTAAAGTTGGTGGGAAAGCATGAAGAAACCACAGGAGCAAGATGGTAAACTAAGGTATGGCTGAGAGACGGGGGAGAGAGAGCACAGGAAGAAGAGGGGAGAGCTGACCAGGAAGTGGTGGACTGAAGAATCAAGCCCAAGGAAAGCAATGGCCCCTGGAGAAAGGAAAGCTGAAGTAGAAGGCGAGGGAGAGGGAACAGCAGTGTGGGAGAGAGAACTGGGCTCTGAGAAAGAAAAAGCAGACAGAAAGGAGGGACATGGGAAGAGGTCAACAAAACACCAGGAATAGCATGGGAGGCAGTGTCGCTCCCCAATCATAACAAGGAGCCAAGCAAAGGGTAATTTAACTGAGTTGTATCTGTTCTTATCCCCAATCTGCTTCTTTCTGCATAAAGCCAGACACACACACACGTATGAATAGTTCCTGATTTGTCCATTGCATTACTGTCTGCAGAATACTTGGAAACCTCGAAGTGCTTCCTTCCTTCGCTACCCAGTGATGTTCTGAGTATGCTCTTCTCCTTTATCTCAATAGCCAGGCTGAGCAGGGCATTTTTGATGTTTCATTATAAATATGAGACAGATGGAAACTAATGGGGTCTGCAAATGCTAACAAAGTGGTGGGCTCTTTATGTCTCAAAAATGGGGTTTTGGTGCCCTGGGCAGCCCGTTCAGCACACCCTGTGAGATGTGACAGGCCCTCCAACCAGGACTTGTTTCTGAGGGAGGGGCTGGCATGGATAGCAGTGGCTGGCGCATAGCACTGGGAGCCTTTTCTTGCAAAGGAAGAACAGTTGGCAAATGTTTAGAAGCATGTTTCTTCTGGACATTGAGCAATGACGACAGAAATTCCAGATTGGTCGAGGGGGAGGGGACAGTTGTTCATTTGTGCCATATTATATAAGAAATCAGAGAGAAAGACAGAAATGCAGCCCACATTTCCCAATGGCACTGAAAGGTGAAAAGACTGACTTTTATCACTGAGGTGACAGGTACCTGAAGTTCAGCAGTGGTGTGTACCAAGAGAGTGGGAATGAGAGAAGAAACCCAGCATGCTTTTCGGGAGGATGGCTAGCAAGCCCGGAGCAGGGAAACATCTAGCCGCAGCCCACGCGGAAGCTTCTCAGAGCATCTCAGAGCACGAGGAGGGTGTGGCTGTCTGTGTGCAGAGACCTGGCNCTATTAGCGGTCCTTAGCAGTAGATGTTAAGCCCGGATGTCAGCGCCAGGCCCTGGAATGTTGCATGTATTCCATCAGCACAGAAAGGACCCCTCCTGCCCAGAATTCCGGGTGCAAGACAGTGCTGAGGACAGCCAGTGACAACGTGGAATCCTGAGATGGGCGCCCTTAGCCATGAAGGCTGCCAGGCCCCTGTGGAGCACAATCAGTGCAACAGAGTCATGAACTAGAAGAAAAAAGTTTGCAGCATTCCCTTTTGGTGCAGCTCTTCTGAATGTCTTGCTTAAGGTTAGTCATTTCATTTGATCAATTAATGGAATCAATTTCTACAGAGCCAACATGTAAAGACTGGCCTTCAAGGAGCTCCCAGTCTAATAAGTCCTGTCTGAGGGGCAGATGAGTGATCTGGTCATCTCTCATTGAGATGAATGCATGACGGCCATTTGAACAAGTACAGAAACGGCATAGAAGAGGGAAGAAATGGTTTATTTGAGGGACACATAATTAAAAACCAGCAAGCATTTGTTAAGCATTTACCATATTACAGACACAGTGCTAGAGTCTTTCATCAATTAACTCCCTTAACAATCAGAAAAACCCAATGAGAGGGGCGCCTGGGTGGCTTAGTCGGTTAAGCGTCCGACTTTCGCTTAGGTCATGATCTCGCGGTTTGTGGGTTCGAGCCCCGCATCGGGCTCTGTGCTGACTGCCAGCTCAGAGCCTGGAGCCTGTTTCAGAGTCTGTGACTCCCTTTCTCTCTGACCCTCCCCTGCTCACGCTGTCTCTCGCTCTCTCTCTCCTAGAAATAAATAAAAATATTAAAAAAAAAAAAGAAAAACCCAATGAGAGAGGCTCTGTTAGCATTCTTATTTGACAGAGGAGGAAACAGAGGCACAGATGGTTTAGAAAAGGAACTCAAGTTTACATAGCTAGTAAGTGGGAAAGCAGGATTTGATGTCCCTATGTTCAGCTGACTTTCTAAAATATTAAATAAAAAAGGAGTTTGCCTGGGAGAGAAGGCGTAGGAAAGCATTGCAGGCAGAAGGAGGAGCATATCCAAAGCAGGGGGACATGGGGTCCCATGGCATGTCCTAGGAATCATATGCAGCTTGGTTTCTGCAGGTGCAAGAAGTGTAAGCACAGGGAGGAGTGGAAAGTAAGGCTAGAGAGGCAGGCAGGGGCCAGACCATGTGGGTCTGAGAGCTTAGACTTCACCCTCTCGTCATGAGACACCGTTAAAGGATCTTCAGGCATGGTGACAAGGTCAGATATACTCTTAACAAAGACCACTCTGGCTGCTGGATGACTTGAGCAGTAGGAATGGGCAGCAGCTGGGAGGTTGTTGCAACAGTGAACAGATAAGATGATGAGGAACTAAACTAAGGCAGTGAAAGTGGACAGCTTTTTGAAAATTCATTTAGATGATGGAGTCAACAGGCTGTGGTGGTTGTTTGGATGTGGGTTGCAGGGGAAGGAGTGAGGGGTGGTGAGGATGAGTCCTAGGTTTTTGGCTTTGGCACTGCTGTGGCCACCAGTTGGGATAGAAAAAAGCAGGTTTGTGGGAGGGTGAAGGTAGGGAGCCAATAGGTTTGATTTTGGACATGCTTTGGGGGTGTCAGGGGACTCCCAGGTGTGGAGAGAGCAGCAGGCAATTGGATATATGTATCTGGATGGCCTTGGCCACCATTCCATCGCCCCATCCTGCAGACAGCTCCTCCTTGGGCACACAATGACAGGAAACTTTAGACGATGGCATCTGGAGCTGGCAAGGCTAAGCGTGATTAATGCAGAAGAAATGAAGTCAGTATTGGATGGCAAAAAACCCAGACTCTGTCAGACACAGCAGAACGTGATCAAAGAGGACAGGATGAAGGTGGTAATGGAAGCTCAGAGTATTCACTCTACCAGACAGTGGGAATCCGTAAGCAATTTGAAGAGAGAATTCATTCAATGAAGGCATGGTTACCTTGTCTTTTTTAGGGTCAACTTTTAAATCCAATACAATGAAAACTTGTTGAGCAGTCATCATACTCACTGTTTTAGCATTTATTGAGCACCTACTGTGTTCCAGGTGCCTTTATAATAGCTGGGGATATAGCAGTAAAGAAAATAGAAAAAATCCCTGCCTCGTGGGGCTTACCTCCTGGTGAGAGAGGATGGGGAGACAAATGATAAGAAAAAAATATATATATGCAATTTGGGTATCCATGAGCTTATACAGCATCTGAGGCAACTCTGGGCCTCCTGGGTGCACAGCTCAGTACACAGAGCCAGAACGCACCCTTGCTCCCTCGGCCAGGTGTCCAACCTGTGAACCTTTACCTGGCAGCCCTGTATAGAATGCCAATCCTATGATGGAAATATGTAAAATAAGGCAGACAGATGCTAAAGGGAAAGGTATGCTGTATTTCAAAAAATTAGAAAGACTCCATGAGAAAATGACACTTGAACAGAGACTTGAAGGGGATGAATAAGCAAGCCATGTGGCTCCTTGAGAGAAGAGATGTCTTGGGGAACGGAAGGTGCAAAGGCTTGAGACAGGTGTATGCCTGGCATACCTGAGGAGCAGCAAAGAGGCCCGAGGGCCTGGGAGAGCAGGAAGACTGGCTGGAGCAGGGAGAACAAGAGGGAAAGCGGGGAGACTGGATCAGAAAGGCAGCTGGGGGCCAGACATTGCTGAGTAGGGCCATTGTAAGGACTTTGGCTTTCACTCCGAGTGACACGGGAAGCCTTTGAAGGGTTTTGAACAGAGGAGGGACATGCTTTGACTTATTTTTAATGAGCTCCGTCTGGCTGCTGCGCTCTAAGTACAGTACAGGAGAGAAGAACAGAAGCAGGGGACCATTGAGAGAAGAACAGAAGCAGGGGACCATTGAGGAAGCTACTGCAGTGGCCAAGGTGAGAAGAGATGGCAGCTTAGACCAGGGGAGCAGCAGGCGAGGTAAGGAGCAGTGGTCAGATTCTGGATGTATTTCTTGACGCCGACAGAATTCACTGGTGGATTGGACGTGGGGGGCAGGAAGGAGAAGAATGACTCCAAGGTTTCTGACATGAGCAATGGAAGGACAGAGTTCCTCCTTATTGAGACAGAAGAGGCTGTAGGAGCCAACATGGTGGGGCAAAATGTCAAAGCTTTTAATTCGAGTGTGGATGGGAATGTGCAAATGGCCCACCCCTGTAATGGGTCCTGAGTCTTGCCACAACCCCGAATTACCAAGGACAAAACAGAGCCAGAAAAATTTGCCTGCACCTTGCCCAGCTAACAGGTACCAGGACAGTACTAGGGTTCAAAGGGATCTGTGTGACTCTGACACCTGTGCTCTTCAGCCCCTACTACATTATCTCAGAGAATCTCTTCTCCATCAGGGGCCAGGCGGGGGCCCCACTGAGCTACTCAGGAGCCGAGGCTGTCTCTCTCATTCACCTGCAGATCCTCAGCACGGGATTCTGCCGGCAGAGCCAGCCAACAGCTCTCCTCCTCTCAACTTGGTTTTGGGACCTGTTGAGAGTCATACAAATAGAAAAATCAGCTTTATCTTTGGTAAATGTGGGATAGTAAATGAGGCTGCATGGGTGGCCACAGTGGACTTTCTGATGTTGCTCCTCTGAGCTGAGATGGTGGAGCTTAGACACCACAGGACTCTTCTGGAACCGTCACCTGAAAGGGCAACCCAAATGTAGCAGTTCTGCAAACAGACTGGCTCCAAGAGAGAGAAAGGGAGAGGAAGGGGTTGAACTTGGTATGCTCAGGTCTTTCTCTCAAACTTGCTCTTAAATAAATCACTTCACCTCCTGTAGGGAACATGGAAATGAGGTACCCACCCCCTAAACCTGGCACATAGTAGGTGCTCAGGAAGTGTTTGTGGATTTTTTTTTGGTATAGCTAAAATAGAAGCAAGCACTTTTATTTTGCAAAGACTGTAGAAGGCAATTTACACACACGTTTACTCCTCACTATAAACCTCTGAAGTGGGCACTGTTTTTATTTCCATTTATTAAATGAGAAAATGGAGGCATTGAAAGGATAAGTATGTAACCTAGTACTTAAACCAAGCAGTTAGTCCCAGAGTCAGACCATGGAATGAGCGCATTGAGTCCCCTCATGTGCTGGTAAAGAAACCAGGCGATAAGGGTGTTATTAGACATCAGTATGAAGTGTGCGGGGAACGCAGATGACGGAGCAGTTAATTCTGCCTGGAGTTAGTGTGGGAGGCAGAGGGGGTCATGAACAGTCACAGAAAGAAGGTGACAGCTGACATGGGTCTTGAAAGATGAGTAGGGATTTGTCAAAGGGACAAGATGAGAGGAGGGAGGAAATGATGTTCTAGCTGGAGGGAACAGTGTGA
This sequence comes from Crocuta crocuta, assembly GCF_008692635.1. NCBI lineage: Eukaryota > Metazoa > Chordata > Mammalia > Carnivora > Hyaenidae > Crocuta > Crocuta crocuta. The sequence continues at coordinate 16,906,382 of NW_027528417.1, read as the reverse complement.
GCAAAGATCCTGAGCCTTGAGCTATAGATGGTGTGTTTGAGGAATAATGAGTGGACCAGACTGCTCAAAATAGAGATCACAAAATGGCAGCACACCTGCCAAATTCAACCTGAAAATATGAGTTGTTTGGCTTGTATTAGGTATAGATATAGATGATATAGATATAGAAATGGGTAAAGATATAGATATATCTTTTAATTTTCCCAACATTTAAAAATTGAGTGATTTTGCATAAAACTCTGAACTTTTGACTTTTTATGAAAAAGCAGAAAATAACCCTAGGTAACACTACGTTTCTGTTCACATATAGCTGCCTTCGTTCACATATGGCTGGGAAGCTGCTACCTCCTTCAGATGGACATGCGTGCCCTGGATTGCTATAATTCTTACCACTTTCTTGCACTCCTGGGCCCTGGCCTGCTTCACCCATTTGTTTCAGTAAGCTACCTGGCTTCTATGGGCTTTGGAGTATGCAACCATTGGGCTAGATGCTCAGGCTCAGTTTTGAAGGGCCTTGGTGTGCTATGCCAGGATGTAAATTTTATTCTAAAGTAATCAATCAGAAGTCTTTGAAGGTTATTAATCAGAGGAGCACAAGATCAGAGGACTACGAGAGACACGGTGGCTGGGAGAGAGATGGAGGCAATGTTGACATTATTAGGCATGAGGGCACCAGTGGAAGCTCCTGGAAAATTCCTCTTCTGGCTGAAGCAGCAGTTGTTCTAGGAGAGTCATTGCTGTGGGTGCTGGACTTGGAGTGAGAGGACCTGAATTTAAAAAGAAGAAGGGCCTCCTCCTTTCAAACACTGATATTCGCCCCTCTCTGCAGTAAATCCTGTCTCTTTAGTAAAGAAGAACTAAACAAGCACAAATCTGGGTCCAAGCCTTGGCTCTGCCATTTGCTCCATGGGTATCTCTGGCAAGCCACCTAATTTCTCTAAACCTCAGTTTCCTCAACTGTAAACCAGAAAGAACATTACCTGATTTGCAGGGTGACCGTGAACATTGAATGATGAAACATGTTTGAACATGTTTGTAGAGAGAGGGTAGAGGGCCTAGGGAGAGTAGAGGTTCACTGGGATTGATATTACAGGAAGCCCCCACATATGGGGTTCAGCTCTGAGAATGTCAGATGTCTAGAAGAGGCCCAAATGCCCAAATAGCTGGATTTCCGTCATCCTGGGGCTGTTACCAAAAATAGGCCATGTCAAGCTGCATAAACAAAAACATAGGCATAAGGACTCACATCCTCTGCTTTTCCCCACCCCCAACACACACACACACGAAGTTTGGTGCAAGAGCAAAAACCCAGCATATGGTCTGAGCTGGATTTGGTATCTGGGGTTGAGGCTGGGGATCCAAACCCCCTGTGTCCTGCATACAGCATCTCTGAGGCTTAGGGATGGAGGTGGTACAATCAGCCTGGTTTCAGCCTCTCCCTTCCTCTCTCCCTTTCTGCCATGCAGCTCCCTCCTTCCCCTCCCCCTCACCTTCTCCAGCCCTGCAATTCATCACAGCTCTGTGTCCCTGCCCTCTGTGACCGTGTCTCTCTGCAGCACTACTTTTGCATTTTGATGTTAAAACAATATTTTAGCCAATATGTGGCAGCACTTGGAGGCTGTGCGAAGGCCTTTCACATCTGTTATTTCATTTGATCCTCACCGGGTCACCATCAGGTTGGCAGGGAAGGTATTATTAGCAGGGGTGATAGTCAAAATATTTAGCAACCAATATAGTATGGGCCCAACCACTTGGAACGGGTGCAGGCCATAGGGCTAAGAGAGTGTCCTCCCTTGGCGGAGGAAGGTCTAGGAAAGGGAAGGACCCCAGAGTAAGGACGTGGAATGTGGAGGCAAAGCAGGTCACATCTGAAGGACTCAGGGAAGTGGCTTTTTACCAAGCATTCTGGAAGCATTTCTGTCCCTCAAGCATGTGTCACTCCTGCAGTGCTAACAACTGCCTGTGACTGTCAGTCCAGTTGTGCTGATGTGGGAATTGAGATCCAGGGAGATAAGTAACTTGCCCCGGGTTAGAGGTGAGAAGAGGACCAGAAGTGAGGTCCCCTGACTACATGGGCAGAGGTTTTTCTACCACCTCAGAGTGTGTGCTAAATGCAAGAGCTTTTGTTTGTGTCTCATCCTCCGGGATGGCAGCACAGCAGCCTTGAGCACCCGTGACTGCTGCTCTTGAAATTTGATCTCTGACCCCATACTTCTCTTCACATGTCTGTCATCACATCTTCTTATCTACTCACCATCTCCTCTGTCTCACCCTTGGATATGTCATGATTCTGTCTCTGAATTGCCACCCTTGGCTGTCACATGAATGGTCTTCACTGATCCCCACACCATCTGCTATTATCTGGCTCAGAACAATTACACAAAAACTTCCTGAGGCCCTCATTCCTCTCCTGAGCTGCCCAATGGACCTCTCCCTCAGGTATCTTCCCAACTACCCCACCTCAGCATACCCCCAAGTGACCTCACCACCTTCTCCTCCCAAACTTGCTTTCAGGGCCTACAAATGGCAGCACCATTTTCCCAGTCACCTAGACCAGACAAGAGTCATGTGACAGAATACCCAGGGGCAAGTGGCCCATGATAGCCACCCTCCTGCTATCATCTGATGCTCTCAGAAACCCTGAGGGAAGTTGAGTCTAATCTGATCTCCTGCCGCCACCGTGTCCCACCCTGGGATCCTCATCCCATTTTCCTTTGCATTGGCCTGGTAATTTTTAGATTAATGTTCATTAAACATTTTTAATGTTCATTAAACTAATACAATGTTTAAGAGGTCCTAACTTTAAAAGTTAAAAATAGTCCTACTATGTATATAATGCAAAACAAATTGTATTCTCTGCTTCATTTCTCCCCACCTCTGATTCCCACTTCTCAGAGGTAATTGCTTTCAACATTTATTGCTATTTCTTCAGGCGTTTACCTCCATTTGCCTAATGGAGGTAAAGGCTTGCGTTATAATTTTAGAATTTTCTACTTTACACATTATCTATAGACTTCTATTTCAGATGCCCCACCTGTACCCCTTAGACCTGCCCATGAAGCAGTCTTCCTCATTTCCAACTGCCGGGGCCTGTATCTCTCTGCCTGAAGGTTTTAGGGCCCTGTCGTCATAGGCAGCGGACTGACATTCTAGGAAATGTGTGTGTGTGCGCGCGTGTTCTCTCTCTCAAAATAAATAAATAAACTTTAAAAAATGAATGGGATTAAGCAAGACACCACTGTGAGTGATTAGAACTTATTCCCACTGGGAAGAGTCTGGAAAATGGAGCAAAACACACACTCCAGAATTATTCCATCTGAAAAGGAGGGAGCGGATGGATTTATACACAAACCCCTGAGAGTCATTAGTTGAGACTGCAAGGTGTGGGAGGTGGCATATTCGTTTCCTAGAATGTCAGTCCCCTGCCTGAGAGAGAGGTAGAGAGGACAAATCCCAGGCAGGCTCCACGCTGCCTGATGTGAGGCTTGAACCCACAAACTGTGAGATCAAGACCTGAGCTGAAACCAAGAGTCAGAAGCTTAACCAGCTGAGCCACCCAGGAACACCTTAATCCCGTGCTCCTTATTTGTTGTTTTCCCTTCCCTGTGTCACCTTCTCTGAGTGTCCCCTACACTGCCCAAATAAACTACTTGCTGGCAAATCATTAATGTCTCAGGGTCTGCCTCTGGGGAAATACAAACTAAGACAACTTCCATAGGCAGATGGGGATTTATCTCTCTTATAGGCCCTTTTCCTGAACAGACTCTCTCTCTCTCTCTCTCATTGTTGAAGTATGATTCCTAGTTGAATCAACATTCAATATTTATGTTATTATGACTGAGTAAACATTGCTCACAGATGAGTGACACAATAAACTATGTATGATTACATTTATCTTTTTAAATAATATTTTCCCTAAGGTTGATACTTGCTTCTTTTTTTTTCCTTTGCTTAGTTTTTTTCTAAGTATTTATCACTAATTCATCCCCAATCTTATAGGGTAGAACTCTCTCTCTAGTCAAATAAATCAGGTTATCTATACATATGTTGCCTTATTTTCTTGGAAACTTCACTCCTATAGCCTGAAGATTTCCTGCTTCAATCTGGATTGATTGCTTTCCTAGTTTCCTACACGGCTGTCATCCTGGAACTTCCCTCATCATCTTTCTGGAAAGTTCTTCAGTCTTTCCCCTGTATTACATTCTCTCTTTTTCTTCCGTCCTATGTTTTCTTTCTTGGTTTATGCCTCATTACATTCTCTAATATCTTTATGAGAATGGATACATCAGAGACCAAGTTTTTGAAACCTGACATGTCTGCAAATAACTTAGTTCACATTTTATTGATGCTTTGAGTGGCTGGAATATTTAGATATAAAGTAACTTTCTTTTAAAATTTGGAAGAAATTGCTCAATTGTCTTCCAGCTTCCATCCAGCATTGCTTTTATTTGTTTTTGTTTAACTTTATGTTGTAATTTATTTGAATTATATGTTTAATATTCATACAATGAATTGTTTAATAGCTGTTTTATAATACGCTTGTACATTTTTGTATTTGAAATGCCTTATATATTGACCCCACGGTTTTTTTATTTAATGAATTCTTTTTGTGATATTATTGAAATATATTTTTGGATTTAGAAAATTTATCCATTTCAAGTGTATACTATAATGATTTTTATTATATTTATCAAGTTGTACAACTATCATCACAAACCAGTTTTAGAACATTTGTTTTTCAAAAAACTTTTCAAATTGATTTTGAGAGAGAGAGTGTGTGTGAGCAGGGATAGGGGCAGAGAGAGAGGAGAGAGAATCCCAAGCAGGCTCTGCGCTGTCAGCCTAACACGGGGCTCCATGTCACAAACTGTGAGATCATGACCTAAGCTGAAATCAAGAGGTGGATGCTTACCTTACTAAGCCACCCAGGGGCCCCAGGACATTTTCTAAATGAATATTTTCTAAAACACCCCAATAAGATTCCTCATGCCCTTTTAGCATTGCTTTTGAGAAGTCTGATACATTCTGAACCCTAATCCTTTGTAGGTGGCCTGATATTTCTGTCTAAAAGCTTTGAAGATCTGCTCTTTATTTCTGATGTCTGAAATATCACAACGATGTGCCTTAATATGATTTTTTAACTGTCCTAGAAAAAATTTTAAGTTATTTCTTTGGTTATTATTTCTCAAATTTTTCTCAGTTTCCTCTTTCTGGAACCCCCGTTCTAGAGTGAGCCTTCTGGAATAATCCTTTAGTGTTCTTGTCTTTTTTTTTTTTTTTTTCTCTTCTTAGTTCTTTTCTTTAAAAAATCTTTAATTGTTTTACTTTTGGGAGATTTCCTCTAATTTCTTTTCTCCAAACCTATACAATTTAAAATTTTTAGCTATCTTTAACTCCAAGAGTCTTTAAAAAAAAAACACCAAATCTCTAGAGTTTCTTTTTTATATAGTTCCCTGATTTTGTTTCATGAGTACAATGGCTTTATTTACCTCTAAGGATATTAATTTTTCTGTTAATTAAAAAAAATTCTCCTTAAATTGTCTGTTTCTTCTGGGTACACTAAAATCTTCTTTGCGTGCTCAGGGCTGGTTGAGTGATGAACCACACCTCAGGATTATCTGGTAGGAAGCTGACCTTTTACTGGACACAGACCCCCACCCCCGACCACATGTCAGTATCAGTAGGTCATTCTGTAGGGTCAGCTGGCTTACCCTGCAGCCCTTTCCCTAACCACTTTCCACCAGAAGGTAAGCTAGGCTTCCAGTGTTCTGGGAGCTCAACACGGGAAGAGGTAGGTGATCACACTGCTCAGGATGGAGTTCCTACTTAATGCCCCTGTTTTCAGTGTGGTGATTGACCTCTTCCATCTGCCTTGCATAGTGTCTTTCCCCAAGTCCAGACCTCTCTCCTCTGGCCTCTCCAGACAGTATACCTCCTGTATTTTGCTGAGTGGATAGAGAAAGCCATGTGGATAGAGGGCTGGGTCAAGGAATTGGACTTTCAGTGCATACTGATTTTTCCAGACCAGCTCCATCCATCAGCTTTAGGGTTACCTGGCATGTCTATTTTCTAAACACTTCTATTTGTTTTCATTTTTCATATCAAGTTGGCTTCCTTCTTGAAAACCGCTCAGGCCCCTGCCTGCCCTCTAGGCAGCTTTCTTATCTTTACTAAGTCAGTCAATACTCTTCCAACTACTAATCTTCTAGTTTTTGGGTTTTTTTTTGACATCTTCCATCAGCCATTATCTTCTCTCTGTTCCTAGAGTTCTTGTGGGTTTACACTTTATTCCTTTACTGTTTACACTTTATTCCTTTACTGTCGCTTTAGGAATGGAGTCAAATGCATACGTTTAATGTGCCAAGTCTAACCAGAAATTCCCTTCTTGTTCTGCTGCCACACTCATAAGCCTGACTCACACTACCAGTCTGAACTGCTTACTACTCCCCAAACAAACAGGCTCTTCCTGGCCCCCTTACTTTTGCTAATAAATTTTATGGAATGCTTTCCTCACCTTCCTTCAAGGCTATTCTTCAGTATCATATCTATGAAAATGTCTCCAGTTGTCACTGCTAGAAAAACATGTTGGTGTCCTCTAATGACCATTGCATGTTTTACCTCTCCCTACAGCACCTCCTACTAAGTGGTATGTACGTCCATCCCCTCTACTCTTCCTTGAGAAAAGGGACAATATCTTAGCATCTTAAATCCCTTTCATCTAGCACAATATATATTTGTTGAGTAACAAGAATTGTAATAATCAAATGTCTGCCCTACTGGGTACATTTTTTAAATGTGCATTTTAATCACACTGGCTTCGAATGCAGTAATTCTGCAAAGTAGAGTATTAGCTTCAACTAAAAAAGCTTTTTTAAATGTTTCATTTATTTTTGAGAGAGAAAGTACAAGCGGGAGCAAGGGAGAGACACACAGAGAGAGGGACATAAGATCTGACGCAGGCTCTGTGCTGCTAGCAGCAAGCTAGATGTGGGGCTCAAACTCACAAACTGTAGGATCATGACCTGAGCCAAAGTCATGCCACCCAGGCACCCCTAGCTTCAATTTTTAGATGCAGACACAACCTGATGCTTCAAGATATTGAACAATTTGCCTGAAGTCTACCAAGAGGCAGGATCAGAATTCAAATTCTTTTTTTTCTGTGCCCAGTTTAAATCCCACCTGCTGTGTTTTAGTTATCTTTATTTTTTAATTTTGTAAGTTACCTTTGTTTTATGAACTTGGGTACCTAACATTTTTCTTCCAACTGTGTGCTATTCCCACCATTCTGGAAATGTCGGTATGTTGGTTATCTTTCTTTTCCAAACCCTGTCCCTCAAGCCTAAGTTCAGTTTGGCACCTGTGGATCCGTATCTGTCATTTATTGGGTGTTTTCTCTCTTCCAAACAATAAATAAAGTTAAGGGCATGGGCTCTGAAGACAGGTTTAAATCCAGACTCCTTAACCTATAGCTATGAGAATGGGCAAGCTACAACCTCTCTGTGCTTCAGTTTCTTCCTCTGTAAAATGGACTTAATAATAGAAGATACCACATAAGGTTATGGGGAGAATTAAATATTATGTATTATGAATTCAATGATTCATTTAATACATGGTGTTCCCATAATGATTAAATCATTTAAATTAAATATTAAATATTATGTATTAAATGAATTAAATACAGTAAAAACTTGGTTTGTGAGCATAATTTGTTCCAGAAACATGCTTATAATCCAAAGCACTTGTATATCAAAGCGAATTTCCCTATAAGAAATAAGGGAAACTCAGATGATTTGTTCCACAACCCAAAAATATGCATATAAAAGTGATTACAATACTGCAACATAGTGCAAATTTATAAAGAAAAATAACAAATTAACCTGCATTTACTTTGGAAAACCTTTGTGGCTAGTGTGAGGGAGACAAGTGAGAGAAGGGTTCTTGTGTAGGATGACTTTCACTATCACTAATGAAATCACTGCTATATATTGGCTCAATGGAATCTTTTTCTGCAAGGAGGCCACTGTATACACTTGCGTGGATGTTGACTACAGTACAGTATTAATAAACTCTTGTCATATACTGTATTCAATGGGACTGGCAATAAGGCAACAGAGGAAAGGGTCTATATCTGCAGGCAGCCTGACCTAGAATGAAGTAAAGCATTCCTCAGCTTACTCTTGTATGGAAAAGCAAAGGACTGTTCATAAGTGCTTTCAAGTGACAAAAAATATACAAGTGCCAGTTGTGGGTACTTTCCAACGTTCTGAAAAGGCACCGATTTCTGCCAAACACTGTGGCCTGAGACTGAGCATCTGAGCATGGGAGATGATTGCCCACAATGCCATAGTGAGAGAAAGGGATAGAGATAGAGATAAAGAGAGAGAGAGAGAGAGAGAAGAAGCATTGGCTCAGTTGTGATCATGTGACGTTCGACATCATGTACTACTTGTATTGCAAGACATTGCTCGTTTATCAGGTTAAAATTTATTAGAAATGTTTGCTTGTCTTGCAGAACACTCATAGAACAAGTTACTCACAACCCAAGGTTTTACTGTATATGTAAACTGCTTAGACAAGTATGTACTCCTTAATGTTGCCTATTATTTTCATGTATTTTATCTCATTTATCTTAATTTCACACCAACCCTATCAGGTAGAAATTATTACCCTAACTTTGCAGTGAGGAGCCTGATATACAGATATAAATGGGAGTCTGACTCTTAACCACTATGCTAAATATCCAGAGAGATAGATGATATTTGTGAAAATTTTTCAGGCTTTTAAAATTTGGTAAATCCATGAACAAGAAGACAGTGGACACCTTTGGTCTCCAGTGCAAGTCTGGAGAATGTAAGACCATCATTAATGTGTAGGGATAAAAGCCACCCTGAGCTGAGAATCAAGAAGCCTGGGCTCCAGCCCTCATTGCTGTGGACCACCTCCCTTCCTCCCTGACAAACCTTCCCCCAGTCTCAATTCTCTACTCTGTAGGATGAGGGGTTTGCACTGGCCATCAAGGGCCCTTCGGTGCTCTTGCATAGGCTCCAGAAAAGCCAGGGTGTTATCTGCTGAATGCCAGCACCATCTGGTGGCCATGGGCCATAACCTAAGCCCATTACCTCCAACTGCCACCTGGTGGCCACTAGCGCCACATTAAGTTTGCATAGCATTTAAAAAAAAATCGATAATGTTCACACACATTCTTTTTACAGCAACATATTAAGATAGGTAGGGCAGGTGTTTGGTACTGACTTTTACCGACAGAGAGCTTGTGCCAGAAGAAGTGAAATGAATGGCATGGAGTCACATAGCAAGCTGGTTGGCTGTCAGAGCCTGGCTTAAAAGTTTCTGGGAGATTAAGCTACCTCTGAAACAGAATTTTAGCAGATAATTATTGAGAACCTACCAAATGCAAAATGTTTCACACAAGTCATTTCACTTAGTCTGAACATAGACTTGAGACTCAGTGTGGTTAAATAATTCACTCAGCATAGGGTGTGACAGAGGTAGGATTTGAACTCCAATTCTATAATTCTACCCAGCCATATTTATCCTCCTCCTCCTCAATGCCTGGGGCTGGTGCATGGAATAACCAAGCCTTCTAGTCTCTAGAATTGTGTAACTCCTCTTCTTGATTGAATCCCTAATTTTCAGTTGGGCTGATATTACCCAGAATAAAGACTGCATTTCCCAGCATCCCTTGCAGCTAGATGCAGACAGGACTGGTAAATGCAATTTCAGGTTACTATCTTTGAAGGAAATGGCCATAATTTTCTTTGATGGAAGCTTCTAAAATGGCTTCTAGTGATCTCACTTTCTGAAAGTCACATTCTTATGTAATACCCTCCTCTTGACTGTGGGCTGGAGCTAGTGCTTCTAATAAATAGAATGTAGCAAAAAATTATGGGAAGTCACCTCCAAGATCAATTTACAAAAGACTGTGACATCCATCCATCTTGCTCACATTCTTGATGGCTCTTCTTGTTCATCTACTTGGATGAAATAAATTACCATGTTGTGAGTTGCCTTATTGAAAAACCTAAGTATAAGGAACTGAGGGCAACTCTGGCCAAAAACCAGTGGGAAATGAGGCCCTCAGTCCAATGGCCAGCAGGGAAGCAAATCCTCCTGATAATCTGTAAGCTTAAAAGTAGATCTTTTCCAGTTTGAGCCTTGAGATGTCTGTAGCCTGAGCCACTACCTTGATCGCAAACTCCTGAGAGACGCTAAGCCAAGGACCTAGCTAAGCCACACCTAGGTTCCTGTTCTACAAAAGCTATAATACATGCTATTGATTTAAGTCTAATTTTTACAGTAGTTAAAAGCAATAGATAACTTACATAGCTTCTCCCTTAATTTTCTCTTCCCTGACAATTGGAAAGTGAGTGTGATGGTTGGAGCTGATATCTTGGACCATGAGGTAGACTTGGAGATTGGGGCTTTACATGGTGGAACAATGAGATAAGAATCTGGGTCCTGACACAGTGGAACATTACTATGATTATGAATTTTCTTTCATTCTCAACTGAGCCCAACTCTTCTTTTTTTGTGTGTTAAAGAGATAGTGTGTGTCCTTTCATGTAAACAAGGCTATCCCTATGCCAAATGGTGAAATAGGTCAAATTTGCCTTTGATGCTTTGGTTGTTTCTGCATCTTCTTTACTCTCTCCTTGCCCTTTCCCAGGTCTAATGTCCAGTTCTCTTCAGTGCCTGCCCACGGTTCCCTTTTCTAGCCCAGGTCCCAGCCTTGGACCTCCTTTTCCATCCATTTTTTGCTCATGAATTCCAGCAGGGCTCCGGTGATGGCAGTCCTCAGTTCAAAATGCTATGGTTGGTTTTTGCAAAAGTATGGGTGGGACTGGAAGACAAAATAAGCAGATTTCAAATGATGGCATTTCTGGAACTGTGAAATTATCAGAAAGAAATGTTTTTAAATAGTGAGACCACCCAAGTGTCTCTGAACTGAAGGTACATGGGCTGCTACATACTGTAAAGCTGAAGGAAAGAGGGATGTGGGAAGGCACTAGAATGAATGGGTGAATGACAAATGAAAGGCAACTTGTTGTCAAGAATACAAACTGGCAGAAAATATAGGTATTATTTCTTTTATGACTTTGGGAAGCAATTTATTACTTCTGAGTCCCCTACCCGTTTCCTCCACCCACTGTTTCTTTTGTTATTTTTGCTATTCTAGTAACGTTTGGACCTAAAATCTGATTCTTGCTAAAGGTCAGACGAATTTGGCGTTTGAGCTCCCATAATTTATTTCTATTATGGTTCTTAGTAAGTATTCCATTTTTATTGTTTCTTTCTGGCTAGGTACCAAGGACTATTTCTCATATTTGTGTTCCTGGCACCAAGCATAGTGTCTGGCACATAGTAGGTACTCAATACATTCTTGTGTATGCTGTAAGGGAGGTTCCTTATTCCTTAGGAAGCATCCTCAGGCCAGTGTATGTGATACCCTTTCCACATACAAATATAGACTCATTGCAGAATTCATTCATTCATTTAATAAAAAATTATAGAGCTCCTACCATATGCCAAGTACTGTTCTAGATGTTAGGGAGAAAACCATAAATGAAGCAGACAAAAATTCTAATTTTCATAATGCCTGTGTACCAGTGGAGAAGACAGACATTTAATGGATGAGTAAAATATATACTATGTTGGAATATGATAAGTACTATAGAGAAAAATGAAGCCTAAAAGGGTGGTAAGGGAATGCTGGGAGATGACCATGGAAAAGACTGCATGTGCTCTGCAGATATTCGGAGGGCTTCTCAATAGAGCAAGGCAAGGTGGCTGCTGCTGGCCAATGGACTATGAGCAGAAGGGGCACATGTCACTTTCTGGCCAACGCAGTTGAGAACCAATGGGACTTTTCCATCCCCCTGCCTTGGAGAACTTGGAGGCCATGTGTTCAGCTGAAAGCATCACCCGATGGAAAGAGGCTGGGTCCCTGAGACCTGGATGGAGAATACTCCTCTGCCATCTGCCTTGTATTCATTGCCCTGACTAAGGCAGTGGCATTTGAGCAAAGCCCCAAAGAAGGCCAGGGAGTGAGCCATGTGATTATCTTGGAGGAGAAGAGCATTCCAGGTAGAGGGAACCCAAGAATAAGATCTGGATGAACTTGAGTGACTTACAGATACCCAATTTCACTTCTCTTGGATATCTTGACTCCATTAAGAACCCTGTATATCAGGCTCCTTATTAAAAAAGGAGAAGAGGCCAATTTATCTTGTGATTGTGAGTAAAGAAAAAAAAAACGATACAACGCATCTCCTAGTCTCTGCCCCGCGTTACTAGGAACCAGCCATTTTCCCTTTGGGATAGATGTGGCTTACTCATGATGCAATGTTAATAGCAATGCCTAGACCATGCTCTCCATCCTTCCTGTCGTGGGGAGAGCTGGAGGGCTAGGACTGTGTATGGGGACATCATCCAACAGCAACAGCCTTTTCTAGTTCCCAGACATCAGAACAGCCAGTGCTCACTGACTCACATGCTCCCAGCCCTTATATCTCACGTGGGTTTTTTTTTTATTAGTTAAATTTCTCCTAAGACCAATTCACAGAAGTTCCATTTTCATTACCAACTGCTTACTACTTTGTTTTACTTAAAAAGACAAGTTTAAGAATTTAAACATTCTTCTCTCTAGGTCTTACCTGTACAAAGTTAACTTTGACAAATGGTACATTTGAAGTAAAAACATACTCTCTGAACCCAAAACAGAGCATAACTTTTGGTGCTCTTTCCAAAGGCAAGAAAATTATCACAACATTCCGTATAAAAACATTCTGGTATAAAAGCTGACACCATTTTTATCGTTTTTTTTTTCTTCTGGTTCCTTTTTTTAAATTTTATTTTAGTTCTAGTGTAGTGAACATACAGTGTTATAATGCTCACTTAAAAAAAAATTCCAGGGCCTATGTTTAGGTGGTTACAAATGAAACTTTAAGAAACCTCCTAAATCAATGTTTCTCAAACTTAAATAAATGTTCCACTTCCTTGTAAGGGAAAAAGATTTTCCCAGATCTCTAAAGTTAGCTTCAGTTATTTTTTATCATGTTGCCTACATATGTATATGTATACCTATGGAAACCAAAACTAAGGAAAGCCTCCTTATTTTTGTAGCTTTTATGTATCTATAGAACCAAAACAAATTTATAAATTAAATACAAACGAGGGGCACCTGGCTGGCTCAGTCGGTATTCTTCATCTCAGGGTTGTGAGTTCCAGCTGCATGTTGAGCTAACTTAAAAAAAAACAACCAAAACTGCCAAATGAGGAAATTAAAATTTATAATGTTGATTTAACATAAGGAGTGATATTTTGCTGAACCCAAATTGCCTCTCACCACATGAATATTTTACTGATCACAAGAGCGCAGCCGTATTTAACCACATACCTTGTGATGACTCAGTTCTACTAACCTTTGTTTATATGGTATACCACAATATAATCCAGCTATAACTTCGTGTGACCACATTATTTATTTTTTAAAGTCCCTCTCTGTTTTTTTTTCTTCCTCATAAGCCTGCAACAATTCACTTAGTACTATTTGCTAATCACAAATCCAAACATAGGCGGTGAAATTGCATTCCCAGAATAACTACAAAGGGTTGATAAATTTATAAAGATATTCCATCTTGCTAGTTATCCAATACAAATTAAAATGAGGGGCCATTTCTTTTATCAGATTGGGAAAGCTTTTTAAAAAAGACAAAATAAATGCTAATGGGTATGTGTGATGTGCACCCTTGAGTACTTCTGGTGAGAATGAAAACTGGCCTGACCTTTCTGAAAGCAATTTGGCAGAAGGCATTCACAGAATGAAGACCTTTCAAAGTCTTTGAGTCAGTAATTTCACTTATAGGGTTTCTATCTTAAGGAAATAATTTTTAAATGTGGGCAAAGATTTCTGTATATGGATATTCATGTCAATATTCTTGTTAACAGTGAAAAAATAGGTAGCTACCTAAATGTCCAAAAAATTAAGAGATAAACTATGTTATCAACAATTATGCAGCTATTACAAAGAATCTTTGTGACATAGTTTAATAACAGTGGATGGTGCTCAAGATAAAACACTGAGCAAAAAAACAAAAATAAGAACAAAAAAAGTACACAGAACTATATGTTTATATAGTTCTATTATGTCAAAAAAATGTAAATGTGCAAAGAAAAAGACTCAAGGAAAAAATGCCAAAAGTGCTGTTTCCTGGAAAGTGGATAATTTCTGTTTTACTTTTTATATTTCCTGAATTTTCCGAGCTTTATATAATAAGCATAGAGTATTTTAATTTTTTAAAGGTTATTTATTTATTTATTTTGAAAGAGAGAGAGGGCACCAGCAAAGGAGGGGCAGAGAAAGAGAAAGACAGAGAATCCCAAGCAGGCTCCTTGCTGTCAGTGTGAAGCCTGACAAGGCGGCACATGAACTATGAGATCATGACCTGAGCTGAAATCAAGAATTGGATGCTTAGCTGACTGAGCAACCCAGGTGCCCTACAATATGTTAATTTAAGTAATGCAAATGTCCTTGTAAAAGATAGCGTGTCAGTTTAGACTGCCCTAAAATAATTCTTATTGTGATTTGGAATCATTTCCCAACAACATCCAGCAAGGGTCCTAGATTTACTTCCTAGAGTTACACAGAATACGTCTACAACTGCTATACAGATCATTCAAAAAGGTTAGGGAGCAACCTTCCCCACCTCTTAGTATCATAATCCAGCCCCCCACTTCTGTCAATTTCCTTTCTGCCCAACACTTTCAACAGTTCACTGCTACACAGGGTTTCTGATCTACCAGCCTGCTTACTCTGTTCTAGCCAGGCTCCTGTTTAATAGTCTTGCTCTAAAAATGTGATACTGAGAACTGAAGGCAGGTCTTCAGACTTCTTTTTTTTTTTAATGTCTTATTTATTTCTAGAAGAGAGAGAGAGAGAGAGACAGCGTGAGTAGGGGAGGGCCAGAGAGAGAGGGAGTCACAGACTGAAACAGGCTCCAGGCTCTGAGCTAGCAGTCAGCACAGAGCCCGACGCGGGGCTCGAACCCACAAACCGCGAGATCATGACCTAAGCGAAAGTCGGACGCTTAACCGACTAAGCCACCCAGGCGCCCCCCCCCTTTTTTTTAATGTTTTATTTATTGGTCTTCAGACTTCTAAGGCACAGCTTTAGTCATGCCATTCCTCTGCTTAAGAAACCCCAGAGGCCTCTTACCAGAAGAGCAGACACCTCCAGGTTGGCATTCAATGTCCTCCTTGGATGTGGTCCCAGTCTTTCCAGCCTTATATCCTATTGTACCTTGAACACATTTTATGCTGTGTTTTCAAGCTATGGGTTGTTACGCGTTAGTGAGTCATGAAATCAATTTAGTAACCAGCATTAAAAAATAGAATAAAATATAAAATGCCAAGTTGCATTGCACATACTAAAGGTGATTACTGTCTAGGATTTAGACACAAACATGTGTGGCTAGTGTTATCTAAATGTGTATATATCTGTCTCTATATATAGCGTGTGTCACACACACAAGCAAACCATAAATGTGGTGTTAACCTGAAAAATACAAGTTTTATGGCAAAAAAATGGGTCTATTAGGGAATAAGCAAGAATTGTAATTCCAGACGAGCAAGCTGTGGCAAAACTATAGGCAAGTCCACCAAAGTGAAGGAACTTATTTAACAGAGAAGAAGGAAGTTGGGAATGGTTGTTTTGAAGGAGAATCCATTGGTGAAAAGCAGGGATTCAGGTTTTTCATTGGCTCAGTTCTAGGGGTAGTTGATTTCTCTGAGGAAATGCAATGTACATCTTTCCCTGTTGGGTCCTGTAATTGATGATTCGCTCCTGTTTCAATATTCTTCTGTTGGGGTCTGTAATTGACAATTCTTCCTGTAATTGACATTGAGTAGTAGTTAGCTCCCCCTTCCAACTTCCCCTTTTAGCCTCCTGAGTCCAATTTAGTTGTTCCCCGTTATTAATTTTCACTATAAATATAGTGCACGTGCATATAGTTATACCTGAAATATATTTCTTACTATGGGTAATGATAAAAAAAAGTATGAAAGCCACTGCCCATGCCAGAGCCACATCAAGCAGCAGCTAGACCCCAGTCTTGCTTTGTACTGTCTTTTCCTATTGTTCGCTAGGCTAGGCATTCTCCCTGCTGTCTATTCAAATTCTTCAGGGCCCTAATAAGACACCATCTCCTCCTTGACGTGTTTCCCCATTTCTCCTCATCTGTGTCCTAGAGTGATCGTCTCATACCTTTCTTATACCACTTAAAAGAGCCTGCCTTGCATTGTAGCTAGCTAGGTCCTTAATACAGAGTTCTTAGCCCTAGGGGCAGGGCTGTGTCTTACCTACCTCTGGGTCCTTCAAAGGCCCAGAAGTGTAGTGAGCCTAGTTGCTGGACAATAAATGTCTTCCCAACTGAATATTTTCTAACTCTCCTTTTAGGAGCATCTTCTGTTCTTCCTCCTTCCATTGTCTTTACTATAGGCCCCAGCAGGCATAATATCTGTGCCTTGGGGCTAGTGTTATCTACAATGGTGGCTCTAAAATCCAATCTGTCTTTAAAGCTTTCAACTTTCTCCAGGAGGAATAAGAGAAATAAACATACATTTAAAAAAATCCACTTAAAAGATACCTTCTTTATTTGAGAGTGTCTCTCCTATATTTTTGGTGGTTAGATGTATTTTTTGTGGATCAATGTTGACGATGTTAGAAAATAATAGTTGTTTTTTAGTGTATATTTATTGTCCTTGGCAAAATAAAAATCTGGCAATCCTTTGTGCGTCTTTAAAAAGATTAAGTAAAAATTTACTGGTTACAAATTCTAAAAGTCAGGAAATCAGCTCTACTTTCTTGGCTGGCTGAGGTAGGGTCGCTTTCTTAAAGGCCAGATAAATTCATTGACATAGGGCTGGAGCAGTTTCTCTTCCCATCTCAAAGACACGTATTTATTGGTCTGTGCTTCACTGACGTTTCCACTCTCCTGTTCTGCTAGATGTTAATCAACGCATTAAGTCGCAGGCGTGAGACATTGGGTCTCTGGTCCTTTAAATGGGGGCGTGGCGTAGGGGGGGCGGACCGCCCAGGCGTGACCAGGGTGCAGGAAAGAAAGCGGAAGCGTGGCCATTAGTGGTATAGACTGCGCATGCGTGAGGCTGGAGCCGGGGGGCGGGGTCACGTGGGCCGCGGGTCCTGGGCTGGAACGGCCGCAAGTGCAGGTAACGAATTCCTGGGAGCAGGCCAGCGGGGTGGGGACAGTAGTGAGGGGCTGTCCCCCGGGCGGGAGGAGAACGCGCACCGGGTTCCTGAGCCTCGGCCCTTTCCCCCGCGCGGTGGCGCGGCCCTGGAGTGACTGACGGAGCGGCCCCAGGCTAACTGGACCGGGGCCCACGGGCCGGGCCGAGTTTGACACTGCAGCGGAGAGGCGTGTCCGGCGTTTGGCCTGGAATTGGATTAGGCGGTTTACTCTTGTTCCTAACAAATGTGAGGCGGAGGGACAGGTGCACCCGTTTCTCCCGATTGTGAGACTAGGCGGCGGGTGATCACCCTCCCCAGGATGGAACAGGTGTGCAGTCCGCCTTTCGGGCCGTGTAGGCTACTTTATCTCTCGAAGATTGGGATGAGTGTGCTCCCTTAGTGTGAGGCCAAGGCTTAGGTGAGGTGTCCACCTCTTAGGATTGATGTGCCCCCTGTGAGGCTGGTTCCAGTTTGTCTCTATCTGCAGGGTATGCTCCAGAGTGAGGGCAGCAGTAGGACAGGTGGGTCTCTAAAGTTTGAGGCCACTCCTGTGTTCTGGCTTGTTCTCCCAAGGGTGGTATCTGAGGAAAGAGGGAAACAGCTGCCTAAAATGTTTGTGTGTACTTCAAAGGGGGAGTAGGGTGTGATGAAGTAGGGTCAGCTAGGGAGGGTCCATGGCCTATGGGTTATCAGGAACAGCTGGGAACCTTCTTCAATAGGCATGCCTCTTGCAGAACCTCCTAATATCAGACTCATATTAGAATGGACAGAAAGGTTTGTGTCCTTTTGCATGCCCACCCTCCACCACACTCTACTCTCCTTCTTCTGTCCCCCCCCCATAAAAACAAAACACAAGCAAAACAATCATGGATGTTGACTTGTGGCACCAACTCTCCTTCAGCTGTCTGTGACTGAGATTACATATCAGGTGTGTGTGTTTGGAGTCTAATACAAACAGGGATGGAGAATCTACATTTGTTTGTATAAGACATGAATTTGCTTATGGTTAACTTTAAGGAGAGAGTAGATGGATACTGATTCCTCTGTCAACAGGTGGCCTGTTCCATTGAAAGCATAAGACAGATAAGTGGGGGGAAAATTCTGGTTGAACTATCAGGCTTCATATGTTAAAGAGACATAGATATGTCAAAAAATTCTTTCCAGAGCACTAAGGTTGATTATCCATTATATATTTTCTTTGTATTTGGACAAGCATCAGCATATGGATGTTTTTTTGTCTTCAGAATATTGAGGCATTTTGGCGTTTTTAGGTATTTGTCACTTTTTTATAGAGATGTCAACCATTGTGATACCAAATATCAGTTATGTAGGTGAATGAAAAGGCGTTTTCAACTTAAGGAAGTATGTTTAACTTTTTCATCTGTTTCTGCTTTTCACAGGTTAGATAGCATCTTGATTCACAGCGTCAGGTGTAATCTATATATATTTGTAGAAACCTAACTGTTTTAGTCTTAATTGAATCTTGAATTAATGTTTGAATGAATGTTCGTTTCTGTGTAATAGCCCCTGTGTTAACATCTTCCCAGAATAAAGAGAAAACTCCTACCTTCAGTGTTTACAGATTCCAGGGAAGGACAGTGATTGGTTGAATGGATACAAGAATGTCATGTCCTACTCTTCTGGCTCGGTTGGAGTGGAGGAGGAGCAGTTTTTTCCAAAGGAAAGATGGTGAAGGGATATTTTCACCATAATCAGATTTGTTTTTCCTCTGTGGTTCAGTAAGAGGTTTCCTTTTGCTCTTAAAAAAAAAACAAAAAACAAACCTCTTGTGACTCCACATCCTTCTTGACACTTAACCAAGAGAAATTGAGGTGACAGTTTAATTGGGAGCTAATTAAGATGAGTGAGAAGACTACCATCTACTCAGCCTACAACTGAATGGAATCCTATCTTCTGTGCATTTAACTTAAAAGAATTCACTCATACCAATTTAGGAAAGAAGAAAGGGGAATATATTTCAGTCTATGTAAGGCCCATATACTTAGGAGAAGTTTCTCCGAGGGTGGGGTGGGCCTTTGAAGACTAATTCTTAAAATACTAAAAACCTATTGGAAGCTGGAAAGAAGTGATTTTTTTCTTCTGTCTCATTTCACTTATCACCTCAGTACACATTGATATAAAATTGATGAATAATAATTAGGGTTTATGCATAATATAGATGTTTGTAGACATGGAACTTACCATTATTTTGTATATGATGATAGGGATTAGTTTTTTCTTTTTTAGAATGTGGCACCTTGAAGGTTGTGCCTGATGGTTCATAATAGTAACTTAGCACTATACACAGATCGGCCTCAGGCACTCTTTTCCCCTCACTTTTCTTTTTTTTTTTTTTTTAAATTTTTTTTCTTAATGTTTTTGAGAGAGAGAGAGAGACAGAATACAAGTTGGGGAGGGGCAGAAAGAGAGGGAGACACAGAATGTGAAGCAGGCTCCAGGTTCTGAGCTGTCAGCACAGAGCCGGATGCGGGGCTTGAACTCACAAACTGTGAGATCATGACTTGAGCCTTAGTTGGATGCTTAACCGACTGAGCCACCCAGGTGCCCCCCTCACTTTTCTTTTTAATGTTTATTTTTGAGAGAGCATCCGTGCACGCACAGGAGAGAGGAAGAGAGAGAATGTGCACAAGCATGAGCAGGGGAGGGTCAGAGAGAGAGGGAGATACAGAACCCGAAGACAGGCTCCAGGCTCTGAGCTGGCTGTCAGCACAGGACCTGACACGAGGCTTGAACCCACAAACCATGAGATCACGACCTGAGCTGAAGTCGGACGCTTAACCAACTGAGCCATCCAGGTGCCCCCCTCACTTTTCTTTTTAACATTTGTCATTCTATATGTGTTTCCTAAGTTTAAATGATCACTCTTCTCATTTAGACATTTACCAAGAAGAGAAAGGGAAACAGGTTTGGGCTTTTTCATAGTGGCAGCTCTGAGCACTGTGGGCTTAAAAATGTGCCTTTTTTTTTTTTTGAAAGAAATGCAGGGCATCTATGCCATCTCATCAAAGTATATAGTAGCATTGTATCTAATGGTCTGTTTCTGAAGTCCCTGAGTAAGATGAAACTTGAGTACTCTTGCAAAGTACCTGGGAGGGAGTGTCTTGGGTTGGAGACCTAGCTCTCAGGAAGTGCCCCGCAGCCAGGTTTTGCTCCACGGTGGAACAGAATGCTGTTTGTTATCTTGAGCACATGTGAAATGGGTCACTTAGGTACGAGGCATTCGAGAACTGAGACTAAAAGGACAGCAGATGTCTGTCTCCTGTCCCATGCTCGCCCTAGGTGTGTAGTATTGAGTGGGATGGTATACAGAGTCCTCATTTCTTTGTGAATCCTTTCTTTTTTCTCTCTTTGCTGAAGACAATAGTTGCTGAAGACAATAGTTGAATTCCTGTAAACAGAGTGCACGTAGGATACGTCTCCATGCCTTTCATCTTGGTTTTGTAGGCTGCGTTAATGTAAAAGAACACAAAATATCTGAAATTGTGGAATTTGTGTCATGTACATGAAGTAAATGATCGTTTTTAAAAAGCACTGTTGAGGATTTTTAAAAATCTCACCTAGACGCAAAGAATGCAGCTTGCAAGGTGGCAGGCTTTGGGGGTAGAATGACTAGCCATATCTTACTTTGAGTGACTGGAACTGCTATTTGAGGCTCTAGGAGCCAGCGATGCAGTGTTGCCTGGCTGCTTATTCTGGGGAGGGGCGAAAGGGTGGGGGGAGGTGAGGAGCAGAGGGAAGGATTGGTGGGTTGATTAGCACTGGGAATACAGTGGTGGAGGAGGCAGATCTGGTCTTTGCTCTCCAGGAAACTGCATTCCTTTCCTTCCTGAGGGAAGGGAATTGTGGTTCAGACACTGAAATGTTCGCAGTGTGCCAAGTTTAGTGAAAGAGGAGAACGATGTTATAGGTACATATTAACATGAAACCTAGTTTAGTTGAGCAGGACGAAAAAAGTCTTTTTGAGGAAGCAAAGTTTTAGATGATATCTGAGGGATGAATACGATCAACAGTAGTTGACCAGCCTGATTTCAGAAAGGTAGAGCTCAACTAGAACTTGGCTTACTGTGGTACAGATTCCTATCGGCTGTGAGTCAAATAACAATTATAGGTAATAAAATGGATATGTTTAATTTGCAACACAGGTGTTAGTCCTGTCTTCCAATTCTTGTATTAATCAGCAAATATTTATTGAATGTCTACATAGCTATGTAACCCAGTGAGCCTAGCGATGTGGAGTATACAAAGAAGCCTGGCTCCATTTCTACTGGGGACAAATGACATAGTCACAAGGGACGTTAATGAATCAATATGAGGAAAGCACCAAGGCACTGTTCTAAAGAAGACATGGATTGTGGATTCAGAGGATGCTAGGGAAGGGAGGAAAGAAGGAACTTAGGTAAATGGAAAGGAAAAAGAAAGGGCAGGTGAACTAGCATGAGCAGACATTGAAGGGAAAGGGGAAGCTCTTCTTGAAAGACTCTGAATACAAGTTTAGTTGTAAAGGATAGTAGGGTCAGCTCATATGATATCTGGAATCCTAGGCTTAGAATTTGGAATTTTATACAATAGGCATTGGGGAGCTGTTCAAAATGAGTCCATTTACTAGAGAAAGATCACAGAAAACAAATGGAAGTTAATCCTCTATTGTATTTTTCTTCATAAAACAAACCACAAGAAGACAAAGCAAAACAAAGCAGTGGAAGAAGAGAGATACTTAGATTGGGAAAGCTGGAAACAAAGTTGGAATGTAAAATTGTTTCCATACCATGATTTCGTGATACTTTTCTAGGGATACAGTAAGTTGCAAAAAAGAAAACAAAACTTGATTTGATTTCACCATAATGTGAAAAGTGTCTCATATGACACGTTTAGGAGGAAAGGAATGCCAGTGAATTAAATAGGATTCTGGAATTTGAAAACAGATGGGAAGGTTTGCCAAGGTGAAAACAAAACCGTGACAAGAAAAAAATTGGTCAAAGAGTTTCATAGTCACCCTGCTTAAAACAGATCACATTATAGAGTTCTTATTCAGTTAGCCACGGTTCGAATGGGGTCATTGCTGTTTATAGGATACATATTTTTAAATGTTCCTTGAATCCATTATTAATTGGTAGGGAATAACCTTATTAGTTAAGAGGGAGTAGCCTTGAGAACTGTCAAGATGTCAGATAATCTTAAATCAGAACTATTAAAATAATACTTTATCAGTCCTCAGAAGAGGACAACATACTGGGTAATCATGATTTTATGACACATTTCCTGTCAGAGTAATGTGACTTCATTCTGGGAGAGACTACGAAACAATTGGTTTTACCCACTGTGTTGTCTGCAGGTACTGTCTGGCTTGGCGTCTCCTTAAGAGATACAGAAACACTAGATTGCAGGATGGTTGGGTGGGGAGCTAGTTGTAGAATTTAGCCTTGAAAGGAAATTATCACTAGTACTGGGATAGCACTTAAGTGATACCTGAAGGCAGTGTCTGCATCATGTGTAATAGTAAGCGTCATATAGTAAGCTTTTCATTATTGACCTGCATGTTGGAATGAAGAGCTTGCTCAATAAATATTTGGGCAACACCACGTGATGAGGGAGGGATTAGTATTTCAGAATGTTGGCAATGTGGCCGGAAACAAACAAATTAATTGAAGTTTGATAGTGTATTCATTTCTTTTTATTTTTTTAATGTTGATTTAATTTTGAGAGAGAGAGCAGGAGTGGGGGAGGGGCAGAGAGAGAGGGAGATAGAGAATCTAAAGCAGATTCCAGGCTCTGAGCTATTAGCACAGAGCCCGATATGGGGCTCGAACCCATGAACTGTGAGATCATGACCTGAGCCGAAGTCGGCTGCTTAACCAACTGAGCCACCCAGGTGCCCTGATAGTGTATTCATTTCTTATTCCTGCTATAACAAATTACCCCAAGTGTAGCTTAAACCCCAGATTTGATTTTATAGTTCTTTAATTTATGAAAGCAGCACTGCTCTTATATTAGGCCAAGATCAAGCTGTGCAGGGCTAGGGTCCCTCTAGAGGCTCTGGGAGAGAATCCATTTCCTTGCCTTCTGCAGCTTCTAGAGACTGCCTCAATTCTTTGGCTCCTGGCATCCTTCCTCCTCCTTCAAAGCCTGAAGCAAAACATCTCTGTGACCCTGCTTCTATTGTCTTATCTCTTTCTCTTACACTCTTCTGCTGCCCTCTTCCACTTTTTAAGAGCCCTGTGATTACATTGAGCCAATGTGGCTCATCTTGGATAATCTCTCCAAGTCAAGATCATCATTTAATCACCCCTGTGAAGTTCCTGTGGACATTTAAGGTAACATAGTCATAGGTTCTGGAGATTAGGACAGACATCACTGGGTATTTTCCTACCACAGGTAGATTCCGGCACAGCTCAATTTCTAAAAAACATTGGAGACACTACTCTAGTGGACTCCTTTTTTAAAGAAAATCTGAGCATGACCTTTTGATTCCTAGGTCTATTTGGGTTGCATAAATTTTCTGACTAACATAAAGGTGTAATTGCTGGTAAGTGATAAAGGAGGAAGTTGATGTAAAAGCACAGTTTTATTTATTCATTCATTTATTTATTTAAGAGAGGGAGTGCGTGCAAGTGCATGTGAGCTGGGGAGAGGGTCAGAGGGGGAGAGAGAGAATCCTAAGCAGGCTTCATACTCTGCACAGAGCCCGACATGGGGCTCCATCCTAGGACTCTGGGATTATGACCTGAGCTGAAATCAAGAGTTGGACGCTCAACCAACTGAGCCACCAAGGCCCCTTAAAGCACAATTTTAGAATGAATTAGTAGTGCATGACAATTATAATAATTAAATGTTTTTCTGAAGGGTCTCTGATGCTTTGCCGGGGGCTGTACTAGTCTTAGATAAAACCCTTACTATTTAGCTCATGAAGAAACTTGTAATCTGAGAGCAGAAGTATACTCTTCCGATAAGATATTCTTATGTTAAGCGTAACACTGGCTAGACCGTTACAAAAGTACTGGATCTTGTTTCAGGATCTTTAACTTTGAAAGAATTTGGAAATTTTGAGGAAATTTTAAATGATAATACCTAGTATTTCTTGAAAACCAATTCTATGTCCAGACATTATTCTAAATGCTTTATAGTCATTCCTAAGAGTCTGGGCTCTCCATTGTAAGTGGTTTAAAAAGAAAAGAAAAAGAGTTGGGAGAGTGTGCTGGCTTATGGAGCCAAACCGCCAAAAGGTTGTGACTAGAGCAAGCATTGTACAAGACTGGAATGGGGGACCTGAGTGGTATCAGGACACTCTTTCTTCATCTTCTCTGGTTCTTTTTGTAGGTTGACTTTATTATTGTTAGAAAAATCTGTTTCTAGGATGTAAATTCAGTCAGTGGTGGATCTTCAGTGACATTTGTAGTGTGTGTTTAGTTGATATGTATTGAATAAATGACCTCCTCCGCAGAACTGGGTGGGGTGGAGGGTGGGGTTGCTGCTCAGCCTTACTGTTCATTGTTTAGAAAACAGTGGAAGCAGCTTTTCCTCACCAGTTCCATTTTAATGAATCCCCGTGAAACAGTCTGCCTACATTATGCAGTCTCTGTTACTAGGGGATTTTTGATGGGCAGCCTCCACAAGAACCACATGGTTTGAAGGAGCCCTTCCCCCAACAAGAGGTGCTATTATGGGCAAAAACATAAATAGCCACAATATTTCATCTTCCAAGATGTAGAAATAGAGTGGCTCAGAAAGGGCAGACAAATTAACTAAGGTCACAGATAGGAGCTAGTAAAGCCGAAAGTCAAACCTGATTTTAATGGACTCTTTGGATTATGTTCTTTCCACTTGGCCAGCAGATCACAGTAATGGGGGGGTTGGTGAAGTGAAGTTTGGAAGTGGAGTAGGGTAGCATAGCAAGATGGTGCTCCTTATTTAGGGATGCTTGATGACTTGAAACTTCTTGAATGTGGTATTGGTGTTCATAGATGCTGAGCTGCCCTGAGGACATCTTAATTAATACCAGATAGGAGATAGGAAAAAGAGCCAGAAAAAATTATTTTCCTTTCTGAGTTGTTTGGAAAGATGAATGTGAAGAGTGAAACATTTAGGTTATTAAATCATTTAAATAAAAGTGTTTTTTTGGGGGGGGGCTGTTATGGTCTTTTCCATTATTATTTTTTTGATGTGTAAGAATAAAACTTAATAACTATCCTCAGGAATCACTAAATGTGTATTAGATTGTGCGTGTTTGCAAACATTCCTTGACTAATTGTAATCATTTTTCCTAAGTGGAAGAAATAAGAGAGAGCTTTTATTAAGAAGGAATTTTTCATGAGTCAATTCAGTCTTCGAAGAAAGTCATATAAATGTTAATATTGCTTCTGCCCTTGGCTCATTGCAAAAGGAGGAGGATGTTTAGTACCTGAGATTGGAAAGCTACTTTCAAATGTTGCCAGATACAGAGTGCCCTCACTTATGTCTTCTAGGAATATATTTGATATCATGTGTTTGTAAGACAGAGCCTTAGTGTATCTTCTGTAACATATGAAAGAAATTAATCTGTATTTGGTAATATACCGAATATACTAGCTAGAAAAATTGGTTTTAGCTCTTGAAAAATCTGTCTTCATGAGTCTACATGTCTTACATATAGTAGTTACTCATTTCTTTTAATCTGATAAAAATGAAACTTGGAACAAAATGAAATTCATCATAAGTAGTAAAAAACAAAGCCTAATTGGGTAAAATTGTCAGTGAATATTAGGCATTAAAAAAAAAACAACAGCAACACAATTTCAACTCCTTTTTATTTTATTTTTGTTTAAAAAGTTTATTTTTGGGGGCACCTGGGTGGCTTAGTTTGTTAGTGTCTGACTTCTGCTCAGGTCATGATGTCAGTTACAGAGTTCGAGCCCTGCGCCATCACTACAGAGCCTGCTTGGGATTCTCTTTCCCTTGATGGAGCCACCCAGGCACCCTTCAACTCCTTTTTAAAAAATAAGTTCTTTCGATGGCTCAGTTGTGAGTCAGACTTCTGCCTTAACTTCATTTAGTAGTGGGAATGAGAGAAGTTCATATGGTAGGGAGGGTTGTGGGCAGTGGACAGTATGTAGTTTGAAAACACTTTCCACAGAGAGTTTCTGCAAATTGCTGGGTACTGTGGAAAACACCTAGTCCCTAAAACAAAATGACCTTTGTTTTTACCAGCATGATTACTGTGGCATTATTTCTATAATCATATTTTTGCCTTTTTAATTCTAAATAGGCAGATAGACTTTTAAAGGTTTGGTCACATAGCCTAATTATAACACAAACTAAAAACATTTAAGAACAAATTTAATAATTAAACTTTTAATTATTTTTTCCCTGAATATGTGTTTGGTTTTCTCGAGATTTTGCAGATAATTGTTTTCTAGACCATTTTGCAAGCAAACAAAATTATTTCTTTTTGATGTGGTACTATATCATTTAGAGCTGTGAATGATTATGTGAAACATTTGCATACATTTCCTTTTCTTCAGTATTTCAGTTTTCTCTGAAAATGTCTCCATGACTAGCTTCCTAGAAATCTCTAGTTGGTTGTGGAATTATTTTATTCTGGCATCATTGTTGTTTCCCATAATCAATCTGAACACTTAGATTTGCTAGTGTCATAATAAGTGACTATCTATCTGTCCTGGGCCCTATGTGTCTTCACAAAGTTCCCTGAGAGATCTGTGGCCCTAGATGGATGCTAACTACAAAACTGATGTATATGTTTTTGTCCAGGGGAACTGGAGATCTGTGAGGTTTAGGAGTGTGAGGGAAGGGTTAATGGCAGTTCTTGGCACCGATTTACCCTCATTCTCTTAAAACATAAATCTGTTTGGTACCAAGTCTATCACTATCACCAGAATTAATGACTTTGGGTAGTGGACCACTTCCCAGACTCCTCAGTTAGATGGTCCTCCTTTGTGCTTCTGTAGAATCTCTTCCCAGGTATCATACCTCAAACCCTAGTACTGATTTCTCTTTGCTTCGCAGTCAGATGATTGAAGAATCAGTTTCCATAAAAGTTTAAACAAGTAAGTCTTTGAAATGTCCAATGGACAAAATATATATGATGTATATTTTTTCTTTTTTAAAAAGAGATCATCATTCAGGCCATCATGATCTAAGGCCCAGAATCAAAACAAAAACTTGCTTGGATCCACTGAACTGCAATCATTATAAGTAAATATGGAAAACGAACCAGACCATGAAAATGTGGAACAGAGCCTCTGTGCCAAGACTGCTGAAGAAGAACTGAATAAGTCTTTCAATCTTGAAGCTTCGCTTTCAAAATTCTCTTACATAGATCTGGACAAGGAACTGGAATTCAAAAATGATCTGGTAAAAACTCAACTTTTGTCAAATAATGTTATTTAACCAGAACGTTGGTTAGAGTTATGACCTAAATAAAGACTCTTTATCATTTTTGCATGAATTAATAGAAGCCTATGAACAGGTTAATGAGATAATATCATTCTTCATTTGTGTACATTATTACCATTTATGAAATACTGTAACGTATATTCTCTTTGGAGCCTCACACACTCTGATAACCCACTTTATAGAGGAAGAAACTGAAGTACAGCTGTCTTTGTTAAATAGATGCTCAAGATCACAGAGCTAGTGGTAGGTTTAGGAATCTTATGAAGTGATTTTTTCCCCCATCGATTTGCTATTAATAAGTTTTTGTGACCAGGAGAATATTTAATGGCAATTTGTTTGACCTAATCATTTCTTACCATAATTTGTGAAGTAACTAAAAAATGCAATGTCAGACCTTTGTATATTGCCTATGACCTTATATTATTGCTCTGTATATTGCT
Source organism: Crocuta crocuta (assembly GCF_008692635.1). Taxonomy (NCBI): domain Eukaryota; kingdom Metazoa; phylum Chordata; class Mammalia; order Carnivora; family Hyaenidae; genus Crocuta; species Crocuta crocuta. The sequence goes on along the minus strand of NW_027528417.1, from coordinate 16,878,272 downwards.
TTCTACACTTAGAAAATTGGGGCTTGTCATAAGACATGCTATTTTGTANACACTGTTTTCCAGAGGGTCTGTACCAGTTTACATTCCCACCAACAGTGTAGGAGGGTGCCCGTTTCTCCATATTTTGTACTATTTAAGAATGGAGATGCCAAAGTCCTTGAACAGAAAGGGCTGTCAGGATGGTGCAGTTAGTGCATATTTGGTTTTAATAACCAGTGAATATGTGGATAAGAGAGGAAACAATTCTGTAGTCTTTTGACATTATTTCCATGGATTATTGAGTTGGCTCTCTGCATGATCAGTTTGATGGTATGTTTATTTCTTAATTGGTAATGGTTCTAATAAATTAAAGCACTCTCACAGTTCTAAGAGGGAGAGCAGCATTATATGAGCATTAGTTTCTTTTCTCTGTTTAGATTGATGACAAGGAGTTTGATATTCCTCAAGTTGACACGCCTCCAACGCTGGAAAGCATACTCAACGAGGTAAGTATAAATGATCATTGTCATTTTATGGAAGTGATTTTAATGCTTTTGAGTTAACTATAGTGTATGTCTCTAGATCTGCACTGTCCACATGGGGCAGTTTAGATTTAAATTAATTATAGTTAAATAAAAATTAAAAATTCAATCTCTCAGTTGTGCAAGGCATATCTTAGGTACTCACCTGCCACATGTGGCTAGTGGCTACTAAGGTGGACTGCACAGATATGGAGTATTTCCATTGTTGCAGAGAGTTCTGTTGGACAGTGCTTATCTAGATTATGAACTTCGCAGGGGCAGAAGCTGTGTCTTGTTCATGTCTGTGCCCAGTACAAAGCCTCATACTTGGTAGATTTGAAAAAATGTTTTATGAAGCAAGCCAAAATACTAAATTTGTTTCACTTTAGAGATTTGTATTATGTTTCGATAATGTCCTCTCTACCAGCGATACTCAAATAATCTATCCTCTGATACTAGGGAGCAGCTGCAACCTTGAAATGCACCGCATCACCCTTCTGTGTAAAGAAAACAAAACCTCCACAGTTTGTCTAATGGGGCCATCTTTATTAAAAAGTGTTTCAGATTTTGAAATGATGTTACTTTTTCGAATTAGCACATCATAAAGGCTTTATAAAGAAGCTTGGTGGAAGTAATGTGCTGGTGAAATATGTGAGTTTTTATGTACCTTGCATCTGCTGACAGTTCTTTAACTCTGTCTTCTTGATCTTTTAAAAACTTGCTTAAGACATTTCTTGGAGGTTTTAGCTTCTAATTCAAGAAAGATTTTTTAAAATGTGTTGATCTATTTCAGATCTATAGTTTTCTAAAATATAACAATGCATACTTCCCCAAAAGAAATGCCCACTGATCCCATAGCTTTGAATGAGTTGGATCTTGGTTTTTGTTACCTTTTTTAACCTATACTTTTGGGGTTATAACCAACACTTTGGAGGATGTGAACTACTTTCTCTGTGAATTGTATCTTTTATTTTTCTTGTATGACGTTGATTTCTATTTTTTGCATCAGTTTGATGTCGCTGTTACTTTGAATATATTTTAACTTCAAAAATGTATGATCTGTGTTAAGACTTAAGCATTTTAAATTTTGACAAGGCTTTGGTCAATGAAAGATTAACCAATTACAGTGATATTTATTGCTTTCTAATAGACAGGAAATCTTTCAGTTAGAGATGAGGAGATTAATTTTAGTCATTTTAACATCTTTAAAAAAATTTTTTTTTTTGATATTTTCATTTATTTCTAGGAGAGACAGTGTGAGCAGGGGAGGGTCAGAGAGAGAGGGAGACACAGACTCTGAAATAGGCTCCAGGCTCTAAGCTGGCAGTCAGCACAGAGCCCGACGCGGGGCTCGAACCCATGAACCGCGAGATCATGACCTAAGCGAAAGTTGGACGCTTAACCGACTAAGCCACCCAGGCGCCCCAATCATTTTAATATCTTAATCACATCCTCATTTCACTAAGTGTGAAATAAAAGTAAACTTAGGAAGTTGTGTATAAAGCCATATTTGATCATATTTGTATAAAAATGGCAAATAAAATGCTCATGAATGACACAGGTTCATAATGAAGAAAAAACCATCTTTGCACAATTTTATTTATCTATGAATAACAGTAAGTACAGTCATTAGTGGCTTACTGAGAAGATAATACTGTTATCATCCTCAGTAGTAATTTGGGTGCCTCGCGTATTTGGGTCATAGTGTTAGATGCTGGAATTATAAAATGCTGTACGACCGTGTCTGACTTTGGGAGAGAAATAGGACTGGAAATTGGCCAGCCTTCACACTTTTGAGGAGCGAGGCAGGTGGATAAGTGAAAGTAAAAATAAAATTTAAGTTGTAGAACATTATGAAGACTACTGGGGGAGAAAGTATTAAAACGATTTTTAAAAAGAACAAAATGGAAAGGACATAAGTGCAAAGTTAAGTAAACACTTGCTCCAGGATATGTGGGGGCATGTGTGCTATGATGTTCATTAATGTCAACCTGAAGAGAGGCTGGGAAGAAATGGACATCCAAGATGTTTTATGGAATGGAAAGTAGAGATTATGGAGACATCCAGAATTTAGGGTATGAAATAATGTTACTAGGCCTTGTCATTATTTGAAACTGTGCTACCTCTGAGGTTTTTAGTTGTGAAATTCCATTCATTCACCATAGCACCCCAC
>NW_027528417.1:16864480-16875470 GCF_008692635.1 Crocuta crocuta | reverse complement strand
CCCCCCCCCCCCCCCCCCCCATTTTCTTACTTCCATTAAACCTGTTCTTTGATCTAATCAGGACCAAGTCTCTTCATCCTTCAACCTAGTCTCCCAGTCTGGGAAATTCCTGCTTCACTTCATTACTGTGCAGCTAGAAATTTATTTTGAACTTTTTCTTGAAATGTAACGTACATATATAAAAAGTACACAAATCATAAGTGTGTAGTTTGGTGAAGTTTCACAAACTGAATATCCTGTGCGACCAGAATCAGATGAAGAAATAAAACATCACTAACACTCCAGAACCTCTCCTTATGCCCCTTTAGCACCTAACCCCAGGATAGCCACAGTTCTAACTTCTGCTAGCATTGATCAGCTTGCCTGCTTTGAACTTCATATAAATGGAATAATACAGTATGTGCTTTTGTGTGTCTGACCTATTTACCTCAGTATTCTGTTTTAAGATTCATTCATATTTTTGTGTGTAATTGTTCACTCCCATACATTACATTTTTTTATATTTTGTGTATACCACTGTTTATTCATTCTACTCTCGATGGGCATTTGTGTAATACCTCATTTCCAGCTACTATGGAAAGTTGCTGTGAATATTCTTATTCATGTCTTTAGGTGTGTTTATACACGCACATATACACACACATTTCTTTTGGTTATATATTTAGGAATAGAATTGCTAGGTCATCAGATATGGGTATATTCAGCTTTAGTAGATACTGCTACAGGTGTTTTTTTTTTTTTTTTAAATGTTTGTTTATTTTTGAGAGAGAGAGTGCAAGTTGGGGAAGGTGGGAGAGAGAAAGAGACAGAGGATCTGAAGCGGCCTCTGTGCTGACAGCAGCGAGCCCGACAGCAGTGGGCCTCTAACTCAAGATCCGTGAGATCATGACCTGAGCCAAAGTCGGACACTGAACCAACTGAGCAACCCAGGTTCCCCTGCCATAGGTTTTTTAGTGTGGTTGCAATAATACACACTTCCAGAAGCCATATATGAGAGTTCTGATTACCACAGCCTCATCAACTTTTGAATTTTCTCTTTTTCATTTTATCCATGTACCGTGGTTTCACATCATAGTTTTAATCTGAATATCTGTCTTTGACGAAATTGGGTACTTTGACATAGTTTTGGGCTTCTGGATTTCTCTTGTGAATTGCCTTTTCAGGGTCTTTTGCTCACTTTTTAAAAAAATGTATTTATAGGAGTTCTTTTAAAATGTTTTTTAAAGTTTATTTATTTATTTTGAGAGAGACAGAGGCAGCATGAGCAGGGAAGGGCAGAGAGAGAGGGAAAGAGAGGATCCCAAGCAGCCTCTATACTGCCAACACAGAGCCTGATGTGGGGCTCAAACTCATGAAACCATGAAATCATGACCTGAGCTGAAACTAAGAGTCAGAGGCTTAACTGACTAAGCCACACAGGTGCCCCTGTAGGAGTTCTGTATATGTGATGTATATATAGGCCCTTTATTAGATATATGTATTACTGATATCTTCTTCCATTCTGTGGGTTACTTTTTCACTCTATTAATGGTTTCTTTTGATGAGCAGAAGTTCTTAATGTAGTTTAGCTTATTTTGGTTTTCCATTATGGTTAGTATTTTTGTGCATCTTATTTTGAGAAAATTTTGAAAATTCCAAGGTCGTCATGATACTGTCTTGTTTTAAAATCTTTACTGTTCTACCTTTTAAACTTAGGTCTGCAATTCATCTGGAATTTTTTTGTGTGTGATGGTGTGAGTTATGAGCCATAACTTTAAAACTTTGTTTTAAATCAGGTGATCATTTTTGTGTGGGTCTGATTCCATTGGTCTTTATATACTTGCCCTAATACCACATTCTAATGTTTGATATAATAGGTTTTGGTATTGTAGTTTCAAATTTTTGTTGTTCTTCCAGATTGTCTTGCTTATTCTTGGTCTTTTGCATTTCCCCATAAATTTTATAATCACTGTATTAGTTTACACAGACACATACACACAATGAAATTTGATAGGATTATGTAGATTTTATGTATCCACATGGGAAAATTAGTATCTCTACTGTGTAACTAGTAGTTTTAAATTCAGCCTTATCAATAAGCTCAATTTTCTTCTTCCATTTTTTTCTTTCATGTATTCTGTAAGCCCTCAACCCTGGCTTAATTTAACTGATCTGTTTTTTTTAATTACATCCTCAGGGTGGTTAAGGTAATCAAGTAAGATTCTGACCCTCTTGCTTAAAGCCGTCGGTGCTACAGTTCTAATTTTTGAGTTCTTTCCTTTTCTACGGCAGTTCCTCCTCTGTACAGCTCTCAAGAGATGATCTCTCCTTGCTACTTCTGTTCTTGTTCTTAGCAGGTGTGTTGTGTGTATATGTGTGTAGATACCTGAAAAGCAGTTGGAAATACAGGCTTGAACCTCAAGAGAAATGTTGATACTGAAGATACAGATTTTGGAGTCATTAGCATGACATGGTTCTTCAAGCTATAAGTGTGGATTAGTTTGTTCATATAGGAAGTGTGTGAAGAAGTAGGAAGAGAGCTAAGAATATAATCCCAGGGAATAGCATCATTTAAAGGTTGGGCTGAGTAGAAAATAGAGAACATGACTGGTAGAAGAGGCCTCGTAAGTAGGGAGGAGTAGCAGAAAAGGGATGCACTGGAAGCCAAGGGAAGAGAAAGTTCTAAGAAGTAGGGAGGGAATGGTAGTAGTGTTAGATGATGCCAAGGGGACAAGAGCATGTTACTTGAAAATAGGTCAGTGGATTTGGCTGGTGACTTCAGCAAAGGTAGTAGTAGCTGGCAATGGAGAAAGTGGAGATAATAAGTATCAGTGGAAATGGTAAGGCAAAACCTAGTGTGGCTGAAAGAGGGGTATGATCAGATCATTTTTCAGAATCAGCCTGTTCAAAGCTAAACTCCTCATTCTGCTTTGTATGCTATTCTGCTTTTTATCTCAGAAGCTTTTTCCTTGTTCAAGCTGGAAACCTTGGAATCTTGTTTGATTTCTCCCTGACCTCCCCACCTCCCAGCTCCTGCCATTTAAATGGTAGCGGGGGGTGGGGGGTGGGCACCTGGGTTTCTCAGTCGGTTTAGTGTTTGACTTCTGCTCAGTTCATGATCCCACAGCTCGTGAGTTCCAGCCCCGCATTGGGCTCTGTGGTGACAGCTCGGAGCCTGGAACCTGTTTCAGATTCTGTGTTTTCCTCTCTCTCTGCCCCTCCCCTNGGGGACTTTGGGTTTTCTCAGTAATATCTCTCTATTATTCCTTCTCTTGACCTCTTCTGCCAAATTCTTAGGCTCCCATCACTTAAAAAAAATTTTTTTTTTAATGTTTATTATTTAGTTTTGAGAGAGAGAGACAGAGGTTGAGCAGGGCCAGGGGGTGGGCAGAGAGAGAGGGAACCACAGAATCTGAAGCCCGCTCCAGGCTGTCAGCACAGAGCCTGACTCAGGGCTCGAACTCACACCCATGAGATCATGACCTGAGCTGAAGTCACATGCTTAAATGACTGAGCCACTCAGGCATGTCCCCCTCCCCTGCCTTTTTTTTTTGTGTTTGTTTTTTAATGTTTATTTTTGAGAGCATATGAGCAGGGGAGGGGCAGAGAGGGAGGGAGACACAGAATCTGAAGCAGGTTCCAGGCTCTGAGCTGTTAGCCAAGAGCCCACTGCAGGGCTTGAACTGACCAGCCATGAGATCATGACCTGAGCCAAAGTCGGATGCTTAACTGACTGAGCCACTCGAGTGCCCTCCTTGTTTCCCTTGACATTGCAACAGCTTTGTTACTGGTTCTTTTAAAAATACTTTTATTTTTGATAGAGGCAGAGTGCAAGCAGGGGAGGGGCAGAGAGAGGGAGACACAGAATCCAAAGCAGACTCCAGGCTCTGAGCTGTCAGCACAGAGCCTGATGTGGGGCTTGAGCCCACAAGACATGAGATTATGACCTCAGCTGAAGTCGGACGTTTAAACAACTAAACCACCCAGGTGCCCCTGCCTTGTTACTGGTTCTTAATAGTTTCCTTGTCTCAGTCTCCCTGACTACATTGATCCGTCTTCCTGCTGATCAGTTTATGTTTATAAAACGGTCCTGTCATGTGTGTCTACTTCTTAAACATCTCAATTTCCTTCTTACTGTCTACTATATACAGTACACTAATTCGTTAAATGAATGAGTAGTAATTATACGCCAGGCATTGTACTGGGCACTAGGGATATAGTGGTGGACAAGGAGGACATAGGTCTTGCTGTCACTTGGCTTAATGCAATATAAGGCTTTTTATAATTTGGGTCCCAGCTTATCTTTCTAGGATCACTCTAACTCCTCATATATTCTAGTCATTTGGTACTTCGTTTTCTATGAGCAAAATCCACTTTATGAAATCACTGTGTTTGCAGATGGTCCTTCTAACCCAGAATGCCTTTCTTCTGTTTATTTCTCATGGTATACTGTGTGTAGTCAGGTGGTATTTGCTGAAGTCAGATGCTTAAATGACTGAGCCACTCAGTCTAACTAACTGGTTATTAGTTAACTAGTAAAGCATCACTACAGGTTTGAATTTTAAGAAGTATTTTGCAAATAATAATTTGCAGAACTGCTTCTTCCTGCTACAAGGAAGAAATTTTTGGAGTGAACTTTTTGTAGAGACAGATATAGATCTAGATTTGGAAATTAATTTTCTATGCTTTTCTGGTCAATAACAATGCATGGAAAAGAGATGAAAGGCAGAAATGAGCATATGAGCATTTTAGAGAACCCATTTATGCTTGTCTGGCTTAGAGGATATTTGGAATTGTGAGTTTATTGATCCATATTCTTCCAATTTAGACCGATGATGAAGAGGAGTCTTTTGTCCTGGAGGACCCTACATTGTTAAACATTGATACTATTGATTCTCACTCCTATGATACTTCATCTGTGGCAAGTTCAGATAGTGGTGACAGGACCAACTTAAAAAGGTAAGTATTCGCGTAAATCACACTGGCATATGGTTGGAATATTTGATCATTTAAAATGTAAATCTCTCTTTGTGGTGCAGTGTGGTCTGCTGAAGCCTTGCATAGAGAACAGAAGGCCCACCTGGGTGGAAATAATATGCTTATTAGACCCTAAAGATTTTGGCACTGTTGGGGAGATAGAGTAGAAAGGTGCATGCCATGACCACTGTCCTCTGCACCCCCAGTAGGAAGCCATAATAATCGCCAGGGACTTCCGGAAGCAGGGAGCCCTCGGAGGAAGCTTTGGTCAAACTTGGCACTGTGTCTGTGGTGGAAACATGGAGCTGGGTTCATTTTGCCACCCTTGAGCTCTCTGCACTCCCCGCCCCTTCCTCCCACTCTCAGGTCAGCTCCGGCATTCCTTCATTCCCTTGGAATGGGTTCAGAGGAGAATCACAAAATGATTCAAGATTTGGGAAAAAGGATTTCTAACCCTAAATAACTTCATTTTGGCTGCTTTTCACCTTCCAAATTCTTGGAGAGCACATGAAAAGAAAAGAGAAGTGGAGGAAGCATAATGTAAATACTTTATTGAATTCATGTGTAACTTTAATGTTGATAAAGTCATGTGTATTTTTCCTTCCTTAAATTTTGCCTGTATTAGTGCTGTCTTCTTTAGGTTGTCAACTCTTGTGAGATCGGACCATTGCTGGATATATTTACCTGTTCGTCACTGTCTCCTACAAATGGATAAATGTTTTTTTCCAGCTTTATTGAGACATAACTGACATATAACATTGGTTAAATGTAACATATACAGTGTGATTCTTTGATATGCTATGTATTGTAAAATGATTACCATAATAAGGTTAGTTAACACCTTTATCACCTCACATAATTACCATTTCTGTTGTGGTAAGAACATTTGAGATCTACTCTTTTAGTAATTTTCAAGTATAAAATGTATGATTGTTAGATATAGTTATGCTGTACGTTAGATCCCCAGAACTTTTCTTACAACTAGAAGGTTGGACCCTGTGACTAGTATTTCCACTTTTCCCTTACTCCCCAGCCCGTGACAGCTACTGTTCTATTCTGTCTCTGTGAGGTAGGCTTTTTAAAATTCCACATGTGAGATCATATTGTATTTGTCTTTCTCTGTATGACTTATTAGCATAAGAACCCCGAGGTCCATCCATGTTGTTGCAAATGGTAGGATTTCCTTTTTTATCCTGGCTGAATATATGTGTGTGTGTGTGTGTGTGTGTGTGTGTGTGTGTGCGTGCGCGCGCGCGCGCGCAGGCGTGTGTCTGTCTCACTTCTTCTTCACCCATTTGTTTGAAGGTGGACACTTTATTTCTGTATCATGGCTATTGTGAATAATGGTGTATGTAATGAACATAGCAGTGCAGATATCTTTTTGAGATAGTGATTTTTTTTTTTTTTAATATATCTCCAGAAGTGGGATTGTTGGGTCATATGGTAATTCTGTTTTTAATTTTTGAGGGAACCCCCATATTGTTTTCCATAGTGGCTGCACCAGTTTACATTCCTACCCACCAGTGCACAAGGATTTCCTTTTCTCAAATCCTCACTAACACTTGTGATCTCTTGTGTTTTTGATAACAGCCATCCCAATAAGCAATATCTCATTGTGGTTTTGATTTGCATTTCCCTGATGATTAGTGATGCTGAACATTTTTCCATATACTTTCTTACCACCTGTAGGTCTTCAGAAAAATGTCTGTTCAGATCCTCTGCCTATTTTTAACTCCATTTTTTTTTGTTTTGCTGTTTTTTTTTTCTTGCTATTGAGTTGTAGTTCCTTATATAGCAGTCTTCCTTTTTCGCAGAAGATGCATTCCAGTGGGCCTCCAGTGGATGCTTAAAACTGCAGATAGTACTGAATCCTATATAAACTGTGTTTCTTCTCGTGTATAATGCAGATAGCACTGAATCCTATATAAACTGTTTCTTTTTGTATATACCTATGATAAAGTTTAATTTATTAATTAGACAGTAAGAGATTAACAACAGTAATAAAATAGAACAATTAGAACAATATACTATAATAAAAGTTTTATGAACAAAGTCTCTTGAAATATTTTATTGTACTATACTCCCCCTTTTTAACAATGACTTGAGATGATAAAATGCCTATGTGATGAGATGAAGTGAGGTGAAGGATGAAGGCCTGACATCAAGTTAGGCTACTGTTGACCATCTGACAATACCTCAGAAGAAAGATCATCTGCTTCTGGACTGTGGTTGGCCACAAGTAACTGAAACCAGATAAGGGAGGACTCCTGTATATTTTGGATATTAACCATTTACAGATAAAAATATAAATTTTTTTTTAAGTTTATCCATTTATTTTGAGAGGTAGGGTGCACGTGTGGGGGAGGGGCAGAGAGAAGAATCCTAAGCAGGCTCTGTGCTGCTTAAGAGCACAGAGCCTGATGTGGGGCTCAATCCCACTAACTGTGAGATCATGACCTGAGCCAAAATCAAGAGTTACATGCTCAATTGATTGAGCCACCCAGGGTGTCCTGGTTTACAAATATTTTCTATTGCATGGGTTGTTTTTTTTCATTTTGTTGATTTTCTTTTGCTATGCTGAAGCTTTTTAGTTTGATATAGTCTCATTTATGTTTGCTTTTGTTGCTTGTTTTTGTTTTTGTTTTGGTGTCATATACAGAAAACCCATTGCCAAGACCAATGTCAAGGAACTTTTTCCCTATGCTTTCTTCTAGGAGTTTTTGGCTTAGGTCATATATTTGAGTCTTTGATCCACTTAATCCATATAAAATTTGTAAGTGATATAAAATAGGGGTACAGTTGCTTTTGCATGTGATTAACCAGTTTTCCCAGCACCATTTATTGGAGACTGTGTTCTTTCCCCCTTGAGTGTTTTTGGCTCCTTTGTCAAATATTAGTTGACTGTATATACACCTGTTTATGTCTGGGCTCTCAGTTCTGTTTCAGTGTTTTCTGTGTCAGTTTTTATGCAGCTTCCATACTGTTTTGGTTATGACTTTGTAATGTGGTTTGAAATCAGGAAGTGTGATGCCTCCAGCTTTGTTCTTCTTTCTCAAGATTGCTTTAGCTAATTAGGGTCACTTGTGTTTCTAAATACTAACAATGAGATGTCTGAAAAAGGAATAAGATAATTTGATTTATAGTAGCATCAAAAACAATAAAATACTTATGAATAAGTTTAACAAAGGAAGTGAAAGAGCTATACACTGAAAACTAAGACATCGGTGAAAGAAATTAAAGACACAAATAAATGGAAAAATATCCCATGTTCATGGATTAACACTGTTAAGATGTCCATATTCCCCCAAACCATCTGTAGGTTCAATGCAATCCCTATCAAAATCCCAAAAGGCACATTTCATAGAAATTGAACAAAATCCCATTTGTATGGAACCATGATAACTTAAATCAGTTTTTTAAAAGTTTATTTTATTTTGAGAGAGAGCGAGCACGCACGTATGTGCTTGGAGGCAGGGGAAGGGCAGATAAAGAGGGAGAGAGAGAATCTGAAGCAAGCTCTTCACTGTCATTGCAGAGCCCAGCATGGGGCTTGAACTCCTGAACTGTGAGATCATGACTTGAGTCGAAATCAAGAGTTGGATGCTTAACCAACTGAGCCATCTAGGTGGCCCACTGATGGTTTTAAATGAATGTCACTGGAATAAAAGGCATAGGATAAGGAGTACAATCAGTGATACTCTAACAACAGTGTAATGGGATAGCTGCTAGCTACACTTCTGAACATAACATAATGTATAAACTTGTCAAATAACTAAGTTGTATATCTGAAATTAACGTAACTTTGTGTGTTGATTATATTTAAAAAAATATATATAGTCTTTATCTTTTGGCCTCATTTGATGTCAGAACTCTTTTGCATAGCATCAGTCTGGACCCTGCTTACCATTTTGACCTAATCTTTAAGCACCCCCACTCCCATCCTCCTGTCATTGCCTTTTGGGTACTTACGTTCCTCCACATGCTATGCACATTGACATCTTCATATTTCTGTTTGTGCTTTTTTGTTGCCTGCCTGACTCCTAGTTATCCATCAAAGCTAGATCAGACATCTTTATTTGATAGTTGTCCCTGATATCCTCCCAATAAACAGTATTAAACTCTTTTTTATTTTGTTTCTATAGTGCTTTATCCGTTATTCTTTTCTAACATTTATCTTTTAAGAGTGAGCTACTTATTAGTCCTGCTAGCTACACTATGAGGTCCTTGAGAGTAGGAACCTTGCCTTTCTTATTTTTGTACCCCTGAAGTATACTTTCAGTCACATAGTGGAGGTGCTTAGTGTTTGGTAAAAGATGACCAGATTTTTTATATGCTGATGAGTTGGGTAAGTGAAAGGAGCTATTAGTAGGAGCAGCAGAGAAAGAAGAGTGTGGAATTTGCGGTGATTGGTTGAAGAATGAGAGGGGAGTTATAGACAGAAAGACAGGAAAGGTGGGCAGGGTGGAAGGCAGGTAGAGGTAATGTAGACACGTAGGGCAGGGCAGGCAACCTTCTGGGGAAGAGTAAAACCTTTTGCCACAGTTAAGGTGGGGAAGGAACTATTTGAATCAGTGGAAAAAGAGTGATGGCTTTAGTCACTGTCCCACTTGTGCTTCTCTGGGGTTCAAGGTGGGTTTAGTACAACATCTTAATTTATGACTGTCAGGTTCTCAATACCTATTTGCAAACAGAGCTAAAAAATTACATGCAGTTTTGTCTTCTGCTTTCCTTATTTTTATTTGTTTTTTGGTCTTTCAAAGCTTTGAGATCCTGCTTTTTCAACGTTTTTTTTTATATTCTTAAATGTCTCCCCCCTTTTTTTAGGAAGAAGAAATTACCTGATTCTTTTTCACTCCATGGGTCAGTTATGCGACATTCACTTTTGAAGGGAATTTCTGCCCAGATAGTGTCTGCAGCTGTAAGTATTTTGTTCTCTTTCCCCCGCTTTGTAACCTGCAATGGCATAATGAAGTAGGAATGAGCATAAAACAAAGCACAGCACTTCTCTTGGCTCAAGGCTTAAAAAAAAAAAAAAAAAAGAATCTGGCTTTCTTGGGTTTTATGTGATTGTTTTTGACTCATAAGACATGGCTACACATCTTGACATAGAAATTAGTGCAGCCATGAAATAAAGGTCTGCTCAGAGTCTCTGGTGTGCCTAAATGAAATATGGCAGCAAGCCTAAAAGGAACACTATCTGCCTTTTCTTTAAATTCCTTTTCAGTTTAGTTGCCATCTTGTGTATTTGGTTGAGTTAGAGTGCTTGTGTTTTTAGTCTTTTCGTATGGAGAAATGATTGATCAGATCTTTTACAACTGAGTGATTTTTTTTTTGTAATTCACAAATCTCTTTTCATGTACCTTATTTTATTTACTCTTACAACTTTGAAAGTAAGGAAGGCCATATCCGGTTTTACAAATGAGAAAAGAGACTCAGAGAGGTGATATATTAACTTGTCTTACATCATTGAATTCGAAGATAGCAGAATAATTACTCAAAATTGGGGTTTCTGGCAGCAGCTGTAGTGCTGCTTTGTTGTGAAATGGAGGTGGTATTGGTGAGTGTGGCCAGAGTATAATGGTTAGAACAGAATATCTGTGGTCTTTTTTGAACATTTTTTAGAGAACGGAGTATGCAAAAATATTTAATGGAGACTACCAAGACAATAGATGCTGATTCTGGTAGGCTTTATGAAATTTTTCTTTGACCTCAGAGCCTATTATTTTATGTAGTCTTTCAGTTTTAGTTTTCTGAATTCATTGTATAGATCTTATATATAATGATGATGATGATGACCACAATGACACATTCGTGTCCCAGGAACTTTGACTTTTTTTTTATGTTATTATGAATTTAATTGGTATTTTGCATATTCAGTTTGGACAAAATTTTGATTTCTCAGAAGGGTAAGAGATTGATACAGGAGTAGCATCACAACATCGTAGCTGCATTGCAGTTGTCATATTAGAGAAAGCTCTTACAGAAACCAAACCAAACAAACCAAAAAAAAAAAAAAAAAAAAAAAAAAAAAGCT
>NW_027528417.1:16839244-16864427 GCF_008692635.1 Crocuta crocuta | reverse complement strand
AAAAAAAAAAAAAAAAAAAAAAAAAAAAAAAAGAAAAAGAAAAAGTGTGCTCTGTGGGCTATTGGTATACCCTGACCTAGCTCATATATCATGAAGTCAATTTAAATAGAGAGATAGTCAAGCAATGGAGGAAACCTGGGCAATTGTCCTTCCTCTTTTAGGTGGAGAGTAACTCATATTTGCTAGAATGGGAACCACCTGTTGTGGATTACATTTCCATGACGTTTTCTGAATTTAATCCTTATGTAGGTGATGAAATTCATTCCTTTCAAGATCAAGATGAACCAGAGCAGTCATTTGACCCACCTGTGCAGTTTTAAAAATATTTTGAATAATGGAGACTGAACTAAAACTCAGACGCTGAACATTGATTAGATAAATCTGTTATTTAAAAGGGTTTCTTCTCCCTCTTGAAGAGGAGGGAAAAAAATCTAATAAATCCCAGAGTGTTTGCATTCTATTCTTATTTCATTGCTATGGCTGAGCTCCTTTGGTCTGTTAAAATGAAAACTGCTTTTCCTGTGACAGTCTTCATACTCTGCCTTCCTAATTTTGGATTACCAGCTCAATTTAAATTGTATGCTTTTCTGTGATGGTTCGTGTATTAACATGTAAAGCTAGTTATATTTTTGGGTATCTGTCCTGAATAGTTGTTCAATATTGCCTTCTGCCATGTGGATAGTGATGTTATTAGGGCTGCCTGGGGCCTTGCTTATCTTGACTTTATAGTCCGTATGCACGGAGAGCAGTTAGGAGAGATGGAACTTTTGGAATTGTGAACTTCTAATTCACAAATGAAAGTAATATGACAGATGACTATTTTGAATTTATTCAAATTAATTTTAAAGGGTATTTGTCACTTTTATGATCACCTAAGGTAGTAGAGATGTCTTAGCACAGTGTTTTTTCCAAAATGTGTCCATTGTATGAGAATCTCCTGGTATACTGATTAAAATACAGATTCGTGGGCACAACCCCAAACCTACTGAATTGGAATCTTTAGGAGTATAGTATAGGAATCTGCATTTTAACAGATATCTTAGGTGATTTTAATGTAACCTGGCTTTTGAGAATCACTACCCTAAGATGTTGCAACACCAGTACTGCAATCCCTGTAGTCTCTAGTGCTTCCTACATCTCTGTTTTTTGGCTTTTTACAAAAAAAGTTTTTTTTAAGTTTATTTGTTTTGAGAGAGAACGAGTAAGCAGGGGAGTGACAGAGAATCCCAAGCAGGCTCTACACTGTCAGCATAGAGCCTGATGCAGGGCTCGAACCCACGAACTGTGAGATAATGACCTGAGCCGAAACCAAGAGTCAGATGCTTGACTGACTGAGCCACCCAGGCTCTACTGGGGTTTTGCTTTTAATTTTTTTTTANATGGTCCTCTGTTAGCTTCCTCCTAATCCACCTATATGTGCAAACGTATGGTATCTGCTTCTCTGCCTGACTTGTTTCGCTCAACATAACACCCTCAAGTTCCATCCATGTTGCTACAAATGGTCAGATTTCATTCTTTCTCATTACCATGTAGTAGTCCATTGTATAAATAGGTTTTTGCTTTTTAAGGAAGCTGACTTCTAATTGCATTATTCAGGTTCCATTTTGAATATAGTTTATGCTTTTTATCTACTCTTTGATTCTTTTCCCCTATCCAGGACACAAATCAATCATTCATCAAATATTTATTATATGCATCTTAATTGTCAAGCATGTTAGGCGTACTTTATACACACATATCCATACAAAGTGGGGTGTATCCTGCTATCTGGAACATTGAATGTAGCAGCCTCGTGATTTTTCTTCCTCTTGTTACCATGCGCGGTAGTAAGTTTCTTGAGTTCCCAGGAAACTCTAAAATTGGATAAAATTAATTCTGCCTTCTGACAGATTATAATAAGTGATTGACCACATTGAGAGGGACAGACATAGAAAACAAATACAGAAATGATATAAAGAGTCTGGCCTGGGAACTGGTAACTCTGAGTTTGAGACATAGTTTTCTATCACTTCTTGAGTTATCTTGGGCAAGTCAGTTGCACTCTTTGAAACTTCTGATTTCTTAGTCTGGAAAATCAGAATAATACATGTTTTATCTATCTCTGCAGTTTGAGATAGATAATAGTGTAATACATGTACCTTAAAGCTCTTTGCTACTACAGTGCTAATCATTGTAAGCCCTTTTTTAAAGCTACAGCAGCATCAAATAGATACCTTGACATTTACATATAATCTGTACCTCAGGACAAATTGTTGGGTAGATAGGGCATTATTTACTATTTCCTTTAACCGATGAGGAGACTAATACCCCATAGGGTTAGTTAGGTAACTTTCCCTGGGTCATACAGTTACTGGTGTGGAGCTGGGACCAACACCTAATTTTTAATTTTTTGATGCTTGAAGACTGACTGAATACACCTAGCTTGGGTTTTATTGAGGGATAATTGGATAATTTGCTCGATAGGAGCTTAGAGAAAGAATATCTTTAGCATGTTTCCCTTTTCTAAAATCCTTATATACTCCTGTCATCGTAACCTATACTACTTAGAGTGTATCCACATTGTTGAAAGTAGAATTTCTTTCCTTTCTCTTTTCCCGCATTTTCATTTATAATCAGTATCTTTCTTAAAGCATTTGTTACAGTTAGTAAAATAAAATGATCCACTCTCATGCTCTTTATATTTTCTTGGTCTGTACAACTTTTGTGGTTTCTCTTAGTTAGGGGCAAAAATGAGGGTCCCATCTCTTGTCTGAATCAGTTTGGATTAAAGGTATATGTAAAGAGAGTGGCTTATATCATTTTCTGTTTAAAACTGAGAGTATCCTGGGCAGGGAGGAGGACACTTGTGGGGATGAGCACTGAGTGCTATGTGGAAACTAATTTGACAATAAACTATTTGTAAAAAAAACAAAAAACAAAAAAACTGAGAGTATCCTTTCAAATACTTTTTTAATTTCATTTAGGACAAAGTGGATGCTGGCTTGCCTACAGCAATTGTAAGTACACTTTAAATAATCCTTTAAAGGTAAGCTTTCTATTTGGGTTTTCTTGGATTTATTCTTCTAATGTTCAAAGTTATTGCATAAATTATTATGATAATAAATTCGTAAGTCCTTTATTGCCAGTAATCAGGTTTAAAAATTTTCCATATTGAATGTTCTCTTTCTTTCAAGTCCATTGTTATTCTTCAGGCTTTTGTTTGAGAAGCATATAATGGAATAATGATAAGCCTTTTCCAGGTTTATTTATATGCGGTCCTCCCATGACCAAGTAAATTTGCTCCTTCTGTGATTTGGCCTCCCTTTGGTTATAAGGGAGTGGAAAACAGCATTTGGTGAAATCACTTTGTGGTAAATAGTACATTTAATAGTTCTGAACTCCTTTGCCAAGCCTGCCAAATAGTAAATCTGTGGCGTGATTATAGAGAACTTGGGGATATTGAAAGCACACTAGTGCCCTCTTTTCTTGAATACTTCCAGCTGCCTCCTGTAGCTTTCTTATTAGTTAGTCAATTGGTGAGGAAGTGGGCTGAAGTTTGAACATATCTGGTGCCTTTTGGCTCCTGTGAATAAACTGAAGGGCTTTCTCAACCCCTTTCCCATACCTCATAGCTGGCTCTTAGTTGGGTAGCATAAGTGCCTCTTACTTTGTCTGGACCCCTGAATTTTTTTTTTTAATGCTTTAGAATGAAGTGGTGTGTTTTTGCCTATAATGTTGAACATATGATATTTTGATATTGTTACCCTTAGAGTAAATTTAGAGGGATTCCCAGAAATAAAACGTCCTGAGTTTCATTTCCCGTTTTGCCTCCTAGATGAAATTCTCCTTATTTATAATAGTTAGTATGTCATCTGGTGCCTAGAGGAAAGAAGACCAACAAATTCAACTCACATTGTTTCAAGATCCTTGATGTAATATCTTAAAAATGTAATCTTTCCTTTTGTTCTCAGGCAGTGTCCAGTCTGATAGCAGTGGGTACATCTCATGGATTGGCTTTAATATTTGGTAAATTTTCTAAGTACCTTCTTTACTGTAGATGTTAAGTATCCTTTTAGATTTTATATCTTTTAATAACAGTTTAATTGTAAACTTCATTGTAAAAAAAAAAAAAGGAAGACTTGAAAAGTATTAGTTTGATAGTTAAAATTACTTGACCCAGGTTCATTTTGTTGCTCGTTGCAAGTTTATTTTCTTCTTTAAGAATTTGTAAGTTATCATATCATATCTTTTGATTCTACAGACTTAGACAGAAAGAATATAAAGTTGAAAGTGACCTTGGCTTGTCATCTTGTCTGGCTCAGTTCGTGGTGGTGGTGATTTTTGATTCTAAATCATATTCTAGCAGATCTTCAGGGAAAGAGATTCACAGGCTTTCTTAGTAATTGTTAGTAACTCAAACTGACAATAAGTTCTTTTTCATTTACATTGTAAATTCCTCTAAACTGAAACGTTTCTAGTCCATAATCACATTTGTTGGTTGGTTGAGGAGAGAATATAACATTTATTTGTTTGTATATTAGATGATAGTCTTAAGTATTTCCCCCTCTTTTTTTCTACCTGAGATGAAATAACCCTAGTTTCATTACTCTTTGCTTTTGAATTCAGTACTATAAGCAGTACATTTTTTTCTTTCTTTTAAATTTAAAAACAGGTAATATTTTTCTGGCATTTTAAAACAATTTTTTAATGTTTTTTAAAATGTATTTATTTCTGAGAGAGAGAGAGAGCGTGAGCAGGGGAGGGTCAGAGAGAGAGGGAGACACAAAATCCGAAGCAGGCTCTAGGCTCTGAGCTGTCAGCACAGAGCCCTATGCGGGGCTTGAACCCACGAACCATGAGATCATGACCTGAGCCAAAGTTGGACGCTTAACCGACTGAGCCACTCAGGTGCCTCTTTTCTGGCATTTTTAATTGTTCTCTTCTGAATCTTAAGTCTTTTGCATCTCTCCTAAATGGAATTCCCAATAACACTATATTTTATTAAGGAATCTACAGGATATTGTAGATGGATTACCTGGGAATACTTTAATAACAGTACTACAATTTGATCCCTGTGGGGCTTGCATCATTATTTACCATATGAGTGAAAAAACTGTTTATTTTCCTTTGTTTTTGGACAATTTGAATTCCTACTTAGAAATATTGAATTCCTATTTGTAACAATTGGAATTCCTATTTATAAACAAAAATCTAAATTATCATGTGATTTTAACACTTAGTCTTTTCAATGATTGATTTAAATAATAGAGTTTTACTGTTTGGGGGTAGGAAGAATGGACACAAAAATACAATTATTTTGAGAGAACTTGAGAGTTGATCCTTTCAGTAGTTTTTTTCTTATTTTGTAATTGATATGTGTTCATAGTAGAAAATTTAGATGAACAAAAGTTTGGAGATATAAAATAGCAAATTCTAGCATCCTGGAATAATCCCTAATATTTCTGTATGGCCCTTTAATCCTTTTTTTGTATGTGTTTGTATACGTATACACGCAAAATGGAATCATGTTAATCTGCAACCTGTTTTTTTGTTATTATGAGCATCTTTCCATGTAGTTATATATTCATCTGTAACATCATCTCTTATGGCTACACAATATTCTTTTAAATAGATTCACCTTAATTTACTTAACCATTTCCTACTATAGGTTGTTTTGAAACAAACAGTATAATGATAACATCTTTGTAACTGCATTTTTGTGCACCTGATTACTTCCTTAAGACAAATTTCTAAAAGCAGAATTGCCTAAGTTCAGGACATTTTATTTTTTATATTTATTTTTTCCAAGTTTCATACATTGATTGAATGAATGAATTGAGGTATGAACATTTTAAGTACTTGTGATATAACCTGATTGATTCTAGGAAGTTTTACCAGCCTCCTGTTCTATCCAGTGTAAGAATGCTTGTTTTCCTGTGGGGGCCAAATTAGTGTTAGATTGAAAGGATTTGGGGAAAGGATCTTACTTTTTAGGTCAGTCCTCTTATTTTACATATGAGGTGATTGAGAACCAGAGAGGTTAACAGATACGCACAGAGCCAAGTTCAGAATCAAGAAACACTGAATCCTACATCAGTGCATTTTCACCATTCTCAGCACCTCTGCCCTGAGAGAAAAGGAGGCACATTCAAAGATATATGAAGAAAAGAATAGCAGAACTAAGATGAATGAGGATAGAGTATAATGTATATGTTTATCTGTCAGCAGAATGCAAGTTGGTTTTTTTTGTTCTTTCTTGCAATACTGCTCACTTTTCCTCAAAGCTGTCTGCTTTAACATCTCTTCCTTTCCACAAGGTTATAGGAATATGTGTCTGTTTATAAGCAAACCCGTGTAAAACTACTGCAACAAATTAAAGGGAATGCTTTAAAAACCAACAGAGGAGAAGAGTATGTGATGTCTTTTGCTACTGTCACCTTAATTTCCTTGGGCCTTAAATTTTTTTAGGTTTCAACAGCTTTCTGGTAGCTGTGATGAAATAGTAATCTTTCTCTACAGTCTCATGCAAAAGAAAGTATGCCAAAGTGAAAATTTTGAGAAAAAAATCATAATGTTCAGGTTATGGTTTGGGTTTTTAATCGTGGAGTTATTAACTTTTAGTCACTATTTTGTAGGAATCAGTATATTTGGACAGTGAGTTTTAACATGGATTAAAATTTGTTTTAATGGCAGTAACAAACGGCATAGTAATGATACTATGAAGTGTTTGGCTTAGTGTCTGGGTTAAATCTGGTCTTGTTTAAATATCTTTGTTGATCATAGGAAAAGTGTAGCAGAAGAATTATGCTTGTTTTAAGTAACAGATTCTTTTTGGAATAGAAGTGGGTCATTAAAATAGTGATCATTGTAAGCTTCTTAAAGGTGATGTTTGTTCCCTATCCTTATAGACTGTAGGTATATAATATTATGTATCTTGGTTCTTATATGTTACACAAGATCTCAAAAATTAAAATCTTCATAAAGATGTATCCCTATTCCAGGGCTCTTAGTTTCCTATTTTGAGGGGTTAATACATACTTTCGTAGATGATCTTTTTGAAGTTGTTTTTATTTCTACCAAACTTACCGGACTTGGATTTACTTATTGTGCTATAATTTGAATATTGTACATTTTCTCTTTCCCATAACCAATACCTGAATATAATCATATATCAGTTAATCACATTTAGTATCATTCTCAGAGATAACTAAAGGTTGTCACTTATACTTTTGAATTTTACCTGTCTTTTCTCTGAACCTTTGAACTGATTTCTTGGTTTTCTCTTTCTTTTGATCTTTTCTCCATGGATTCAAAGGAAAAGGTATAGTAATTTTCGTTTGCATGAGTGACTGTTTTTCTTTTGACCTTTTTAGTGTTGAAAGAGAATGCTGTCAGTTACAGTTGATGCCCTTTTAGGAACTGCTTACTAAAAAAAAGCCCAGCTGGGGCGCCTGGGTGGCTTAGTCGATTAAGTGTCAGACTTCAGCTCAGGTCATGACCTCACAGTTTGGGAGTTCGAATCCCATGTTGGGCTCAATGCTGATAGCTCAGAGCCTGGAGCCTGCTTCGGATTCTGTGTCTCCCTCTCTCTCTGCCCCTCTCCTGCTCTGTCTCTCTCTGTCTCTCAAAAATGAATAAACATTAAAAAAAATTTTTTTTAAATAAAAGCAGCTAAGAAACTGGTTAAAGCAGGGACTTGTTAAAAACTATAAAAATATTAGTACTTTCAGTGTTTTGTTTTAACTGAAAATACACAAATATTCATTTTCTCCTTAATTGTTTGGTACCGTCCAAAGCCTTTTCTTTGAGTTTTTATCTGCCAGTTGGAGGTCTGCAGCTCTTTTTTGGCATAAATTGTATCAATAATGAGTCATATAAAATTTGCACTTTTACTTAAAAAGAGGTAAAAGCTTAGGCACCTGTGAATCAGTTGAGGAGTGCAAAATTACAGATTTTCTAAAACAACTCTTTGGTCTTCTATAGGTAATTTGTCCCTGTCTTATTACATGACAGATTTTCAAAGAAACACTTTTAACAAGTTTTTTTGTGAGCATTCATTTACTTTCCATGGAAGCAACAGGTTTTTCCCCCCACTGTATATCATCGGTTCACTTATTATTTAATTTTTAAAGTCCAGTAACATTACAGTGGTATGAACCAGTTTATAAATGAACACTGCTAACTTATTTGTAAGTGTCAGCATTCTAGATGATAGCCAGTTAGCCATGGGAATTCCGTGTCCTGGCTTCTGTCAGTGAGCTTTCCAGAGGGGACGAGCACTCCATTTGGTTAGGTGGAGGACAGGTAAAGTGCTTCACCTGTTTTATGATCATTGATGAAACATATTTTCTAATACCTCATCTCTTTTCTTTTGGTCTTAGAGAATATTTTAATATGCACAAAGGGTAAGAAGAGAGTAGTATTGAAGAATGATGAATGCTGGCAATAAGAGAGCTCTGTGCATACAATTAAACTTGATTTCTTCTAGAATCTAGTTACTTCCTTCTTTGAAGGTCTTTGGGAACTAGTTAAATTAGGGATGAAGAAATAGAGGATTGGGTCAATTTTGGTATATGGAAAGAGCAGAAATTCTCTTGGAGTATGTTCAGATTTAGATTTTATGGCTATTACATACTTTATACATAACTTGTGGCTTTTCTTTGCTATTTAGCACATTATTCTTAAGCCCAGAATATGCTGAGGAGATCTGCCCTAAGCAACGTATACTTTGACGGATATACTAATAAACAGATATAATTCATTGCAGTGTTTGTGAAACTAGGCTTCACGTTGCCTTAATTGGCAACCTATTATCATTAATAATAATTCCTTGCATTTATATCATTTGATAGTTTTCACATTTTCACAGGCATTTTCTTATTTAAGCTCTGTGCCAACTCTGTGAAGTTTATAGGAAAAATGATAGTCTCATTTCATATTTCTTGCCTAGAGTTACTTGCTTTATAAGGACCCACTCGAGTTTTTTTGAAAACTAAGTTGAGAATGCCAACCAAATGTGATTTTATGTGGCTCTGTAAATGAAATTAGATGTACTGCTAATTTAATGGTTTCTCCCAACGACAGACAAAGCAGACTTTGAGAGTATGGAAAAATAGAATTTTTCCTGAAAAATTAGGCTATCAAGAGCCCCTGGGGGAGTGAAATATGGAGAGCTCTGATTTTCACCTCTCTTACTTTTGTCCAGATCCGTCTGTTCTTTCCATATAACTTTAGAATCCAAGTGTTTGGAAGAGATTATATGTTTATTTTTACCAAATACCTTTTTCTAAAAGTGTCCAGAATAATCTGGGATACAGAATGTTTAGTTACATCAGCAAAAGAAACCTTTCCCATAAGATTCTGGTTTCTTCTTTACACAAAAATTCTACCTTTTCTGAGTTTCGTCTAAATTGCTTGACAGCAGGTTTATTAGTATGGCAGCACAAATATAGAATGTGCAAAGACAACAATATGAATTAATAAGTATCTTTGTGGAGTTAAAAACCAGGTTGCATTTTATACACTATCTCTTCAGTGCCATGCTTGCCATATAAAGGAACATTATAAAGATAACAAATACATTGTAAAAATCAAGGGAGAAAATAGAGAATGTTTTCATTAACACAGTTCTGTGAGATGTAAACTTCATACATATTTCAGGAATGACCAGGTTGATAATTTGGTCTCCGTTCTTAGCTAGTTTTTAGTACACAAGATCCATAGTCAAGAAAGGAGAGTCCTGTTTGGGTTTTTAATCTAGAAGTTTTTCTTTCCCTCTTTTTATTTCCTCTCTTAATGGTGTGGTAATTCTTTATCAGATTCCTTAATTCTGTTCTTACTCTCCTTGAGTTATAAGAATACTTAAACCAAAGTGTA
Organism: Crocuta crocuta; assembly: GCF_008692635.1. Lineage (NCBI taxonomy): Eukaryota > Metazoa > Chordata > Mammalia > Carnivora > Hyaenidae > Crocuta > Crocuta crocuta. The sequence goes on along the minus strand of NW_027528417.1, from coordinate 16,854,572 downwards.
AATTTTGCTAAGTCTGAAAGCAGTAGTATCTTTAAGTATTGGTGGATCAGAATGTGTATAGTTTGGATCTCAAAGCACAAAGGATCCCAGCAGGATGCTATTCAGACGCTGTTCTGTGATGCTGATAATGAATTTCTGTCTTTGTCCTCCACTTTTCATTCCATTTGTTGTCTACATGCAGGGCCCAATCTAGGGTGTGTGGTGTGTGTGTGTGTGTGTGTGTGTGTGTGTGTATAGAACACTTTTGTCTAACCATCCTATCTTGACAGTTTGCAAAATAAGATATGTGGATAATCCACTAACTGTATAAGGCAGCCCTGACAAGATAAGGACATGAAAAACACTATTTTAGGCAGGCAATTTCAGTAAAGCAAAACAAAATGAGGTGTCTTGTTCAGAGTTGGGAAAATAGAATAAAGGAAATTTTAATAATTTGGATCAAATTAGGAGAGAGAGGAAAAGAATCCAAGTAAAGAAAAAGTGAGGAAAAAAATCTATAATAATTCTAGATGTGGGTAAAGATCATGACTTTTTAAATACATAAGACCTGTATATTTATGAATTTTATTCCCTTTTTGAATATCCATCTTAGAAGGCTGAAATCTAAAATAATTTCAGGGGTGCCTGGCTGGCTCAGTTGGAAGAGCATGCAATTCTTTTAATTTGGGGCTCTGAGTTAAAGCCCCATTTTGGGTGTAGAGATTACTTAAATAAATACAAACTTTAAAAAAATAAAAAAATGATTTCAGAAAACATTGAATATTTTCTGTGTGTCAGATATGATACATCCATTAATTGTGTCACAGATCTTTTAGTAGGTGAGGATTGCTATTTGTGCCATTTATGAACACAGAAAACTGTTCGTATAGTGCTCACTTTGGATGAGCAAAAGGTCTACATGGTATTACTACCTAGATCGGAGTATAAATATGTTTAGGGTCTTTCTCATAACTAGTTTTACCCTTATAGAAGGAAGATTTGCAAATGTGGAAGCTATTTAGATGATTGTCAGATGCCTCCTGGGTCCAAGGCACCAGGCTTGGGATCCCGGGAATGTTGGTTCACTCATGATCTTAGCCCTTAGAGAGAGGACGTAGTCTAACAGTGGAAGTAAGACATAGTTATTTCCAGAGAGTAGCATGTGAATAGTTAAGGGAGGCACAGACAATTGCTGGATGAGGTCACAAAACTCCAGATTGTGCAAATATGGTGAGTTCCCCCCCCCTAAACAGGTAAAATTTGTAAGTGTGCCTTTTTTTCTTTCTTTTTGTGAGAGTGAGCAAGCTTTTGGGAGCACAGATGTGTGTGGGTCGGGGAGGAGCAGCGGGAGAGGGAGGGAGAATCTTAAGCAGGCTTCATGCCTGATGTGGAGGCCAAGAGGGGGCTCAGTCCCATGACCCTGGGATCATGACTTGAGCGGAAATCAAGAGTTGGACGCTTAACCAGCCGAGCCACCCAGGTAGCCCTGTAGGTGTGACTGCTTAAGTTTTTAATTTCATTGTTTTTAAGTAGATACAATAATGAACTGTATACAAAATAAGCATTGCCTACAAGAACCTTAGAGGAATTTTTTAAAGTTATTAGATAATAAATTTTAATAAATGTTTAAGTACCTCTGGAGAAAATCAGAGATGATTAAGGCAAGATCTTTGCCCTTAAGTAACTTAATCTAGTAAGGATTTGAATTATTTGCTTTTAGCATATTAAATGTTGGTGCTTGAAAATAATATTCTTAAATAGTTTAAATGTTTACCCTGTAATTTTGTTTGCACTGTTAATTTGCCTAGGAAACCTTTTCTTTGTGGATAATATAAATGTAAATTTCAGCCAAACTCTGAATTAATAAATTTTGATATTTGAAATTTTAGAGCTGCTTTAAAAAATGGTATTCCGTGTAACCTTGCATCCTTAAAGCAGCAGGAAGTACAATTGTAGAATGAGACAGATGGAAGACAGTTGATTTGCCCAGAGACCTACAGATTACTTATGGATTTTTTCACTTATCATTAGCATGTTCTATATTATGCCTATTTGTAGACACTGTTTTATTCTTTATTCTTAGTATCTAATTCAATGCCCAGAGTCTAGTAGATATTCAATAAATACATTAAAGTGAATGTAACTTCAACATTTGATTCTTTTGATTGTTGCTACCTTCCAAGTCTTTAAAAACAAGCTAATACTACTTTTTTTCACTCTTTTCTTTCACCTGATTTTACGTGTTGCTTTCTTTAGATCAGAATCAAGCTTTGCGACTCTGTCTGGGGAACACTAGTGTTGGAGGTCAGTACGGAGCCATCTCTGCCCTGAGTATCAACAATGACTGCTCAAGACTTCTCTGTGGCTTTGCTAAGGGACAGGTAAATGTGAACTTTCTTTTATCCATAACACAATGGTAAAATCAATTTTTAAGAAAGTAGTATCTCTAGATCAGTGTCTCAAAGATCAAGAATTCTAAAGTAACATGTCTGTAGAGCTAATTTGAGATTGTTCAGTCTGACTTTTGTCAAAGTTGTTGATAACTGTTATCAACTGAGCCAGAGTTTGTGATTTTTAATATCTTAATTCATGTGTCTATATAAGTAAATAGCTTGTGCAAACCACCAGGCTATTACACCAAAATTTACTTCCTGACAGTAGTGTAGATAATTGTTGCTGCTTTTTAAATATACTGTATTCTGCTTTCTGTATTCTCATTATTGTGTTAGTGGAGAACTCTTTGGGTATTGCTTTCTACTTCTGAAACTAGCAGTAACTTTTGGCCTTTCTCATCTTCTGGCTTAATGCGTCACTAGTTGGTTTGGCAGTAAGCCTTTCCTATAATGCTTACCATTGGTAAAGAGATTGACTCATTAAAGAAATTTTTTACTAGTCTCAGTATAAGAGCAACATTTAAAATCTGAAGGGAAAAGTAGGTTGGGCAGGATGAAGGGAAGATGAAGATGGAATAAAGGCCCTGTGTTTTAATGGATCTGCAACCTTCAGTTATGTTTCAAGTTCATTGTTCTTTGCCTGCAATGTTTATAGACCAGCAATGAATGATTTCAGCCAGAAGTCAGGATGCTTAAGTCCAAAAAAGAGCAATAAATTGGTTTTTGAAGCATTTAGTTGTCTTCTAGATCACGATGTGGGATTTGGCCAGTGGAAAACTTCTAAGATCAATAACAGATGCTCATCCCCCAGGAACAGCAATATTGCATATTAAGGTAATATCTTTGCTTTCTTTGTCTAATAACTTTAATTATTATGCTTTTGAATGCATTTTTAAGCACATTTTTAATAAACAGAATCTTTGAAAATGAAGTTTTCTTTGACTAGCCCAATGGGATGTTTTCCAGGTGAGAACCGGAGATGGGCTAGCCCGTTGTATAGATAGAGCAGCAGAAAGAGAAAATTGATGTGATCCTGGACCACAGGTTGGCAGCAGACAGGCAGTACCCTGCTGAAAACTCATGGGGAGATCTAAAAAGGTTTCTTTACCTTCTCTTTAGTTCACCAGCATCGCTCTGTCACACTTTGTTGAGAGTTACCTGAGGTTCAGGGAATCAACTGTGAAAGAACCAAGGTTCGCCTTATGTTTAAAAACGGATCAAATGGTTTATTTTCTTTCAGGCCTCTAAGGGGAAAGCATTAAGATTTGCATCTTGGCTTTCTCCTTACAAGTCTGAAAAAAATAAACCAACCTAGGTAACAGATTTCATTTATAAATACAGTGTGAACTTTGGTTTTTGTATGCTGTCAAGCCCATGTTCAGAAGCATAAAAGGTAAAGGACTGTAACTAGGGAAGTCTAAAATCAGATCTTCTAGATTTTAATCATGTACACATTTGGTTGCTTAGCTGAGCAGACCTCTCTTATCCATACATATGCTTTTTAAAGTCTCTAAGCATCTGGAGTTTATGTGTCTGCATCTAGGTTAGTTACATAAAAGTTTTTTGTGACAGAGCAGCATTGAAACATTTAGTAACAATGAAAACAACCAGAAGAGTAAAAGTAGAATTTCTCCTCTTGCTGAACATCATGGCATCTTTTCTTGACCTCCTTTCCTATGGTATGTGCCAACTTCTAATTTGTTATAGTTGTTGGTGTTTATGTCTCATACCCTTTAATAGATGAAGATTTTTGAAACCAGAATCTGTTGCTCATTTATTTTTGTGTTATACATGGTAGCTGCTCAATAAATGTTTGGTTGAAGGAATAACTAATTGGTGGTGTTTGTAAAAGGCTAGTCCATTTACAGCAAAAAGCAAAATACTTGAGAGAAACAATAGGAAACAGAAGAGATAAAGGTGGGAAGGAAAGAGGAATGCAGCTGAGGTGAAAAGCATAGAAGTAGGGGGCACCTGGGTGGCTCAGTTGGTTGAGCGTCCAACTCTTGATTTTGGCTCAGGTCATGATCTCACAGTTTGTGAGACTGAGCCCCACGTCAGGTTCTGTGCTGACAGCATGGAGCCTGCTTGGGATTCTCTCTCTCCATCTCTTTACCCGTCCTGTTTATGCACATGGGTGCATGTGTGTTCTCTCCCTCCCTCCTTCCCCCATAAACGTAAGAGCATAGAAGTAGTAGCCATTGTGTTGCTTGTGATTGGTGATAAAAGTGGTTCATGCAGATGCAGTGGCATTGCAGTAAGAGGTATCAGGTGATACGTATGATTGAATACTTCCCGGGTCTTGGATGGACAACAGCCACGTATGCTTTAGTATGCTTACTCATCATTCTCCAAACTTAACCCTGTATACCATCGATAACAATTTGGGCTTAATCCTTAATGTATGTATATATATTTATTTAAAAAATACTATAAACTTACTACCGTACATTATAAAACACATAAGTAGAATAAGAAATAAAACTGCAAGTTTAACTGTTTCTCCTACATTCCAGATATATATCTCCCACTCTGGCAGTTGCCCAGCTAAAAGAGTTGAGAGCAAAGGTGTGGGTGTTCTTTGTTATGCTTGCATGTGGGGTTGAGGGAGAATGATTTTACAATAGCCCCTGGTACCTCAGCTGTCCCTGACTAAGAGGATGAAGGCATGCCCTTTGGGATGGCTCACCAACCTGTGGGGTTAGGGAGACCAGTAACTCAAGTTACTTACTTCTGTATCATGCGGCATTTGTATATGCCATATACCTCCTAAGCCCTTAAGGCTGTCGCTGTGAACATTATTTATTGTTTTGAGTTTTCCAGAGTAGGTAATAATAACTGAAGTGTACTCTGTCAAAGATCAGGAGGAAGCACATTTTTGGCAGAGTTACATAAAAAGTTCAACTATTTTAAATGGGTTTATTCTTCAGTTATACAGAAAACATATTCAAGTTTATTTCCCAAAGATAGTAAATATCTTTTACTATGTCTTTGTTCTTGGAAACTAGGCAACTGCAAATGTATCCAGTCTATCCTATTCAGTTTAATAGCATGTTAGAAAAAGTTAACATTAAGAACCCAAGTGGAAAACTTTAGGGCTTATATGAGTCATAGTTTTTATTTTTCTTTTATCCTGATGGAAGGTGGTTTTACTTTTTTAAAGCCTCAGCTTTTTAAAGATAGTCATTTTTATTCCGAATACAGGTAAGTTTGTATATTTAGAATGATGAGCTAAATCTAGTTTAGATGATTTCAAATGCTGTTGAATTGTTTTTAGATTTTTAAAATGTGATAATTTTTCCCTTACCTTTTTGATAGTTGACTGGTTAATTTCTTTCTTCTGTAAGAAATTAATTTTTTCTCTGTTTAGTTTACAGATGATCCAACTCTTGCAATTTGCAATGACAGTGGAGGCTCTGTTTTTGAATTGACATTTAAGTAAGAGACTAATGGACATTTGTTGACAAATGAAATCAAAAGACTAGCTCTGGTTTAATGACTCGAAGTTAAACATGAAGAGGTCTGAAAAACCCATGTGATTGAAGATAGGTTATGGCTGTATATTATCGTGACCTGGGGAGGCTTACAGCATTTGGAACTCCCAGGCCTGGCCTCCCAATATTCTATCTCAGTAGGTCTGAGTTGGGATGCTGAACTCCTGCTCCCCACGGAATTCGTATGAACTGTCAGGCTTAGAAATCATAATTCTGGAGTATGTCACTAATTTTGGTGTAGGCCCCAGGCTCAGTTGATAATAACCCTAATAGGCAGTGTAGAAAGGTTTATATTGCCTTCAAATTGCCCTGTTTCTCTTTAAGAGCGAAGACTGTTTGGATACATGGGAGAATAATTATAAGGCAGAGTTTTAAAAAAAGTAGAACATAAAGTTCAATGTGTATTGTGTTTCCATAAGTTTTCAGAGTAAGGATTATGTTTCTTATATTTCTCATACTTTTTAGCAGTGCTAAGCCCAAGGTAATTGCTTACAAAGTACTATTTGTTTATTCTGCTAATATTTAGTGAACGTCTCCTATTTTAGAAATTGTTCTAGGCACCAGACTTGCAGCTGTGAACCAGACAAGGTTGCTACTCTGATAGAACTTACATTCCATTTGGGGTAGAGGTAGGGGTAGGGATACAGACGATAAACAAACACATACATGAGGTAAGTTCAAACCGTTATGAGTGCTGTGAAGAGAATAAGACCAGTCAGCTTGCTGGAGTGCACTGAGGATAATTCAAGAAGGTGACATTCGAGCAAAGACCTGAATGAATCTGGCCAACAAATGCAAAGAAGTGTTCTAGTCAGAGAGATGTTTGAGCACAAAGGCTTTGAAGTGAGCCCGAATTTGGCTTACTAGAACAACAAAAAGAAGGCAGTTGTGGCTGGAACGTGACTTTGGCAGTAGTGGGAGAGCAGTAAAGGTAGGGGCCATATCAATACAGGAACTTTTAAAAAAACTGTAAAGAGGTTGGATTTTAGTTTATGTACAGTGGCCAGCCATTGGACTATTTTTAAGAGAAGAGTGATATATCTGACTTAGAAATTACAAAGGTCATGTTGCTGTCCTATGGAGTTAGATTTTTGGAGGCAAGGATAGGAGTTAGGAGGCTACTGTAATAGTCAATGCTTGAGATGGTAGTGTCTTGAATCATTACTAAATCAATTCTGAATTTTTTGGTTACATTTGCAGGAGAGTTATGGGAGTGAGAACATGTGAATCTCGGTGTCTGTTCAGTGGTTCCAAGGGTGAAGTTTGCTGTATTGAGCCTCTCCATTCTAAGCCTGAGTTGAAAGATCATCCCATCACACAGTTTTCCTTATTGGCCATGGCATCCTTAACAAAGGTCAGTGAATTTAGAAGGTCAAACTCCTAACTTTTAGAGGCTTTGAATACCCAAAATAGAAAATTATAAACATTAAAAATACATTTTTCTTCTAAAGATACTGGTCATTGGATTGAAACCATCCTTGAAAGTGTGGATGACTTTTCCCTATGGACGGGTGAGTAAACCTCTCCATCTTTTTGGCAAAAAGACCAATCCAGGAGGGGGAAATGACTTGTATGTGGTGAATGCTGTGAGATTGTGAGAAAATGAGGTAGAATGGAAGTCAGTGCTCCAGTGATCATTGTCTGGACTTCACCTTCATGTAACCAAAGCAGCATAAGCTGGTGACTGGAGCGGTGTCCTGGGGATCATGAGATTTGTGCTTTTCTACCTTTATTGTTTTAAGTTGTTCTCTTATAAACAGCTGCTGCTTTGAAACTGAACTACAGATAGAGAACACCCCACCATAAAATCTACCATAAATTGCTACTACTTATACTTTCTTTGGCTTCTGCTTCTAGTATTTTACTTTGGGGGATGATACTTTCCAGAATCGATTATGCATACCCCAGTTTCCTTTTCCTTTCCTGCTTGGTTGTTTTCAGAGAGTTGTGATTTTCGAGTGCATATGTGAGGAGAGGTATTGGTGGGATGAGATAGAGAATGATGGCATAGAATCAAGACTGAGAACGCAGTGCCTGTACTGAGGGAGATCACTCTTCTGTTTGTTTGTTGGTACTCTGTGTACCTCTGGGCTCCAGGGGAAGCCGACCTGCACTTTCAGACGGGCGCAGCTAGCTTCGATTGTCATTAACGTTTCTTAAACCCAAGAAACCTAAGCCTCACTGGCTAAATGAGGTTTATCATGGCAGTACGTGTTTGTATCTTTCTGTATGTTTTTATTGTTTTTCCCAATATTAACATTTTCAAATAGAGAAATAGAATTTTACATTGAACATCTGTATACCTGCCATCTAAATTCTTTTTTTTTTTTTTTTAATGTTTTATTTATTTCTAGGAGAGAGAGAGAGAGACAGCATGAGCAGGGGAGGGTCAGAGAGAGAGGGAGTCACAGATTGAAACAGGCTCCAGGCTCTGAGCCGGCAGTCAGCACAGAGCCCGACGCGGGGCTCGAACCCACGAACCGCGAGATCATGACCTAAGCAAAAGTCGGACGCTTAACCGACTAAGCCACCCAGGCGCCCCTAAATTCTATCATTAATAGTTTATTATATATTTAGCCATCTCTCAGTCCACCCATCACATTGTGTTATTTTAAATGTATTTCCAAGTAAATTGCAGAAGTAAATACTCTTTTGCCTACATATGCAACATGCATTAGGTTTAGCTAGAGTTCAATATTTGTGTCTCCTTTGGTGTAGAATTTACCTGCAGTGAAATGCATAGATCTTGAGCATACATTTGCTGAACTGTAACAAATGTATATACTTTTGTAACCCAAACCTCTGTCAAGATACAGAACCCAGAAAGTATTAGCATCAACCCAGAAAGTACCCTCATGACACCTCCCAGTCAGTTCCTGCTTCACTGGAATTTTAGTGAGAAATTGGGAGAGGTTTTATCAAGGAACTGTAGTCAGATACTGTTTTTAATTAATTTCCTCTTTCTGCTGTCTGTTAACTGTGATGACTTTGTTTGTTTGTTTGGCCTTCTCTTCGTTTAGATGGATCCTTCCAGTGTTCCACTGCTGGCCTGGCACTTTGTGGCAGTGCATAATTATGTGAATCCCATGCTTGCCTTCTGCAGGGGAGATGTTGTTCATTTTCTGTTGGTAAGTCCTGATATGCTAGATTTGTTAAAAAGTCCTTTATCATAATATTTTTTCCTGATTCACCAGCAATTTAATATTGATTATGTCAAAGAAATAGGCTATTATAATTCTTTGGAGAGAGAGTGATCATTTGATTTTAATTGAGGGCGTTAGTGATTAGCATGGAAAACAACTGATCACCTGAGCTTCGTGCCCCTTCATGGTATATTCCTCAGCTCCATTTCCTTGGGCCAACAAATAATTAATGGTTTATGTGTATGTATAAATATATGAATGTACATGTGTCTATAATGGCTTACCTATCTACATGTGGTTTATTTATTAGACAACAGGTATCATTGGACATGCTCTGTGTTCTCTACACTGATGGATATAGAATCAGTTGAAGGAAGTATAAAACATAATTTCTTTCATATAACTTATTGTTTGAGGAACAAAACTAGTATGCTCATTACTACTAGGGAGACTGCTCTGTTTAAGGATTCAGCTATGTGATGAGAACTAAAAGTTGATATCAGTTCAGAGTATGGAGAGATTGTATGGACTGGATAGGCCATGGAAGACTCTCTGAAGGATATATGGCAAATATCACAGGAGGGATGAGTATGCATATTGGGAGAAATAAGATGAACTGAAGTTAGAGTTAAGAAGGTGCCTGCATAATCCTTTTTGGGTTTCCTAGTTCAGTGAAGCAAGGACACAACTGTTCACCTAGTTTCTCCAGCTAGAAACCTAGGGCTTGCCTTTCACTTCCCTTTTTTCCTTCATTTCTGCTGCTTCACTGCTTCCTCTTGATTCTATCTCTAACATCTCCTGAACTTACTCCCCCCCCCTTTTTTTTTTTTACTCCCCTATTGCTGCTACCCTAGCCTAAACCACTGACATTTCTTTTAGCCTTGGTTCTGGCATAGCTTTCTAACCAGGCCCTAGCCTTGGTGTCTTTGTAGATGTTCTCACCTCTGCCAGGGAAGCTCTGTGCTCTCTTCCACTTCATCCTACCTAACTCATGATTAACATTGTCTTCCCTGACTTCCTGAACTGTTCCCTGCTACATACACCCACAAGACCTTCTGTCTTCTCCTTTGGTAATATTCAGCATTTTAAAAATTACTTGTCTAATGTTTTTCTTACTCATTAGAGTGAAAGCTCTGTAAGTCTAAAGATTCCAGCAGTGAGGACAGTGCCTATATATAGTAGATGCTTAATAAATGTTCAAGGAGAGCAAGAAAACTGTGGAAAATAAAGTTGAATATATGGTGTGGATTTATATGAGGTGTGGCAAACAGTGGCCTGTGTACCAGATCTGGCCAGCTGCTTGTTTCGTAATAAAGTTTTATTGGAACACAGTCATGCCCATTCGACTGTACGGTCCACAAAACCTAAAATATTTATTATGTGGCCTTTTACGGAAAAAGTTTGGTGACCCCCCTGATCTGTTTATATAATTGGCCTAGATTGGTAATGAGGAGTTGTCACAGGTTCTTAGGTAATTAGATAAAGATGTGATTAAAATGGTATTTTTAGGTAGATAAGTGTAGAAGTAGCAGAAAGAATAGATTATAGGCGGTTGCAGGGAAATGGAGGGTTTTGTTTTTGTGCCAAAGCAGGTGTGAGGTCTTGAGATAAGGATTCTTGGTTGCAGTGAGAGTTAGAGATGACACGTTGAAGGAAAGTTGAGGCTTCTTATCTTACTGCACCTGGAAACTGAAGGACATGAGTGAAAGATTTTGATTCTGAATTTACATTTTAGGAGCATGAACTATTTGAAGGGTGAGGGTTACAGAGGATTAAAATGTTTGAGAAACAAAACTAGTATGCTCATTACTACTAGGGAGACTCCTAAAATGTGTTGAGATAGAAGTGAAGGTGGGATTCTTAAGTGTTCTCTCAGGGAATGTCCTCTGGGCAGATGGCATTGGAAGTGAGCATTTCAGAATAGAGAATGTGGTTGAAGCTGTGAAGTACAAAAGCCAAAGAATACATACCCTTGGTGGTCACTCACAAGGGAAAGGCAAAAAAAAAAGTCAAGAAAGAATGTTCCAGTATAGGTACCTAGAGGTAGAAGGGGAAGTAGGAGGGTATGGCGTCACACAGGAGACTAAGGAGAGGCTTCTGGACCAAGTCAGTTCCAGGGTAATAGCCGTTATTAAATAAAGATCAAGCGAGAAGACTGAAGATAAGACCACTGGATCTGCAAAGGGTTGTTGATTGGAAACTTTTCAGAGGACTGAGTATCAGTGGAATGGAGGTGGAAGCTACATTGTAGAGGGTTGTAAAAGAATTGGGTGTGTAGGAGAGCAATCTCTGCATTTGGCTGCAAGAGGAAAGAGAATGATAAAGTACCTGTAAGAAACAAGGAAAGGCTTTTTGTTTTTCTATTTGAAGATAGAGAGGTCAGAAACATGTTGGGTAGCAAAAGGAAAAGGGCCCTTAGAAAGGAGTGAATGAATATGCTAGCAAGGGAGGGGTAATATTAAACAGTGATGGAGGGGGTAGGATTTAGTGTGTATATAAATGAAGAGATTTTCTTTAGCAAGGGCCCCCATGAATCTTAGGAGAATAGGTAATGTTGGCATTGTTCTTTTTGTTTGTAAAACACTTCAGCATATGTCAAATTCCGTGCTTATTTTCATTTTTCAAAGGAAGAAACTGAGAAAGAGTAAGTGATTGGTCCTTGGTCACACAGAATAGTGGAGCTAAAACACATGCTCCTTCTGCTAGAGTATCATTTCTTACAGGGGAAGTGACTTACTGAAGCAAAGATGAGAAAACATGAAGGGCCTGCATTAAGAAGTCTCAGCTGTTAAGGTGTCTGGAGAGGTCAACACTGTCAGTGATGGGACCAGAAGACAGAGGAATTGGGGCTTAAAGGGAAAGGAAAACATCTAGAACACTACTATGCAAGAGTGTAAGAGAACTCAGGTTGGATCAGTGCTCTGTCATCTTGGAGAAGCAGCAGAGAAAGCAAATTATAAGGATGATTAAATATTAGATTACATATTATTTACATATGTACACATATGTAAATAAAATATTGACACTTGAAGTTCTCTTGGGAAATTTTGGGCTATTGGAGCTGTAATAGTATACTTCAGAAAAGTGTAGTTTTGTCACTGCCTTTTTTTTTTTAATGACCTTTTTAACTATCACCCTGTTGCCAATACCATTTTATGCTTAACTCTAGCTAAGTACAGTAACTCATGGGATGAAGTTAGTTTGTTCTGAATTATAGTAGAGTGAAAATACATGACAGGACTGACAACTAGATCACTGTCACATATGCCTTGGATTTTGTTACAGATCATGGTGTGAACGATTTTTTTCATTTGTATAATTGTTTCTTTAGTTGCCAATATTTTGAGCTTATCCATATGCTGAATGGAAATCATCTTCTAGTATAATTGGAGTATAATTAAGTATAAAGTGGAGTATAATTAAGTACCTAAAAAAAAAAAGTCCCTCAAAAACCAGCTGGCATTTAGATGGTTTTTATTTCATCGCCAGGTGAAGAGAGATGAGTCTGGAGCAATACATGTTACAAAGCAAAAGCACCTTCACCTCTACTATGATCTCATCAACTTCACTGTGAGTATTATTCAGATTGATTTGCCCTATTCATTTCATGTAATTGTGTGGAGTTTGTGGTGTATTCAAGCTACTAGGATTTCTTTCATAAACCATGACCTCTAGGGTTATGTAAAATATGGACAGAAGTGAAGTTCTGCTTATATTGAATAGAGTTTGAGTTTAGTATGATGCCACACTGTTTTTAACTGCCTTTCAGCCTTATGTCCTGTTGAACACCAGCAGGAAAAGTTTTCTTTGATGTCCTGATTAGTTCAAAGGGCTCTTCAGAAGAATTTTGGGTGGAATTCTTGGTGATCATTGCCCGGCTTTCTTTGTAAACACACTTTTGTACTACTGGGCTTGTCCTAATTGGTTCAGGAGTTTATGTAATTCTTTTTTCGTGGCTAAGAATTTTGCAGAATTTTCTCTCTACCATGCATCTCAGTTCTTTTTTTTTTATTTTTTTAATTTTTTAAATTTATTTCTAGGAGAGAGAGAGAGACAGCGTGAGCAGGGGAGGGTCAGAGAGAGAGGGAGATACAGACTCTGAAATAGGCTCCAGGCTCTGAGCTGGCAGTCAGCACAGAGCCCGACGCGGGGCTCGAACCCACGAACCGCGAGATCATGACCTAAGCGAAAGTCGGACGCTTAAGCGACTAAGCCACCCAGGCGCCCCTCATGCATCTCAGTTCTGAGCAACTTTTTAGTTTAGAAAAAGAGAATATTTCTTTTTGTATTGAATTTTCTATTTTCTTTTTCAAATGGTGTGTCAACTTTATAAATAGTGTAATTATACTATTTCTGGGTTTCTATCATTATTCCTTTTGGCATATTAATATCCAGTGAAATATTCTATATATGCATGAATATAGGCAACCTTAGGTAAGAGACAAGTGCCTCATTTTTCTAACAAGATGGCTAAAAACAGTTTTTCTCCTAACTTGATGATCTGTAATGTTTTAGGATATAGATGAAATGGATCTTTTCTTTGTAACATACAGTTTATTAATTTAGTTTCACATTATCTTTTTTATCTCACATATAGACTATTAGTTTAGAAATGATACTTTTTTCCATACTCATTTCATAAAGTACTTTTGTTCACATTCTTCTCATAAATGTGAGACATCAGTGTCTTTGTCATCACCAGAGTCCCTGTTACATTATCTGTTTCCTAGAATTCATCATCATTACTTCTGTTTAAGATGTTTGAGATATGACACTTATAGATCTGCATATGATTCTGTTTCTGGAAAAATTTCCCTCAATCATAAGTAGCCATTCTCTAAACATAGACATTTCATTTGTCCTGTGGCTTATTCATGATGTGAATTGCATGGTTTATAAACTAACTGCATTGGTTTATAAGTTACCATTAAAATGCTTGTTTACAGCAATGTCAACAGTTGCAGTTGTGAGGATCTAATCTTAGGAATAATTGCTAAGCCTGCTGACCCTCTTTGTCATTCTCTTTTTTAACCAGGTAACCTGTGAAAGCATCTAATATGATGTGATTAAAATAACATTTCTATGGTCTTCCTTCCAAAAACCTATATAACTCAAATCTACTCGTAAGAAAAGCACTAGATACATCCTAAATGAGGGACAGTCTAAAAAAATACCCGACCCAGTGTTTCTTGAAACTGGTAAAGTCAGGGAACCTGGGTGGCTCAGTTGGTTGAGCATCCAACTCTTAATTTTGGCTCAGATTATGATCCCAGGGTTGTGGGATTGAGCCCCTCATCCACTCCACACTGAGTATGGAGCCTGCTTAATTCTTTCTCTCCCTCTGCCCCTCTCCCCTGTGTTGACATGTGTGCTTTCTCTCTAAAACAAAACAAAACTGCTAAAGTTATTGAAAACAAAGGAAGTCTAAAAAAACTGTCATAGCTAAGAGGAGCCTGAGAAGACATGACAATTGAATGTAATGCAGTTCCCTGAAAAGAGCCTGAAACAGAAAAGGGACATTAGATAAAAATGAAGACACTCTGAATGAAATCTGAATCTCAGTTAAAACTATGTATCGATATTGATTTTGGGAACTGCAGTGTAAGACATTAATAACAGGGGAAACTGTGTGTAGGACGATAAGAGAATTCTCTGTACTGTCTCTCAATTTTTCTGTAAATCTAAAACTGTCCTAAAAATAAAGTTTATTTTAAAAAATAGAATTGTGAACATGGCTAGAACTTAGCCAAATATATTATTATCATGATTTGTTTTCATAATTGATGCTGAAAAGAGTTCCAAACCTTTCTGTAAAAATTCAAATAAGATATTTTATAGATAAGTGGTAATACAGATTCAGGTATTCTCTTCCTTCTATATTCTGTGAAGATACCTAAGTAATTTTTGGCTTGAATTACCTAAATGATTATTTTAATATTCCATGTTGCTTGTATTTGTGAAAGGAGCCTATCTTTATAAAACTCCAAACAAAGAAGATAGCAACACTGGTTCTAACTGATAAATGGAATGGTAAATAGAGAACAGATATATATATCCTCCTTTAAAAAAAGAGAATGAGATGTGGTATATCTATACAATGGACTACTACATGGCAATGAGAAAGAATAAAATCTGGCCATTTTTAGCAAGGACAGATACTATATGTTTGCACGTATAGGTAGGTGGATTAGGAGGAACTTAATGGAGGACCATGAGGGAGATGAAGGGGAAAAATAGTTGGGGAGAGGAAGGGAGGCAAATCATGAGATACTCATGAATGCTGAGAACAAACTGAGGGCTGATGGGGGTGGGGGAGGGGGGA
>NW_027528417.1:16659890-16839226 GCF_008692635.1 Crocuta crocuta | reverse complement strand
GATGGGCATGGGGGAGGGCACTTGTTGGGATGAGCACTGGGTGTTATATGTAAACCAACTTGACAATAAACTATTTAAGAAAAAAAATAGAATAAATATTTTTCAAAACTGATGACCTCTTTGTAAAATATATAACCATCAGATTTTTCTCTTTAAAAAACAAAACAAAACGAAAACAAAAAACTAGTGTTGACTAAAGTTGTATAAGGCTAATAATGTGCCTTTCCTAAATGATACTTTGTTTTTTTAAAATAATGAAGAGAGTACCTTGTAAGAGCTCTTTGTAAAAGATTTGAGTATCAAACTCCCTGTTTTCTGAGAGATAATTTTTTGGGGAAAACCAAAACAGAGCAGCACCCTTCCCTTATAGTAGCCACCATACAGTGATAGAATGTATTTTCAGCATATGTTAAAATTTATCCATTTTAACTTTTTTTAAATATAGTATTATGCAAATAATCTCTGATGACATGGAATAGGTCATATAAATAAAACAACGTGAATGCCAAAGAGAGAATGTAGGAGAAGCACTTTATTCTGGCTTATTTAGAATTCTGATTGAGCACCTTTTAAAACTCCATTTATTTCCTGGAGAAGGATTGAAATTTAAAAAAAAATTTTTTTTGGAAAATAAGATATATAAAACCCAAGAAATTTATCAAAATGGCATTCTTCAGAAGATTTTTAATACTATTATTAAGTTATTCTAAAATTATAATAGTACTTATTAATGAAAATTTGTAACAGAGAAATAGAAAAGCCAAGGATTCTCCATAATTGGTAGGGAGGTTTTAAAGAAAATATATATTTTAAACAGCTTTTGTTTTAAAACATATATAAACACTAACAGTCATTTGGCCACCTTGGTTTAGTAGGTTTATTTGCCCTTTTTTAAAATTAATATAAGAAATTATGCACAAGAAATGCATAGTTTGTCATTTGTGCCAATGTACCTTATGATTGTACTAAAACTAACATATCCTGTAATATACCTGTTAAAGCTCTTAGTTACCTTTTAAAAATACTATGAATCATTTTAACACTGTCAGAACTCAGTACTGTGTTGTGCACTGTTACCCACTACTGTCTAGCCACTACTGTCACCCAAGTAGTTCTTCCTGTGAATGCTTCCACTGAATGGATAAAGTACTCAACGTAATTTAACTGAGTGGCCACGCTTGCTTTCTTTTTGTCTTGAATAATGTGGAATGAGCCTCATGTTTGTTTTGTGGTGTGCTTGATTTGCAGTGGATAAACTCACGCACAGTTGTGCTCTTGGACAGCGTGGAGAAGTTGCATGTGATTGATCGGCAGACTCAAGAGGAATTAGAAACTGTGGAGATCTCAGAAGTTCAGTTGGTCTATAATAGCAGCCATTTCAAATCCCTAGCCACCGGAGGAAATGTTAGCCAGGCGCTGGTAAGGGTAATCGATTATCTTAGTATTGCTTTGATAAACTTGGTATTTTGTTGTTGTTTGTTTTAGAAATAGGAACTGAGAAGTTAGTTAGGTGTTCCTTTAAAAGCCGCTAGATTGCATGTGTTCATCAGTAGTCAGGAATGTGAACTAAAATAGTAATTCCTGTTACCTTCTATTCAAAATTGTGACTAACAGAATACCAAAGAATTTAAACTTTTATACTAAATAAAATGAAATTGAAAATTTATGAGCAAAATAAAAGCAAAAATATTTTAGGAAGTTTAATATGGTGGCAGTAAGCCTGATAGATTTAAGGGGTGAATGACTAGAGACAAGTAGCCTGCGAGGCTTTGGAAGTACCTGGGTGTTGGTAAAAGCTGGAGCAGGTGTGGTGGCTGTGGACATTAAAAGGTGCAGCTGGCTTTGAGAGAAGGCGAGAAGGTTCTTTAGAAACAGGAGATAATGAAATGTAGGAGTTGGGAGAGAAGGAAGACGCAAAAGGATGATCTTAGTATTAATTTTACTGTATTCTAAGCAACCACAGTGATGGCCTGTAGCAATTTACACAGGCAGTTTACAGGTAAATTTCTTTGAATTGTGATCTCCTATTTCCAAAACCAATAATTTGTAAGCAGGAAATTTAGAGGCTTTCCTGGGTAATTTCTTGGAAGAAAAAAGTTAATGATGTTCATATTTAATGAGCATCTACTGTGTGATATGTAGCCATTCCTCACATCTCCCTGAGATATTTGAACTTCAGAGTTTAAAAAATATATAAAAGGGTCTTCCAACTTCAGTATTTAGAAACCAAGAAAATCCAGACTAAGAAATGGCAGTGCAGTAGAATTCACCAAAGAATAATTATTATCCCACACTTAGGTATTTTTTTGTGTTTGAATGGTTACTAAAAATGGTGTTTGACTTTGAACTTGTACGTTTGGTCAAGATGGATTAAAGGATTCTGGATTTACTCTCCCATATAGAGGGGGGAAAAAAAAACGTTTCAGGATACTAGACATCAGGTAATGAAGGGCAACAATCTCTGACAAAATGGGAAATAAATGGCGTAAGCCCTATCATTTTCATGGCTTCTAGCCTAGAGAGAGTTTCCAGGCTGTAGCTCAAGGTGAGGAACCCACTTGGAGTCTGAAGGACTCCATAAACTGAGACTATGAAAGACTAAGGTGGGTTGAATTACAGGACAGTGTACTGGGGAGGAGAGCGCCATACCTATGGTTCCCTTGGGTTTTCAGCAGACTACTTATCAGCAGATACATGTGGGGGAACTCTGGGAAAATTTGATAGGTTTGGAAGGAACTGTATCCAGTGCTCACACTGGCTTGCTTATACCAGCTAGAATGGAAAACTTCATGATTTTATGGGGCACTGGGTAGAATTCTCGGGGTAGCTTGCTTTGGGAGTTGGGAATAATTAGGACCAGAATAAACACTGTTCTGTTCCCCACTACAGATCTTAAAAACAAGACCAGAAAGAATCAAACTGTTTCCAAGTAACTTAACTACCTCACAAAACAGCATAGGAATATTTTTTTTGGTAATGTTTTATTTATTTGTTTGCGAGAGAGAGTGAGTGTGAGCATGGGAGAGGCAGAGAGAATTCCAAGCAGTCTCTGCACTGTTGGCCCAGAGCTGACATGGGGCTTGATCTCACGAACCACGAGATCATGATCTGAGCCAAAATCGAGAGTAGGACGCTCAACTGACTGAGATATCCAGGTGCTCCAACAAAGCACAGAAATATCCGTAGGAAAACAGATATCCAGAACCCAACAAGATAAAATTCACAGCATCTGCCATTCAGTCAGAGATTAGTAGGGAAGTAAAGAAGAAAAACACGACTTAGAGTGGGGAGACAAATTAATCAAAACTGACTTAGATTAGAAACAGGTGTTAGAATTAGCAGACAAGAATGTAACAGTTATTATAACTATAGTCCATATACCCAAAAAGTTAAGTAGTGACATGGGAGATATTTAGAAAGATATAAGTCCAATTTTTAGAGATAAAAATTACAGTATTTGAGATGAAAAATACCCTGGATGGAGTTAATGTCAGAGGGTAGAAAAACATTTTGGGAAAAAAACATTAGTGAACTTGAAGATATAGCAATAGAATCTATCCAAAATGAAATGCAGAAAATTAATTTAAAAAAAAATTGTAGCTGTGAGACACATTGAGTAGGCTAACATATGAGCAGTTGGAATCTCCGAAGAAAAGGAGAGGAGGGGCGCCTGGGTGGCTCAGTCATTTAAGCGTCAGACTTCAGCTCAGGTCATGATCTTGCGGATCATGGGTTTGAGCCCTGTGTTGGGCTTTGTGCTGACAGCTCAGAGCCTGGAGCCTGCTTCAAATTCTGTGCCTCTCCCTCTTTCTGTCCCTCTCCTGCTCACGCTCTGTCTCTCAAAAATAAATAAAAATGTTAAAAAAAAAAAAAAGTGAGGAGAAAAGTGGAAGAAATAATGATCAAAAACTTTCCAAAACTATAAACACAAATTTTCAAGAAGTTCAGTGAACCCAAGCACAAGTAAAATAAAGAAAACCGTACATAGATTTTTCAAAGCAAGTAGTAAAGAGAAAAATATTAAAGCAGCCAGAGAAAAAAGACACATTAAATGCAGAGGAGCAATAAAAAATATTAAAGCAGATTTCTCGTCAGAAACAATTTGAGCAGTCTCCAAAGATATACAAATTGTCAGTAAGCATAGCCAAGATGCTCAACGTTGTTAATCATTAGGGAAATTCATATCAAAACCACAATGAGATATTCACTTCATACCCACCAGGCCAGCTCTAACTAAAAAGGGAGACAAGTGTTGGTGAAGATAAGGAAAAAATGGGACTGTTATATGCTGCTGATGTAAAATGGTACAGCTGCTGTGGAAACATTTTGGTGGTTCTTTAAGATGTTAAACATATTCATAAGGATTCATTTGAGCAGTCCTCCTAGGCATATACTCAAGAGAAGTGAAAATATGTCCACACAGACACTTGTACACAAATGTTCATAGCAGCGTTAGTCATAATAGCCAAAAAATGGAAACAGTACAAATGTCTACCACTTGGTAAGTGGATAAATAAAAAGTGACAGCCATGTAATAGACTACTGTTCCACAATAAAAAGGATGAACTGTTGACACATGTTACAACATAGATGAACCTTTTTAAAAATACTATGTTAAAATACCATATGGAAAGATTGATTCTGTGAGATGTCCAGAAAAGCCATGTTTATGGAGATAGATGCAGACT
This sequence comes from Crocuta crocuta, assembly GCF_008692635.1. NCBI lineage: Eukaryota > Metazoa > Chordata > Mammalia > Carnivora > Hyaenidae > Crocuta > Crocuta crocuta. Next base: position 16,834,538 of record NW_027528417.1, on the reverse strand, counting down.
AGTGGTTACTTGAGAGTGGGAGTGGGAATGAAGGATGACTGGAAATGAATACAAGGTGTCTTTGTAGATTGATGGAAATGTTCTAAAACTGGATTCTACTGATGGTTGGGCAGCTGTAAATTTATTAAAAATTATTGAATTATACATTTAATGAGTGAATTATGTGGTATATAAATTATACCTCAGCACTATTATTTAACAAGAGCAATTGACTGTTTAAAACAAAAATAATGTTTATGATGTAGAAGTAGTGTGTATGATGAAAATAGTACATAGCAGGGAGTAGGAGGACATAGAAGTATGTCATTGTAAGGATTTACATTATACATCAAATAGTATGATATTACTTAAATGTAGACAGAGAAGTTAAAGTTACATGTTGTAAACACTAGAGGAACCACTGAAAAAAAGATTTGTAACTAAATAAGTTAATAGTAGTGACAAAATGGAATGTTAAAAAATAATAAATTCAGTGAAGCCTAAAAAAAAGGGACAATATAAGTAGAAAAAACAGTTAATATGAAAATTAATCTAAACCCAACCACATCAATTACAGGAAATAGAAATAGTCTAAAGATTTCAATTAAAAGGCAGATTGTCAGACTGGATAAAGAAATGCAAGAACCACATCTGTGCTATCTACAAAACACATTAAGTACAAAGATCTAGGTATATTAAAAGATGATAGAAAAAGACATACCCTGCAAACTCTAATCATAATCACTAGATTTCAGAGTAGGAAATATTATCAGAGATAAGGAGATATTTCAAATTGATAGAAAGGGATCATAAGTAGATAAAACATCCTTCAAGATTTAAGCACCCAGTGTCAGACCTCCAATACATATGAAGCAAACACTGACAGAACTGAAAGGAGAAACTGACAAACCACAATTACACAAGCCTCCTGTCATTAATAGAATTAGTAGACAGAAAATCATTAAGGCTATGGAAGACTTAGACACTATTGATTGACCAGTTGACCTAAGTGACATTTATAGAATATTCCATCAAATAAAAGCAGGTTACAAACTTTTTTCAAGAGCACATGGAACATGTATCAATATAAGTTATATGCTAAGCTGTAAAACAGACTTTCATAAATTGTTGAAGGAATCATCAGGGTAAGCCTGGGAAGAACCCAAATATTTGGAATTTAAACCGCACTTTTATAAATAACCCATAAGTCCAAGAAGAAATCTCAGTGGAAATTGGAATATGTTTTAAACTGAATGAAAATGAAATTACAACATATCAAAACCTGGGGCCTACAGTTATATCAGTTTTTAAGAGTAACTTATAGCATTAAATACTTATGTTACGAAAGAAGAAACATCTCAAATTAATGCCCTAAGCTTCTACCTTAATTAAGGAAAATAGAAAAATATAACTTAAAGTAGATTGAAGGAAGAAATAAAAAGATGAACACAAATCAATTAAATAGAAAATGGACAGACAGTAGAGAAATCAAATCAAAAGCTGGTTCTTTAAAAGAGAAAATTGATAAGCCTTTAGTGAGACTAATTAAGAAAAAGAGAAGACCCCGTTACCAGTATCAGGAATGGAAGAGGTGTCATCACTGTAGAGAGTATAGATATTAAAAAGATAATGTGCATATCTTTATGCCAATAAATTCAAGTTTAGGTGAAATGGAAAAATTCCTTGGAACGCACAAATTTCCAAAGCTGACTCAAGAAGCAATAGAAAGTGTAAGTCACTGTATATTAGTTAAAAAAATGATTGATTCTCTATAGAGAAGCTCCAGGCCCAGGCAGCTTCACTAGTGAGGTCTGTCATATTTAAGGAAAAAAGTACCAGTTGTACGCAAAAATTTTTAAAAAAATGGAGGAAAAGGGAGTATTTAACTCTCTTTATGATATTAGATAGACTCTGATGATAGAATCAAAGATACTACAGTAAAGAACACTACAGACTAATATCCTCATAAGTATAGAAGCAAAAATACTCAAAATATTAGCAAACAGAAACAAGCGATCTATAAGCAGAGTACTAAGTCATGAGCAAATGGTATTTATCCAGGCATGCAAGGGTGGTTAACATTCAAAATCTGAATAATTCACTGGACTGGTGGATTGTAAAAGAAAAACCATAATATAATCTCAGAAGCATTCTACAAAGTTCAGTAGCCATTCCTGAGAAAATGCACAGCAAACTGGGAATAGAAGGGAACTTTTTCAACCCAGTAATCAAGGGCATCTACAAAATCTTAAAGATAACATCATACTTAAAGTAGTATTGCCAAAAAACCAAACCAGAATCAAAGACCCTGATTCTTTTTATTATTATTATTATTATTTTTAAATGTTTTATTTATTTCTCAGAGAGAGAGAGACACACAGTGTGAGCAGGGGAAGGTCAGAGAGAGAGAGAGATACAGAATCTGAAGCAGCCTCTGGGCTCTGAGCTAGCTGTCAGCAAAGAGCCTGACGTGGGGCTCAAACCCACGAACCGTGAGATCATGACCTGAGCCGAAGTTGGATGCCCAACCGATGGAGCCACCCAGGTGCCCCAAAGACCCTGATTCTGATCAAGCATCTTCTAGAGAAAATATGGAAGACAGGGGAACATGTTAAAAGATTGCATGTGGATGCGGTTAGCAAAATCCAGAGAGTGGGAAACTATGGAATTAAGCGTTCCAGTTTCTTCAACAGTGAACTTCAAGGAAAATAAAGGTTTGAGAGAGGTGAAGGCAAAACCTATAAATTAAAAGAGAATTAAGGGACATGTCAGCCAGCTCCAATATGTGGCCCTTCATTGGATCTTCGATTTAGTCACATGAAATGTAGAAAAAGCAAAAACAAAACAAAAACAACATTTGACATTTATGAGACCTTTTGAAATCTAAACACTGGATATTTCATACTAAGGAATGATTGTTAATTTTTTAAAAGTATGCTAATGAAGTTGTGGTTATGTTAAAAAAGACTATTATGCATATACTGAATTTTTATAAATGAAATATTCAAAATCTGAGATTCGTCTCAGAATTATTCTGTGTATAGGGAAGTCAGTGGGAATATAGGTGAGAAAAGATTGGTGATGATTTGGTAATTAATGAGGCTGATTAATGGATGTAGAGTATGGATTATATTCTCTAGTAGAGAGAATATTGGATATATTTTTAAATTTCATATTAAAAGTTTAAAAGTTACCATAGTTATCAGTTATTGGCCATTTGCATATTTGGGGACATTTATAAATATTAACATGTAAGTTTCATAGAAATTGCATGGTTTTTCAAAGATGAAAAATGAACGTCAGACGTTTGAAGCATGGGTAGGGTCACACCTTAAGTGACAGTCAGAATTGGCAATCCAAATTTATCACATGGTAGGTTTCATTTCTCTTTGGCTGGGCGGTGCTGACTCCCATATATTAAGCTGCTTTGTCTTCCTGTTTCTTCTTGTCTTTTATATTGATGTTTATTTCAAAGAACATAGAGGTGCCATTTTCAAACAGCCCAGTTTTTTTTGCCAGCAGTGAATACCTGTCTCTCAGTAATGGGCAGGTTGCAACATTTTCCCTTTAGATTTAGAAAGTTGGCATATTCTTCCCATTTCTGTATTATTCTGAAAAATAAAAAGGCTGTATTTACCCAGAGAATTAACTTTTTGTGCTTTGTCTTTTCTGCCACTTTCACTGACAAACTGGTGCTTGACTGACATTTTTTCCCCACTAATTTATGGGATAAAACCGTTGACATAAAATGTCTGTAATTGACATTCTTTAAAATGTCAATTCTCTAAAACATGTTATTTTTACCTTTTTTTTTTTTTTTTTTTTTTACAGGCTTTGGTTGGAGAGAAGGCTTGTTATCAGTCCATCAGTAGTTATGGTGGTCAGATCTTTTATTTGGGGACAAAAGTAAGCTCTTCCACTCTGTGACTTGATGTTTGTTTGTGCCAGGATAGTTGCGGCCAAAGGGGGTTGCTGGTAAAGAGAGCAGTGTGTTACAAAGTGCATATTGATCAGCAGGAATGTAACACTTTGAGGGTGTGTGTGTGTGTATTTTATTTTTTTAGGGGATTTATTTTTTAGTAAACACTGTGCCCGTTGTGGGGCTTGTATTCACAATCCTCAGATGAACAGTTGCATGCTCCACTGACTCAGCCAGCCAGGCGCCCCTCCCTTTCAGGAGTATATAGTTGTGATTTGTAGCTAATTCATTTTGTCTACTTTCAGTCATTGTTACTTTCATTTAGGTTCTAGTATGCTTATTTTCTTGATTCAAGTATATAGTTTCATAATCTTTACATTTATGGTTTCAAGACCAGGAAGATAGCTTATCATGTATATTTGTCATGTGATTAAGATGTCCTTTAGCTTAGATCAGCTTAGGATATATTAAAATGCATTGAGGTATTTGACTTCAAATAGAGTCACTGGAATAGGAGCTTGTTTGTATATCAATTTGTTCCTTGCTTTTTTTTCTCTCAACGTAGAGAAATATTCATTATTAAAATTCAAAATATTACAGGGATTTGGGGCATTCTTTGTTTCTTGTCTGTGCAAATAACTCTTTGTACTGTAGACTTACCTTTAAATATTTGTTTGACTTACTCTTTAATGTGGGCACTTGAAAACCCTTTAGTAAATACTTCTAATTGTACTATGAAATATTTTACTTAAAGAGATGTAAAATGAGATGCGGGACTGGGACAAATGTGTCTCCCAGACAAGGCTGTTCAAGATGATCATTTTAATTATTGCTTCTTTATTTTCCAGTCTGTTTATGTGATGATGCTGAGAAGCTGGAGAGAGGTGAGTTGAAAGTAATTTTATATGTTAGAGCTGTTGAATTGATTAGCATCTTAACATTCTGTTTTGACTTTGCAGGAAAAGATAATTTGGATTTGTGCTTTTTAATTTCAGAAGTACACGTCAGAATCATTGTAACTGTTAGGTATTTGATTTGCTAATACTGACTATAAATTAGGATTAGATTTAGCTACAAGTCAGGAAATTTAAGATAACAGTGACTTCAATAAGATTTCTCTCTTATGTAGGGGCGCCTGGGTGGCTTAGTCGGTTAAGCGTCCGACTTTCGCTTAGATCATCATCTTGTGGTTTGTGGGTTCGAGCCCCACGTCGGGCTCTGTGCTGACTGCCAGCTCAGAGCCTGGAGCCTATTTCAGAGTCTGTATCTCCCTCTCTCTCTGACCCTCCCCTGCTCACGCTGTCTCTCTCTCTCTCTCTCCTAGAAATAAATAAAAATTAAAAAAAAAAGATTTCTCTCTTATGTAAAAAACAATCTGGAGGTAGGCAGTCTGTGGTCTTTAATATACTGTCCTCTTCCACCATTCTTGTGTGTGGATTCTAGTCTCAAGGTCATTTAATGTTCCAGGATGGCTGCTGGAGCTCCAGCTGTTAAGTCCGCATTCAAGGAAGGAGGAAAGGGAAGAGAAGGGCTGGCTCCTGTCTTTTAAGGTTATCCCCGAGTAAGAACAAACAACATTTCCACTTGTCATTGGCTAGAACTTAGTCATATGGCCCCAAGTGTCTACAAGGGAGTCTTAGAAATGCCCTTTTGCTGGTATATTGCTGTCTCACGTAAACTTGGAATTTGTTACTAAGGAGGAGGGAGTGGGGGCACCTGGGTGACTCAGTCTGTTGAGCATCTGACTTGGGCTCAGGTCATGATCTCATGACTCCTGAATTCGAGCTCCACTCCAGGCTCTGTGCTGACAGCTCAGAGCCTGGAACCTGTTTCAGATTTTGTGTCTCCCTCTCTGTCTCTGCCCCTCCCCCATGCACAGTCTGTATGTCTCTCTCTCCCCCCTTCAAAAATAAATAAAAAAATTAAAAAAATTTAAACAGGAAGAGGGAGTGAATGGATGTTGTGATAAACAACTAGCCGTTTCTATTACAGTGACATTCCAGCTGTTTCTTCTTTTCATATTTAGTGTACTAGCCCGTACAGTCACGATACTATCCAGTGCTTTAAGAAATTATTTTTCATAGAAATAAGATAGTCACATGATTATTGGAATAAATATTAGCTGTTAAGCAACAGCTTCTGAAAAGGTATTAGGTAGAATTCCTATTCTAGTTGGTCAGACAAAGGGATTAACTTCCCTCATATATTCATTTTAGAGAGTGGATCATCTCCTGAAACAAGATTGTCTTACAGAAGCCTTGGCTCTTGCATGGTCTTTCCATGAAGGAAAAGCAAAAGCAGTAGTGGGTAAGTTAACAGAATACTAGTGTAGTGGACATGTTTTTTCTTCAGTAGAGAAAAGGAATACTTATCACTCATAAAACATTTTTTAGCATAGTGTTCAGATACTTTCTAAACAAGATGTTATTAAACCTTACAGACTTCCAGTGAAAAGGTTAATGACAAATACAGGATATAGAGTTTTAAATGTTGCTTTTAAAATTCTTTAATTTCATAAGGAAAAGTTAATGTTGGAATAAAAAGAAAGTATGTTGATAGGTTATCTTATTATAGCATATTAGCCAACACTTTGATGTCTAAGGATTGTTATAATTTGTCTTTGTTTAGCACACTATGGATTTTGTTTTTATGTTGAATTTTGCTTCTCTGCAGGATTATCAGGGGATGCCAACAAGCGAAAGGCTGTTGTTGCAGATCGGGTGAGTATTTTAACGGGGGTTTTACTAGGGTACAGAACAAATTTGCTTTTGGTATTAGCTAATGATTTTGGGACATGATTGGGTAAATGGCTACAGTCAAGGAGAGAGTATATAAAAAAAATGTGTGTAATTCCCTGGTGTCATCTTGAATGCTTTTAAACTTTCTTCTTATCACCTTTCCTTTTTTCCTTTTCTCACTCCCTTATGAAGATGATAAAATTGTAAAGAAAAAAAAGCCAAAAGACAGCAGAAAGGAGGAGGGAGAAACTCAGGGATCTGGATTTTTCTGAACCTGATTATATATAGCCCATAGAAAGTTGACATTTGTTAGTTTTTATAAACAGGTAGGTAATTATGAAAAGTACTACACATGTAAGTGCTTGTGTTGCCTGAGGTAGCAGAGATGGCTGATTTTATTATTGTTAAGTAGCATTAATATGATTAATGCCAGCATTTAATATTGGCTTTGTTTTCCTAATCTAGGCTTGGTTGAATTAAATTCATTTATTATAGTCATTCTTCTGTGTTTTTATTGTGTAAGTGCATTGATAAAAATCACATTCCAAAATCAGTGTAAACATATAGAAAACATGGATAGAAATTGGTCACTCTTCAGACTCATGAGTAATTGTCTCAGTAATTAGCTAAAATACCTTAGGAATTTGTGTTCTATCTGTGTTCTTGAGGCAAAGACCTACAGCAGTGCTCTCTGAAGACCTAAACTTCAGTTTTTCATTTCCTGAGCAACAGAGGTACTACTGAGTCTAGAACCTGGAGATTAGCAAATCAGTACTAGCCCTGAGGCTGCAAGAAATTAGTCTGAGGTTAAAAATATTGGGAAATAAAACCACTAAAAATTTTAAATTATGTATATATATATTTTTTAATTTTAAGTTATGTTTTTAATAAAGCTCTATTTAGGAGGACCTGCATATGTTAAGTATTGAAAACTTTTAGAGATGTGTTTTGATTTTCTATACAAGGCTGTTTTCTTACAGATGGTAGAAATCCTATTCCACTATGCAGATCGAGCTCTGAAAAAGTGTCCAGACCAAGGAAAAATCCAAGTGATGGAGCAGCATTTTCAGGTACACCTTTGCATGTGCTTCTAATAGATATTGCTATTAGGTCTAATACTGCTCTTTTATATTACTTGAGAATAGGACTTTCATGTTTTGTTTAAACATTTTCAACATTCAGAACTTTATTGCAGGGCTTTTGGAGCATTCTGAGTAATGAAATTTTGAAGTAATAGGTCACATGGGAACAGATGGTAAAATGTGGAATGTTGATGCTTAGCTCTAGTGCTGTGTGGAAGGCAAGGATGTGTGTATGAGGATACATACCTGTGAATTGACCCCTCACAGTGGCTGACACCTTGCTGATGACTAACGTTTATGTTAACTAACTAGGCTAGTTGGAGAAGAGGTGTACCACCAAGGTTTAAATTTAGTTCTCCTAGGAGTACCTGTGATTCGACAACAGATTGGTTACCTTAAGAAAAAAAATCTCTAAAACAACTAAGATCTTTAGTTTCTCTTGGAACTCTGAAAATGGAAGTCAAGGAACCGTTTAAAAGACCTGTACAACTTCTATCATGTGAGTTTTACTGTTTGTAGTGATCACCAGTTATATTTATTACAAATTCTGTTTGTCCTTCTCCATTTTTTAGAGCTCCCTCACCTCTTCCTTCCCTCCACTTTGAACAAATATTGGAGGGTCTCAGACAGGAATCAGAGAACATTTTCTAAAAAGGGCCACGATGGGCAAATTTAGGCTTTGCTGGGACCATATGGTCTCTGTTGAATGTTCCTCTTTGATTTCTTTGTTCTTCTTCTTCTTCTTTTTTTTTTTTTAAGAACCTCAAAAAATGTAAAAACCATTCTTAGCTATGAGCCCTTCAGAAACAGGCTTTGGGCAGGAGTATGTACCTCTCGGTCTTCTATGTACTACGCGCTGGACATGTAGTGTGTAAAATAGGTATGGTCCTTGCTATCTTAAAGTTTGCAATCCAGTCTAAATTATTTTTCTTGTGTACATTAATGAAAATATTTAGAAGAAATCTAAGGGTTTTGAGGTTCTGAAGAGCAGGCACAGCTTATGTATTTCCATATCTCCATTTGATGCTTGGAGCTTTGGAAGACAAGGCTAGATGCCACAGGTAAGAGATGGGAGGTATGAGAGGAAGATTTGGTTTCCGGAGCTGTACTCTTTAATGTCACAGTAGTGGGCTTCTGGCAGTGTAACTTTCATTACTGGTTGGCTGCAAGCTCATTACATTTATCAATAAAATAGAGAAATAAGTCCCAATAAAGTTACAGAAAAAGATAATATAGGAGAAAGGCATATGGCAGAAAGAAAGCACATGGGAACAATACTGTTTGGCAGCAATATCTTGTATATAAATTTTGTATACCATTGCGGTATATATACAATACAATATTTTAACAAGGGGATGTCTGTTACCTTGAAGTTATGGGATGGTATTTATGAAAGAACTCTGGCCATTGGAAGGTACACCTTGTTGGGAAAAAAAAACAAACCCCATCTAATTGCGGACCCTGGGAGGGGCTAATGCAGGATGTGTGTATGTGAAATACAGAAACCACCGTGCTGGGGAAGGATATGGAAGAGCTAGAAGAGGAAAGGGAAAAAAGTGATGCTCTGGTGGAGAAACATGAAAGAATCTTGGCATGACAGGGACTATACATGATTGGTTTTTTTTTTTTTTTTTAATGTTTATTTATTTTGACAGAGAACATCAGTGAGAGAGGGAGCAGAGAGAGAGGGAGAGAGAGAATCCCAAGCATGGGAGTTGACCTCACAAACCATGAGATGATGACCTGAGCTGAAATCAAGAGGCAAATGCTTAAACAACTGAGCCACCCAGGCGCCCCTCTAGACGATTGCTTCTAATACAGTTTATAAAATTTACAGAGAAACAAACTGTGGTAGTAATTTGTTGTTCAACTGTCTAGATATACGTTGTAAGTTTCATTCTGCTAAAAGAGTATCTCCTACAATTTTTTGATTTATTAATGATTTGTCTCAAAGAAGGAAAGGAAACACTGGTGAACCATTATTCTGGATTTACTTTTTACCAGTGCTTGGGGGAATAGAATGGATAGACCCCTAAGGGGGAGAAATAGCACTTTATTTTAAAGATTGTAATGTTGAAAAATAGGCTCAACTTGAATCCTTTATTTAGAAAGCACATGTTTCAGAAGGAAAATATGGGTACAGCCTCATGGTTATAGGCCTCAAAATACAAATGGATTTACAAAGAACAGGAAATTCTTAAATTTTGACATAATAACCACAAAAATTCAAAGAGAAAGGAAATGGGGAGGAATGTTGAGAGAAGTATCTGCCTGCAAAGCACAAAACAGCTACAAAAGATGGAGAGAGACAAATAATCAAAGATGTATGTAAAAAGCAGCATGAACCTATAAGACTGTAAGAAAGGAAAATAATACCTGGATTGTGCCTACTAGCCTGCTAAGGGTTACAAAAAATGGGATTGTGACCAAGATTCACGAGTGTGTACTACATGCCAAGTACTATGTGAAGTTTTTTTTTTTAATTTAACTTTTATTTAATTCTCACCACAACCTCGTGGAGATAGTTTTTTTTGTTGTTAATTTTTTAAAAAATTTCTGAAAGAGAGAGAGACAACGTGAGCAGGGGAGGGTCAGAGAGAGAGGGAGACAGAATCTGAAACAGGCTTCAGGCCCTGAGCTGTCAGCACAGAGCCCGACGTGGGGCTGGAACCCATGAACTGTGAGATTATGACCTGAGCCGAAGTCGGACGCTTAACCGGCTGAGCCACCCAGGTGCCCCGATAGATACTGCTTTTAATCCCATTGCCTAAATGAGGAAAGTTAGGTTGGGAGAAATTAGGTGATTTTCCAAGGTAACACTGCTGGTAACTGTTGGGGTCTGTACGGCAATCCAGGCCTTTCTGACTTCAAAGCCCAGCTCTTACCTAACTAGTGTTCTGTATGGTTATTTTCAGAACAAGTGCAAGGAAAGGATTGGTGAGAAAGAGTGATGTTAATAGGTGATCAAGGATGAGAATGAGAGCAAACATCTAGGCCATTTAATGCTTACTGTGTGATACGCATTGTTAATGATGCTTTACACATCTTAACTCATTTAATTCTTTCATAACTGTGTAAGATGGGTACTTTTACTATTCATATGTATAGATGAGACTGAAGCACAGAGAAGTTAAGTAACCTGTTCCAGGTTATACAGTTCATAAACGATCTTGCTGGGATTAGAATCCAGGAAGTTGGGCTTCAGGGTCCACATCTGGATTGCTATACTCTACTAAAGAACAACACTTCTTATTTTGCTTCCATTTTCATGAGCAAAGAGATAGTCTTTAAAGTGAAGTCTAATTAAAAATATATTAAAAAGCTGAAACCCAGCATATGTGATAGTTGCATAATTGTTTAAATCTCAAAACTCAGTGGAATTATAACCCAGCATACTGTTTGAACAATCTACGTCACTATTCATAATTTTTAAGTAACTTTGGATCAGTTTTTAAATAAAGGATATTCAGTTAAGCATGGATGCCTCATCAGAGGAGACACAGTTTATTTCACTTGGGAGGACAGTTTTCTTCTGGAAAAGATGATCTTCAGCCCATTAGGATGAGTGAAATCTATGAATGGTTGGGTATGAATCTGCCATTTTAAGTGTTTAATCTTAAATATTTAATCATGAAATAATTAGGTTGACTCTTAAAAGAGTTTTTCTTTTAAAAGGAAGAGGGGACTTAAGAAACTATCCACTGATAGTTCCAGTGTGGTTTATGAAGGTTTTCCATGAGCTTGCTTGAAAATGACCATGTTCAACTCATAAATTGCCTTTTTGAAAGGGAATCTGAGGACAGCATATTCATGGAAAGCCTATTACATGATAATCTTGATTTCATTAAAACATTTGTCTAAATTTTCCATTATCCTAATGGCTGAAATAGATTGAAGAGTAGTAAATAGATAAGTAAATAGTAAGTAGATTTGCAGCAAGATAAACATCCTTACCAAAGAGTATTCTTTGGTGGTTTAGGATTAATTAAATTTTTAGAGCTCTTTCATATGCAATTTTTTATAATTGATTTGGGTGAAGATTTAATGAGTGGCTTGCCAAATTTAGATGGCACCAAGAAGCAAGGTTCAAAATGATCTTGACAAAATGGAGTGAAAATTGTTAAGAGATAAAATTTAACAAGGATGAACATCAAGTCTGCATTAGATCCAAAGAATTTAATTACATGCATACTGGTTTGGGAAGATCTAGCTGGACAAGATTTCAATTGACCACAAATTTAGTATGAATTAATAGTATGTTAAGGCCCAAGATAAAGGAAAGTAATAGTTCCATTGGGCTATCTGTTGGAAATAAAAGCTCTGAGATACTTCTGACAGATTCAGCTACATCCCACAATCAAGATGGTATGAGATTTAAAATACAATTGAAAAAAAATATAGTTGAGTGGTTTAATCTGAGGAGTCAGAAAGTGGAAACATGTCTGCTTTCACTTGATGATGGGCTGTGAAACAGGGGGTTTACTGTATCATAGCAAGAGGAGGGCTAGTGTAAGTGGGTGGAAATTAGGAGGTGTATTTCAGTCTACAATTACCCAGGGATAATGTAAAAAAAAGCTCTTGGATTTATGTGCCTCCTACTGTTGAATGTATTGAAATAAAGGGAGGAAGAACAGCCGACTAAAGACTTTCTTTGTGAGGTGGGAAGATCTGATATTCTGTATCAGTGTGAAGAAATGATTGTTGGAAACAGATAACCTCTAATCTAGTTAGTTGAAATTTCTGGGAAGACTGGTTTCTATTTCAGTCAAAATACTGAGAATTTATGTTTTACCAGCAGGTGGCACTCATGCCTGCTGCCTCAATTTTAATTTTTACCTTTGATGACAAGCCACACCTTTTCCTTAGAGTCAGGATATATAATACCATTCAATATTTTTGTCTTTCCCAAAGATCAGTCAATATTTTGTCCTTTTTTAACTATAGAAAGTAACTTTTGGATCTCATAATTTTTTGATAGGCCGTGGCTTTTATGTGAGAAAAGATTTGAACCTGTAACTATATATAGTAACTAGTAGGATTAAAAAGAATTAGAGCCACCACTGTTTTCTCAGCATCTGGTTTAGTGCCCTTCAATTAGAGAAATATTTGTTGATGGATTTTTAAAAAAATATGTATATTGTATACAGTGTTTATCTTGGGCGTAGGTGGCCTTTTTGGTTTGTTTAAGTAGTCTCGGTGCCCATCATGGGGCTTGTTCAAGTGTTTCTTATTCTACCAGCTGAGCCAGCCAGGTGCCCCTTGGGCATATGTTTTAAACCTAACTCTGGAAGGTTTGAACTGAGAATAGAACTTAGTATAATCAATATGGAATTTCATACACATGACTAATATTTTTATGTGCTATGTGTCTGGCAAGTATCTCATTTAATCTTCATAATGTACTAGAGAAGTAGTTATTATTTATCTTCATTTTAAAGTGTTTGTAGGTGTAAACAGACACACAGGGTTGGATAACTTGCCTAATGTCATACAACCAGTAAACAAAATCACAATAGGCACCCAGGCTGTCTTGCACAAGGAGTTTTGAGCCTACACTCGGCTAGGTTTCATGCATACTTTATTCTTCGGTAATCTCAGACCAATATGTTGTTAAGTAGCTCAGTTTGAAATAGAGGGGATTAAGTAATATATAAATTTTAGGAAGATACTGAAATGTATAAAACATAAAAATACAAAATGAATGCATATTAGTATGATCATGGTAATCATATTTGAATGATTGTGGATCATTTTATTCTTCATCTTACTGGACCTCCATAGATTGAACACAGTTAATGACTTCTTGAAACTGTCCCTTTGGCTTCTCTGGTATCAGAACTGTCTATTGAATCATATGAATCAAGCTAAAAGGATTTGAAAAATAATATAATTTTAAAAGCTCTTAAAAGTAAAGCCTTACATTAAGGGTTCTCAAGCTTTGCTTTCTGCTTCATTTCTACCTCTATGAGCAGCAGATCATGCAAGGCCATTGTTATAGCTGCTGTTACCATGTTTTTGAATTAGGAGTTCATGCCAAAGAGTGGACAGACTCTAAAAGCTAAACACCAAGTGAAGCAATAGGAGCCTTCTTTGTCTAACTCCTGTTTCTCTGAGATGATTTGAATAAGTATTGGTGTCTGGCACATCACCTGATTCCTGAGGCTTAATAAGAGTGTTGGTTCTGGGGAGTCAAGTCTTTACTAGAAGATTATTTTTTCATCATACCTGGAGTGGGGGGAGGAAAAGTACACATATACACATACACGTACAGAGAAATACCTATATCTGGTGTCTGTGTACTAATATAGCTACTAATGGTGTCTGTGTACTAATACAGGAATATAGCTGCCTAGTTCTGATAGCTCACAGAGAAAGATCTATTGATCTATCTGTATATGTGTATGTGTGTGTTTAGGAATGTTTATCTACTTTGCTGTGCGCGCGTGTGTGTGTATATATATACACACACATACATATATGTATGTACATATGTAAAATTTTAACAAGCCCTACAATGAATATGTACACATATACACATACATATATGTATATATCTATGTACATACATACATATACATGTACATGTATATGTATATATGTATTCATTGTAGGGTTTGTTAAAATTTTGCATCATTTTCAAACAATGCAGTTTTGATTGCCTGATTGACTTCTAGAATATAAATTATGAGAATTAATGCTGTTGCTCCAAAAAGCAAAGGAATCTGTGTCTTCTCATTTCTTCTCACATCATCCTTATGAAAGAGGGAAAGCCAGAAATTATATCTTCAGTTGGCAGATGGTAGGATAATCACAGTGCAATAAAATGATCTATTCACTGATTCAAACAATTGACAGGCTTAAATTTAGACTTTCTCTCTGTCAGTTTAGTGTTTTATTAACATATATATATTGCCTTTCTTAGTTTTAAATATACACAAATATATTACAAGAGAAGCAGTTCACCTAGACCAGTTGATAGGACTGTGCATTGAAGAAGAGATTAGAGAAATATTTGCTTTTTCTTTTTTTGATTTTAATTTTGGAGACCAAAAATTCAGCCATTTTTTTTAAAGAGGCATTCTGCAAGCTTTTGAGACTAAGAGGAATATTCTTAAAGCAGGTATTGCTTACCGTGTTTGCGCTGAAAGACTTCAGGCACATAGCCATAAGCAGCACAGAGGACAGGCAGAAGGGTCAGAAGTTTGCATGTAGACCCTTGATATCTCTGTAGCCTGTGGAGAAGCATGTGTCTCTCCAGACCCAGGTCTGGCTGGATCAACTGAGGGTTTTGCTTCAGGAGAGAAACCTGTTCCTTTTCCGTTCTTTCTTTTAGGGCTCTTGTGAGAGCAGCGTTCCCAATGGGTTAAGCGGGGTAATTATCTGAGCTTGGGCAGCAGCTGCCAGAGGTAATTGTATACTAGTCCTTGCAGTTGGAAGGTAGAGATCTAACTGGTCCCATCTGATTTTCAGGTGTCTAGGAGATTGCCACCAGGGATAATCCACCAGACAAGCTGCCTTGTCTCTAGATTCTGGAAAGGCAGGTTTAATGTATGGAAATAGGGGCGCCTGGGTGGCTCAGTCGGTTAAGCATCCGACTTCGGCTCAGGTCATGATCTCGCGGTTCGTGAGTTCAAGCCCCGCGTCGGGCTCTGTGTTGATAGCTAGCTCAGAGCCTGGAGCCTGTTTCAGATTCTGTGTTTCCCTCTCTCTCTGACCCTCCCCTGCTCACGCTCCCCTGTCTCTCTCAGAAATAAATAAAACAGTAAAAAATGTATATATGGAAATAGATTTGGTTTTAAGTATAATTTTATCTTGTTGATAGTTCTAAATGTTCAAAATTGATAAGGACCTGGTTTCTTCAGGAAGCCAGATTGGAAGCATTAATTTGAATGGTTTAGCTCGATTTAAGTGAGTTGAGAACAGTTAGGGACAGGCGTGAGAACTATATGTATCCTCTTTCTTTTTTCTTTGAATTAATTTTGTTTGTTAGTTTTGGGATAATTGTAGATTACATTCAATTGTACGAATACAAGGAAATCCCAGGTTCCTTTAACTCAGTTTTCTCTAGTGGGAACATCTTATAAAACTGTAGTACAACTGTATAATCAGGATTTTGACCAATACAGTAAAGATACAAAACATTTCCATCACCTTAAGGGCCCCTCAGTTTGCCCTTTTACAGCCACAACTTCTTTCCTCCCGTCTATCCCTTCCTTAGGCCTTACCAGCCATTAATTATGACCATTTCTATGATTTTTGTCATTTCAAGAATGTTATGTAATTGGAGTTATATAGTATGTAGGCTTTTGGGATTGGCTTTTTTTTTTTTAACTCAGCATAATTCTCTGGTGATTCATCTAGGTTATTGCATCTGTCAGTAGTTTGCTGCTTTTTATTTCTAAGTTGGATTCCCTTTCTAATCTTCATTTAGATTAGTACTGTAATTTTGCCTCGACCATAAAAGTTAAGAAAACTTAAGACAAGGAAAGTCTATTAACTTTTACCCTTTATTTTTGCTTATCATCTTCTTTCAATGTTCCAGGGTATCCATTCTTTTTGTTTTCTTTCTGTTTAGAAAACTTTCATTAGCCATTCTTTGGGAGGGAGTTTTGCTTGCAGTAGAGTCTTTTCATCGTAGAATGTCTTGATTGTCCCTTCATTCTTAAAGGATATTCCACTGAATTTAGTATTGTAGGTTGACAGTTACTTTCAGCACTTGAAAAATACTGCTCTACCACTTGCCCTGGCCCCCATGGTTTCTGATGAGAAGAAATCCAGTCATTAAGATTGTTTCTCCCTGTAGCTAAGGTGTCATCTCTTTCATGCCATTTTGAAGATTTCTGGGAGTTCTTTTGGTCTTTAGTTTTCATAAGCTTGAAAATGTGTTTGGTGTGGATTCCCTTAGACTTACCATATTTGCATAAATCTGTGTATTTATATCTTTTGCCAAATTTGGGATATTTTTGGCCATTATGTCTTTGAGTACTTTTTCAGTTCTATTCTCTTTTCTTCTGAGACTGTTATGATGTGTTAGGTCTTTTGTTCTAGCCCCACAGGTCCCAAAGTGTTCCATTTAATTTGTTTTCAGCCTGTTTTCTTCTTCAGATTGGGAATTTCTGTTGTTTGTTTGTTTCTTCCTGTTCACTCATTTTTCTCCCTCTGAACCATCTATTCTGCTGTTGAGTCCTTTGAGTTCTTTAAAAATTCATTTATTGTATTTTTCAGTTCTGAAATTTTCATTTGGTTCTTCTTTATGTATCTTCTATTTCTGTGATGAAACTGTGTATATTCATTTGTTTCAAGATTTTGATTACTTATTGAGATAGTTTTATCATGGCTGTTTAAAAAATCTTTGTTAGATCGTTCTGACATCTGTCATTTTAGTGTTGGCATCTATTATCACTTTATAATTCAGTTTGAGATCTTTCTGTTTCTTGGTATGATTTATGATTTTCTTTTGAAATCTAGACATTGAGGATGTCCAGATCTTACTGTGAACCTCCAGATCTTATTTAAACTTTCTGTTTTAACCGCTTTCTTCTGATACCACTCTCATAAGGGAAGGGGTCCTACCTTCTTACTGTTAAGTGGGTGGGGGGAGGAAGTATAGGTTCCCTTTTCAACCTCCATTGACACCTGATAGAGAGTGCTCATCCTCACTGCTGGACAGAGATGGGGGTTCCTGCCCCTTACTAGGACTTCTCTGATACTTCACTGACTAGTTAGGGCTAGGAATGTCTCAGTGCTGCTCCCCATAGGGTCTCCATTGACACATGATGAGAGTAGCCTCACTACGTGCTGGACAGAGCATTGCTCAAAGTTCTGATTCTTTTATAAGTCTCCTCTGACACCACTCCATTGGGCCTCATTACATGAATTCCACTAGCACTCTCCATGGGGGAGGAGTAGGGGTTTGTTACTGCATTCTTAGGACTCAATGGAATCCCGACTTTCATAGACTTCTCTGGTAACATCCTGCTCAGTGGAGGGAGGATGGGGGTACCTTGTTATGTGCTGTGGAGAGTGGAAATCTAGGTTTTCCACACAGCTTTTGCTGGCACGAGTGAGTGTATTAGTCAGGGTTTTTCAGAGAAATAGAACCAATAGGCAATATAGAGATGTCTCCCCCCTCCCTCCCTCTTTCTCTCTTTATGTGTATATAGAACCACATCACACAGAATTACAATTTTTGCTTCAACCACAAAATGTAACCATAAATTAGAAATAAAGAGATTGTAAGAAACTAGCTCACTTGATTTTGGAGGCTGAGAAGTCCCCAGATCTTCATGTAGCAGGTCAGAGCACCGGGAGAGCTAATGTGTAGTTCCAGCCCAACTCTGAAGGCCTGAGAACCAGGAGAGGCAGTGATGTAGTTCCAGCCTGAAAGCTGTCAGGCTTGAGACCCAAGACGAACAGACGTTTCCTTCCGCCTTGGGGAGGCAGTCTCCTGAATCTGCTCACTTATAGGTTAATCTCATTTAAAAATATGCTCGCAGACACACCAGAATAACGTTTGACCAAATATTTAGGCACCCTGTGGTCCAGGCAACTTGATACATCAAATTAACCATCACAGTGGGTGTAGGGGCATAGTTTTTTCTGTGGTGTTTGATCAGAATAGAGCAGGTTTTATTGTTTTTTTTTTTTTTTTTTTTACAAGGTTTTGTTTTGTTTTCGCTATATTCTTTCTTGTTTTTTGGCTAGAGAGAGTAGCTTTCATTGAGCCTTTTTTTATATGTGTGCTGAGCATTTCCAGGTTGCCCATCTTCTTCAGTTCCAAGTCTGGGATATATGGTAAAAAGGAACCAGGGAGCTCACCACCATGTTGTTCCTCAGGTCCTGAAATCCCTGGTAGGTCTGCCTTCTTCTTCCACCTTTCAGAGTCTTATGTTCGTGTTGTATATATTGTCCAGGGATTTTAGCTATATTTGTAGGAGAGAGAGGAAAAAATAGGTTGGTCTACCTCCCTGGAAAAGGGAGTCTCCTATGTGTACTCTTTTCAAGGCTTTTCAAGACACTGCAAGGTTCCTTGGATAAAGAAAGAGAAGGAAGTGAACAGAAATTTGGAATTGGAGAGAGTTTAGGCCAGGAGAACTAAGAAGTGCTGCAGGGAATGGAAGTTGGCCAGTGGCATATAGTAGAGACTTGCAAAGAAGTAATTAGAGTCTACACATGTATTCTGAGACTAAACCACTTGTAAAACTGTCACAGTTCTTAAATTTCTAATCTTCTCTGCTTAAAACCCCTTCATTGGTTTTCCATTATGTTAGAATAAAAGTCCAGAATCTTGCACATTGCCCCTTTGTCATCTACTGCCAGCCTTCTGTTTCTATGCTCTGGTCATACTGTCTCTCCCAGTCTTCAAGGTTCTCTGCTGTCTCTTATGTCTGGACCCTTGCAAGTTACTATTCCCTCTCACTGGATGGCACATTCATACCTGTAGTTTGCTTGGTCACTGCTGTCTCTCAGGTATTCACTTAAACGTCCCATCCCAAGGAAGGCAGACGGGTTAGTTAGGCCTCCTTCCTGTATGTTTCCTTGGCATTTCATATTTCTCATAAGTCTCATATCTTCATGATCCTTCATTGTTAATTTTTAAAAATCTTTATACCAGACTATAATATATGTCTGTCTGGTTAAGTCTGTATCATTAACACCTAGCAATGGCCCTGGTCTATAGTAGATGCTTTATATAAATATAGCTTACATAAATATGGCTTATACATATTTGTGTATATTCTTGTCTAAATGTTCTAGCCAGTTTTTCTATAGTGTTGAGGTTGACTACACATAGGTGTATTACCTGTATCATTCAATTTTTTTGTATTAAACATTTGTATCATTTAAAAATCAGAAAGTATACAGTGCCTGTGTGGCTCAGTCAGTTAAATGTCTAACTCTTGACTTCGGCTCAGGTCTTGATCCCACAGTTCATGAGATCGAGCTCTGCCTCAGGCTCTGTGCTGACAGTGTGGAGCCTGCTTGGGAGTCTCTCTCTCCCTCTCTCTCTGCCCCTCCCCTCTTGCTCTTTCTTACTCTGTCTCAAAATAAATATTAAAAAAAAATCAAAATATAAAAATGTATACAATGAAAAGTCGGCCACCTTGATTCCATCTGTCCAGTTCCCACCTGCCTTTCACCATTGTTACTAAGTTTTAATGTAGATTTCCAGATTTTCTTTACATAAATACAAGCAAATGTACACAGATTTAACCACCTGCACATTCATATTTTTTCCTTCTTTAACACAGATTTGTTTCTTGTGATTCTGTATTGCTTTCCTACCTAATATATCTTGGGAATCTTTTTATATTGATTCACAGAGAATGTCTTTTTTTTTCCATTTCGGTAGTTATTTTTGACACTATTGTAACTTTTTTTTTTTTTACTTCAGTTTCAGCTTGTTTCTTGTATATAGAAATGCAAATGATTTTAGTACATTGACCTTCCATCCTGCAACTGTGCTGAACTTGTTTCTTTTAATTTTTTTTTTATATTCCACCAAATTTTCTACATAGATAATCATGTTGTCTATAAATAAAGGCAGAATTATTTCTTCTTTTCCAATCTGGCCATCTTTTATTTCTCTTTCTTGCCTTATTACAGTGGCTCTAGTATTACCTCCAGTATGATGTTGAATAGAAACTTTGAAAGTTGACGTCTTTGTCTTGTTCCCAGTGTTAGTGGGAAAGCATCAGTCTTTGATTTATAAATATCATGCTAGCTATAGTTTTTCAAAGATGCACATTATCAGGTTCAGGAATTTCTATTCTTAATTTCCAAAGAAATATAAATGTTGTTGGCTTTGTCAAATTGTTTTTCTTTGTAGAGATGATCATATAGTTTTTCTTTTTTCATTTGTTAATATGGTGAATTATGTTGATTGGTTTTTGGATGTTAAACCAACGTGGCATACCTGGGAGAAAGTCACATGGTTATGATGTATTACCTTTTTTTATAAGGACATTTATGTTCACTACTAGGTATTTAACCAAAGGATACAAAAATACTTCCAAGGGTCACATGCACCTCCATATTTATAGCAGTGTTATCAACAATAGTCAAACTATGGAAGGAGCCAAAATATCCACCAACTAATGAATGGATAAAAAAGGAAGTGGTATCTGTGTATATGTGTGTGTAATAGGATATTAGTCAGTCATCAAAAAGAATGAAATCTTGCCAACAACAAGATTTACAGCAGTGTGGATAGAGCTACACAGCATGCTAAGTGAAATAAAAGGAAGACAAATACCATATGATTTACCCCTATGTGGAATTTGAGAAACAAAACAGTTCATAGGGAAAGGGAAAAGAAAAGAAGGAGGCAGGCCATAAGAGACTCTGAGCTATAGAGAATAAACTGATGGTTGCCAGAGGGAAGGTGAGTGGGAGATGGACCAAATGGATGATGGGTATTAAGGAGGGCACTTGTTGTGATGAGCACTCGGTGTTACATGTAAGTGATGAATCACTCAATTCTACTGAAATCAGTATTATACTATATTTTAACTAGAATTTAAATGAAAACTTGAAAGGAGTATCAAGGCCTTGAGTTTTCTTTGTAGGAAGATTTTAACTACAAATGCAGATTTTTTAGCAGGTTATGTATTTCTTCTATTTCTTCTTGAGTGAGAGTTGGTATTTTCTATCTTTAAAGAAATTTGGCCATTTCATCTAAATTGTCAAACTTATTGGGAAAAAGTTACTCGTGACATTTTAATTACCCTTTTTATATCTGGCAAATCTGTAGTGATGTCATCTCATCATTCTTTATTTTGTTAATTTCTGATTCTATTGTGGTCAGAGAACATATTTCGTATGACTTGAATCTTTTTAAATTTGAAACTTGTTTTATGGCCTAAAATACATCATCTATCTTAGTAAATGTTCTGTGTACTTGAGAAAATTATATATTTTGATGCTATTGGAGTGTTCTAAAAATGTCAATTTATAGACTTACTTAAGGCTATCAATTCAACATGTATCATTTTTATTGTTTTTATATATAATCTTTAATTCTGGCATTCTTTCTTTGAAGATCTTTAGAGAAAGCTTTCTGGCATTAAAACACAAGCTCTTAATGAAACCAACAAATGTGTAAGACAGTCTCTGTGACAACTTTGGGCTTGTGGCTTTGATTTTCAGTTCCCTTTTCACTTTTAGACTCTTGAGTGTTGCCCTCGCTTTCTTAGGAACTCAGCTGTGTATTGTAAGGAATGTTTATGAAATTTTCCCCCAGCATTTCTAGGGAGTTTTTTTTTCTCTCCAGATTATCTGGCCCACTGTACTCTCATGTAGGGTTGACAGTTGCTATAGCGTTAACACTTTTCACATGATTTTAATACGATTTAACACTTTTTTTTATTTTAGTTCATGTTTTTGAAGAATCTCAATACGATTTTAAATCTTGTTATAAGGAATATTGGTGACTAAAGGAAGCAGAATAGATGGGTCAAGTATAGTCCCATAAATCCTTTTAGGGTTGTAAGCCCTTCTGATACCTCTCTCAAATAACAAGGGTTCCTCGGTCTTATTTGTTCTGTCAAACAAGTGTTAGTGTATAGTATTCTCTTCTTCACATAGTGCCTTCTTCCTTGGTGGGATTCTTTCTGCCTAGAACCTAGACTTTTTAAAAAAAAATTTTTTATTTTTAATGTTTTATTTCTGAGGAGAGAGACAGCATGAGCAGGGGAGGGTCAGAGAGAGAGGAAGACACAGAATCTGAAACAGGCTCCAGGCTCTGAGCTAGCTGACAGCACAGAGACTGACGCAGGGCTCGAACCCACAAACCGTGAGATCATGACCTGAGCTGAAGTCGGATGCCCAACTGACTGAGCCACCCAGGCGCCCCCTAGGCTTTCTTTTTAAAGGAAACCATTTCCTTGCAGACAGCAGAAAATGAAAGAGTACCTCTGAAATCTAATGCCTGGTTACTTGACAGTTACCAGTAATAATAAGCTTCTGTTTCTCCCTCAGACTGTTTCTCTTGAAAAAGGCCAAAATCATGGGTTGCCATTCAGTTGTACAAGTCTGTACAAGATGAATTGAAAGCAGTCAAAATGTTATGAAACCGAGAAGTTAAATCAACCTTAAAAGAGTTTGGTGGGCTGTGACAAAATATGGACAGTCTTAATCACCTGAGCCACCGACAGGACCAACTCTGTTCTATTATCAACTTGATGTAGTCTTTTTTTCTTTTCCTTTGCAAATGTTCTTTATAAGGTTGTGAGGTAAATACATATTGGTCACCTAATATTTGTTATGTTATTGTAAATTCTTTATAAATTTGTAATATCTACCTAATATTTTATTTAAGGAGATTTACTTAACTGTTTTCCCATGTTGATTGTGCATTTAATTGCAAGTTCTTCCTCTTTCTTCTGTTGGTTCTGTTATAGGGCTGCAGTGAATACCTTAATGCATTAAACAGTTTTTCTTTCTTAAATGTATTTAGGATACATCTCCAGATAGAATTACTGGGTAAAAGTGCCTTCACATTTTTAAGACATGGCATAAAGCGTGGTAAAAAGTTATATTCTCCCAACAATCTACCAGTGTCTTAAGCAGACCACTTTGAGTATGTGTTGCGTCTAACCAGGGGACAAAGGGACAGAGCTGTGATGCTTTCTTTATGGTTTCTCTTCAGGACATGGTGCCTGTCATAGTTGATTACTGCCTGCTGCTACAGCGAAAGTAAGTATACTTACATGACAGATTCAATTATTTTGAACCCAGATTGCCTCTTGCTTATATTGTAATTTACTGTTAGGAATTCTATGAGTTGGGATTTTTTTAGTTAACTTTACAGAAATTTGATTCTTTAACAATTTTCAGTACATTTACCAGTAAAACTAACATTTCCAAAATAGGTGTGGTGGGTGTATCATCTGTGTGTTTGTGTGGCCGGATAGCGGAGGCACACATGGCTAACAACAGGGCAGTGCTACTAAAAGATCTTTACAGTGTATGATTCATGTCTGTTATATATATCCTCTATCATGAACTAGTACTGAAACACAGTATTACATACCACCCAAAACAGGCCAAAACTCAGAGTGCCTCTGGAGTGTTGGTTGAGTCTTCTGTTGAAAAGAAATAAGTATAGTTAAACTATCTAATTTTCATAATAGTGAGGTAGGTATTAACATCATCTTTATTTTACATAGGCAGTTGCAGAGGCAGAAAGCCATTAAATAATTTGCCAAAGCGAACTCCCTTCTTTTGAGGAGTGAAGATAGGACTCCAGTACAGACAGTTTGGCTTCTGAGTTCATGCTTTTAACCACAGGTTTGTTTCTGAGTGGTAGAGGACAACTGTGAGGACCCAGTGCAGCTTCTTCTAAACCCCTGTACAACCTGAGCTGACGTGTGGATTGATGTTCAAGTAGCCTGTGTCATGCTTTAGAAAGTATCGGTGAATGTTATCAAGAGGGCAGTTATTTGCTAGGTCAGACCTTTAAGTCATGAAGAGCTATAGCTTCTGTTCACTTAAGTTCATTCCAGTTTTTTAGCTGTACAGTGTTATATGTATGTAATTATCCAGTGACATACATTGTGTTCATGATTGGGATATTGTTGAAACGTTGCTTTGTGTTACACATTTTCTCCTCTATGAGGGCCTATGGGAAAAGTTTCCCTCAGGTCTAAGTGCCAGAAATACTTGTACATCTCCTGAATAGTATATCACAGCTCTTAGCTTTTTAGAAAACTGTGATTACTATACAATTTGCTGTCCATTAGCTAAAAGTGTAAAAAAGTGTGGGGCTGTTATATTAGACATTGGGTCAAATGTTCCCTTTTGTGTTCTAGATGGTGTGCTTTTATGCTTGCTTACTTCTCACCATACCGGCTTTGTTTTTCACCAGAAAGATCCTGTGTATGGGGTCAAATAGGCCAGTTGATCAACTTTGATTCTTTGTGTCTAGGTCATCTTTCAGTCTCCTTCCATTCCAAACATGCTATGATTAAAGGTAGATTAGGTATAAAAGTTGTGTGTATACTTTAAATAGGTCAGTGTCATCAGTCTCAAATGGTAGGGTTTTTATAGTTTTTTCCTTGAGTTGCCATAGACAATCAGGCTAAAAGGGCACAGTTCCCTAGGATAAATTGAAGCAGTAATTGTAAGATGTGCGTAGCTTCGTGCCAGTATGAATGTTTCTTCCTAAACTGCACCCTCCCTCTATGCCATCTTTGTTGGATTTGGTTCCATTTCTGTGTAAGTTCTTCTCTTTATATTCCCAGATTTCCACAGTATCTGTGACCTTAAGATTGCTTTAAGGAATGCTTAGATTATGCATAACACAAACACAATTTTACAAAACATAATGTAGCACTTCCGCTTCTAGAGTTCTCACTCAGACATTCAGTCTGGCCCCCAGAAGCTTTTCATATTAATGTCCTTTGATGGAGCACATTGTTTTCATAGTTAGTCCTTTTTCACATACTATTTCTTATGTGAGTCAAATCATAGACACAGCACATATTCTGAATTGATTTTAACTGAGTACTATGACCAATACCCTAAGATCACTGTTACTTGAGTATCGTAATTCATAGAAACCCATTCCTACCCAGCAGTAATATTAATTGAACTGGTGTATATGTATGTTCCCATTCATACTTAAGAATTCTTTTATAGTGTAAAATCCTTTTATGGTGGCGGCAACTACACTTTTTCTCTATGGGACATACCGACCAAAATGTTACAGACATCTTTTTTGGTTAAAATTTGGCTTTATCATCTTTTTGTAATTTTTTAAAATCAGGAGTGACAGGAAATTCTGTTTCTGAAGACTTGTACTTTTATTTTCATAATTTGATTTCTTTTTTATTAAACAATTCTGTTTCTTTTAAGTTTATTTATTTTGAGAGAGAGCAAGCAGGTAACAGCAGAGAGAGAGAGGGAGGGGAGAGAGAATCCTAAGAATTCTTTTATAGTGTAAAATCCTTTTGAGGTGGCGGCTCTACATTGTCAGCACAGAGCTCTATGCAGGGCTTGAACTCATGAACTCTGAGAGATTATGACTGAGCTGAAATCAAGAGACCCCAATGCTTAACTGACTGAGCGACCCAGGCGCCCCTGTAATTTGATTTCTTTCACAATTTCCTTTCAGTTTGGCAGTGTATATTTTCTTTTTAGTATTAGACAATAGATACATCTCAAGGCTTTTTGTAGGACCTTTAATGATTTGTAATTTTGCTTATACAGCAGGAGCCATAATTTATTTTGAAAATAGGTCCAGAGTTTACTTGAACTATAATCATTTAATAATAGGTGCTGTGGCCCTCCTACACTGTTGGTGGGAATGTAAACTGGTGCAGCCCCTCTGGAAAACAGTGTGGAGGTTCCTCAAAAAATTAACAATAGAACTCCCCTATGACCCAGCAATAGCACTGCTAGGAATTTACCCAAGGGATACAGGAGTGCTGATGCATAGGGGCACATAGACCCCAATGTTCATAGCAGCACTCTCAACAATAGCCAAAACATGGAAAGAGCTTAAGTGTCCATCAACGGACGAATGGATCAAGAAGATGTGGTTGGAGGCGGCAAGATGGCGGAGAAGTAAGGAACTCCGTACTTGCGCTCCCGCCCATACATCACACGGAAAAATCTGAAGCCATTGGAAACCTTACAAAACCTGAGAGACTGGGAGAAAAAGGACACAGAATCCACTGAGAAAGCTTTCTAATGTGAGTGCGAACGGGGGAAGATAAAATCGGGCCGGGATCTGAGACTCCAGCGTCGGAGGCGATCCCCCTCTGCCCTCACGGGGAGTGAGAGGGGAAAAAGAGAGAGTCCGAAACAGAAAAACCTCCGCTCGGAGAAGAAAAACCTCCACTCGGGGCATAGAAAGACCGTACTTGCCAAATTGCCAAATACCTGCATGCCAGGTCCCCTCGCGCCAGCTGGTCCCGGGGGCGCTGAGCGCGCAGACTGCTCCTTTGTGCTGGCTCCTGGCGGGCTGGACTTCAGAGTGGTGGCGCGCCTGCCGCCANAATAGTTGGGGGATAGTGAGAGAGGCAAACCAAGAGAGAATCTTGAATGTTGAGAACAAACTGAGGAATGATGGGTGTTGGGGTAAGGGGGCGTGATGGACATGGAGGAGGGCACTTGTTGGGATGAGCACTGGGTGTCATTGGAAACCAACTTGACAATGAACTCTTTATTAAAAAAAATAAGTGCTATGGGAGGGCACCTCTGTGGCTCAGTTGGTTAAGTGTCTGAGTCTTTTTTAAAATTTTTTAATGTTATATTTATTTCTGAGAGAGAGACAGACAGCATGAACAGGGGAGGGTCAGAGAGAGAGGGAGATACAGAATCTGCAACAGGCTCCAGGCTCTGAGCTAGCTGTCAGCACAGAGCCTGACGCGGGGCTCAAACCCACGCACTGTGAGATCATGACCTGAGCCAAAGTCGGACGCTTAACTGACTGAGCCACCCAGGCACCCCAGGTGTCAGAGTCTTGATATCGGCTTAGGTCATGATCTCATCAGCTGTGAGCTTGAGCCCCACATCGGGCTTTGTGCTGACAGCACAAAGCCTGCTTTGGATTCCCTCTCTCACTCTCTTTCTCTGTCCCTCCTCACCTCATGTGCTCTCTTTCTCTTACTCACTTATGCTCTGTCCCTCAGAATCTCAAAATAAATAAACATTAAAAATAATAAAAATAGATTCTATGTTGTTTTATGTGAATTATGTCTCAGTAAAGGCATTATAAGACAAAACCAAACAGGTGCTGCATGTAGATGATCTTGACCACTCTGAGCTTATATCACTATATATCCAAAAAGAAGTCATTATTCAGATGACTTGAATTATATAAATCTGAACCAAAAATATGTCTGTTAACTCTAAAGTGAATCTGATGTGGTCTTTTGGTAGCCAGGGTGTTTGTTTAGTCTTGTTCAACATCAGTATTACTGTTTGAGAAGAGAAAGATCTTAATTATTAAAGATGGTTGAGGAACTAGATGTTTTAGATATTATTTTCCTGACAACTGCACGTTAAAATTTTAAGCATCAAAGCTAGGGGAACAACCTTTTTTATTTTATTACAGCTATATTGAACTATAATCCATACCAGAAGATTCACCCTTTTTAAAGTGTACAGTTCTGTAGGTTGTAGTACATTCACCGAGTTATGCAACCGTCACCACAATTAACCCATGCCGTTTTAAAGGAAATCTTTACAAACTGTGATCCTTGTGTCAGAACATAGAACATTTTGAACATAATTTCTTAAAGCTCATTTGAACTGTGCCATTACTTTTACAATTAAAGAGAGCAGCCCAAATCAACTTTGGATTTAAGTCCTACTTTAATGTGGTGGGGATATGTTTATTTGGCTCTGGTTATATATGTAGTAAAGACTGGCAAGTGTTAAGGATTGATGATGCTCTCGCTCCATTTCTGATAGTCTGAGTTTGTACTTAAAATCAAAGCTGAGTTCTCCTTTTTTAAATTGCAAAGTTGAACTGAATTTGGCCATTTTCTTAATCAGTTTGAAGTTATGAATGGTAAACCCCAAATAATGTCTTTAGAGTATTACGTTAAGTGAAATTACAAAGAAAGAAGACCTCTTTGGTTCTCTATTATTCAGAATGGATTTTGTGTTCTACTGGCTACAGGGCGGCTAAGTTTGAGGTGATAAACAGTTTTACAGTTAGGACTTCCAGGTAACAAAGTTAGCACCCTGGAGTATAATTCCTAAATATAGAAAGAAACACAAGAGCTAAACACTTTTTTTGGTATATGCTTTTCTTTCTTCATTCTTCCCTGAAGCTCTAATAAATATTCTTCCAAAATGATGAGAACATGTCTTTGAATTTTGTTTTATTTTTATTTTAAATGTAGAGATAGCATTAGGAGTTGCTGAGTTTTATTTTTCTTGCTTCTTTATTTATAGCCCCTGACTGGTTACGAAAGAAACATATGGTTTTGCCATTAATCTCACCAGCATTACATGCTGCTGTTTGTCACCTTTTATGCTCTGTTTACTGAATTTTCCACTATTTAATTTTCCTCTCCAGGGCTTTCGGTGTTGAACCAAAATATATAATTGTCTTCCCTAGCATGTTTTTTTTTTTTTTTAAACCATGCTTCACAGAGTGGAAGGCCTAGCAAATATGGCATTTTCTTTATGTTCATTAGATTTACTTTGTAACTCTTTGTAACATTAAAGTTTCATTAATTTCCCTGTCTTTTACCTGGTTAGTAATTGGTAATCACAAAAATATGATGGACTATTGATTAACATGAAACTAACATGAAAAATATGAAGCAGAGGGGAAAATTGTTATAAATATTACATTTGTGGATATGAGAAAAAAAATGGATGTGGATTTCTCTCCCAGGACATTGCAGATACTGTTTATTGAAAAGTGGTATGTGGTTCTGGTGCATTTGTAGCCAGTTCTCTTACCACTTGCCCTCTTCCAAGACTTCAGATGAGGCAAAGGCCCTCTCCTACTCTCTCCAGAATCTTCCTTGGCCTTTTTGTGGAACTCGTCATGAAAGACCACACCTGCAGATGAACCAGCTACCACTTTTCACAAGTGACATGACACACATATAAAGAAATAACATTTGTAAAAACATTTGATTTTACATTCAGTAAAAAATAGTCTTAAGAGATAAATAGAATTAGCACAGTTCTTAAACAAAAAAAGGAAATGAGTGAACCAGGTAAATGAAAACAAGGCAATACAGTGTATGAATGGGAACATGGAAAACATTTAATTTTGCCAGTAATCAAAGAGTTAAAGACAGCAATATTGTTTAATTTATACATATTAAATTATCTGGAAGGAGAACCAAACACAGTAGTCTGGTGAAAGTGTAGAATTCTACATTGCTGGTGACAGTGTAAATTGGTGCTATGATGCTTTTTGAGGATGATTTAGTAATATATTTTAAAGGCCACAAGAACTTTTGCAGTCAAATGCTCTACCACTGAGTTATACCCCCACACCTCAGATTTTTCATATCTTTTGATTTAAGATAAATTTCTAGAAGTAGAATGATTAAGGAATTAAATCCCCCAGATGGGAAAGACTATATATGTAGATGTTCATTGTGGCATCATTCATGATAGTAAAATACTGGAAGTAAGTTAAACCGCATCTTCTTGATCTGGCCATGTGTAGCAACATGGATGGACCTTGAGGGTGTTATGCTGAGTGAAATAAGTCAGGCAGAGAAGGACAGATACCATATATTTGCACGTATAGGAGGATTAGGAGGAACTTAACGGAGGACCATGGAGGAGAAGAAGGGGAAAAATAGTGGGGGAGAGGGAGGGAGGCAAACCATGAGAGACTCTTGAATGCTGAGAACAAACTGAAGGCTTATAGTGGGCGGTGGGGAAGGGGGGTGATGGGCATGGAGGAGGGCACTTGGGATGAGCACTGAGTGTTATATGTAAACCAACTTGACAATAAACTATTTAAAAAAAATACTGGAAGTAAGTGATATCCAACAGTACAGTAATACTTAAGTAAATACTAATGTTTCAGCATGTTGAAACATTGTTGAGTTAGACAAAACGGTAAATTTAAGGGTAAGTAGCATCATAGAATGGTGCTTGGTATATAATGTTGCATGAAAGAATTTGGAATTATATCTATGATGAGTATAACTCTAAAATTATTCATGGACTACTTGCAGAAGAAATAGGAAATAAATAAAACATAATTATTGAGTGTGGTGGCATTTAGATTAATGAAAAAATTTTGTTTCTGCAGTAAAATAGATTCCAGATATATTTTTGGAATAGTGAATATTTTCATCTTCCTTTCCCATCAATAATCCCTGCCTCAACCCTTTGGGAAGCAAGGGCTAAGAACTAGATCAAGAAACATATTGCTTTGCACATGAGCTGGGAATATTTAGATACCAGGAAAGAGGAAAGGATAAATTAGGAGTAGTCCTTTCTATTTTATTTATTTTTTTGGAGTAATTTTTACACCCAACATGGGGCTCAAACTCATGACCCTAGGATGAAGAGTTGCATGCTCTGCAGACCGAACCAGCCAGGCACCTATAGGAAGAGTCCTTTTTCATATTTTTTCCTACTTGATTGTGTTCATTTTACTACCCACTGCCATATCACCAGGGTCTTTAAGAAGCAGTATGCCGTAACAGACTTAACGTAGGTTTTAGGTCAGAAGGCCGAGTTCAAGTTCGGACTCTATCGCTTGTTGGCTATGTGACAAATAATTTAACTTATTCAGCTTTTCTTGGTTGTAAAAGTGTTGGGATAATTGATTGAGACAGTATATATATAAAATGTTTTTCACAGTACACAGTTCTATGCAAGTATTGTTACTGTTTTTGTTAAGCTTGTTTGTTAAACTTTGTTGAAATAGGAAAACGAGATATAATTAGCAGACTGAATTTAATGGATGCTCAGAATATTTCTGAAAGTATTTTTTTTTTCTCTTTCTTTTACAGGGATCTTTTATTTAGCCAGATGTATGACAAATTAAGTGAGAATTCAGTGGCTAAAGGAGTGTTTTTGGAGTGCCTTGAGCCTTATATTTTAAGTGACAAATTGGTGGGGATGACCCCCCAGGTAATGAAAGACTTGATTGTTCATTTCCAAGATAAAAAGTTAATGGAAAATGTGGAAGCTCTTATTGTACATATGGATATCACCAGCCTAGATATTCAGCAGGTGAGTTTATAGAAAATTTACTAATACATGGAATAAACAACATTCCTCTATTGATTATACTTACCTGACTGACTGGGCCTCACTGTGCCTTCTATCAACCCCAGTTGTTTACTGAACACTTTTGCTAAGGTGTCTCTTAAACTTGTCTTTGTCAATATTTCTTAGGAAGGTTGTTTAATGAAAGTTAGATTATGAACTCTTGCAAGCCAGTAGTCTTCTATTTCTTTGACATCCCCCGGAGCACTTAGCATAAAGTTTACATTTGGTAGTTGCTCAATAAATGCTTACTGACTGATCCTTCTTCATCTGTTTATTCACTAGTACATTTTTCATCCTGCAAGTGAATTTCAACTATGAGTACTTACATGCAAATAATAGAATATTTTTACTTCTAAGAGTATTCTGCCCTTTTTCAGAAGCTACTTTATATGTCCAGAGTTGATAACTTAAATACATTGAGTTTTGAAATGCAGAACACAGTATAAGAAGCAAATTACAGGATGTCTTAGCTTGATCAGCCAGCCCATTGTTTGATAATCTACCCCCAAGAATATCTGAGGTCTCTAAGTAAGTTTTCAGTCCGAAATTGAGGAGCTTTATATATATATTTTGGCCTTAGACATTTCACTCTTAACTCTTCAGTTCCGTATTAGTCCCAGTAATGAGCATGCTGCTTCTGCAAAGGTGCAAGGTGCTAATAAGTAAATAAACCTATTGAGCTAAAATATGAGGACTTAAAGATCTTTGGCCAAAAGTACTTTTTTAAAAGGTGTAAAATCACACAGAAATGAAGGGCTTGCAGAAATGGTTATTGTTTTCTTCTTGGAAGCTCTTTATGAAAGGCTGTGAGTTTGCAAAGTAAAGCCAGATCCTCTTTTATGTATGCCTTTGTGTTGTATGGGTAATTTGGCAGAGTCTTCATGTCGGATAATAGTTAAAAGTGATTTGAGAGCATGTTATCAATCTAGTTTGATTTGCCCGTCATCAGTGTAAGAAATTTCTCATTTCTTGTCTTCCCAATATTTTTAGCTTTCCCTAAACACTATGTAAATATGCTCTAGTGTTTTTTATGTTAAAATAACAATTAAAAAAAACCTCTTCAGTTTTCCTGTCTTCATACCAAGCCGTCTTTCCTTCTTCCCTGTAGGTTACTGCCCCATGTCACTCTTCCTAGTCACAGCCGGATGTCTTGAAAGTGTCATCTAGATTGTACTTCCATTTTTCCCACATACTAATAAGTCTTCAACCTTGCTTTCAGTGGAGTCAGCTATGCCCTCCATATTCACTATATCAAGTCCTATTTTCCACATTTTACTTACTCATTTGTTATTAATTCAAGGGGCACTGATTGTCAGGTTCCAAGGATGCTTCAGTGGACCCTAGAGCTGACAGTGCTTATCCTCTCGGAGGCTTACATTTTAGC
Source organism: Crocuta crocuta (assembly GCF_008692635.1). Classification (NCBI taxonomy): domain Eukaryota; kingdom Metazoa; phylum Chordata; class Mammalia; order Carnivora; family Hyaenidae; genus Crocuta; species Crocuta crocuta. The sequence continues at coordinate 16,801,718 of NW_027528417.1, read as the reverse complement.
AAAAAAGTTTGATGACAAACAGATGAACCAAAAGTTTATGTGTTATGTTAAGTCAAATAAGTATTATGTTAAAAGTCAAACAGTTAATATGGCAGAGGATGTGAAGCTGCCTTAGATTGGTTAACTGTAGAAGATCTCCCTAAGGAAGTCACATTGAGTCTGGAATCTGACAAGAAGGAATCAGCAATTCAGAGATCTTGGAGAAGATTGTTCTAGGCAAAAACAACAGCTAATGCCCTCTGTACCCCCCCGAAAAGTCTTGATGTTGAAGTTAAAGTAAAAGACAAACAGACTTGGAGCTTGGTTGAAAGAGAGAGGTAGTCCCTTCAGGGCAAGGTACAGATTTTTACCATTTTATTCTGAGTGCTCTGGGAAATCATTAAACGGTTTTAAGCAAGATGACTGGTTTATTTAGGGATAACAGAATGAAGGTGGCCCAGACCAGAAGTAAGATTAATCAGACACTGGTCCAAGAGGTGGTTCTGTCCAGAGATGGTTGCAGTGAGATGGAGAGAGATGGCCTGAATTTGAATATGTTTTGGCAGTAGAATTGATTTGCTGATGAATTGTATGCAAGAGTGTAGAAGTGTGGGAGAGAAAGAATTTAAGGATGACACTTAGTTTTTTTGACTTGAGATAAATGCGGGTAGTGATTCCTCTAAGAAGATTGCAAGACTGGATAGGTCGACATTTGAGAGACAAAATCAGGAGTTCCGTTTTTATTTTGAGGTACCTATTAGACATTCAGGTGAAGATACCAAGTGGTTAGATAAAAGGGTCAGAGGGGAAGCTAGGGGTGAAGCAGTAAATGTGTTAATCATCAGGACAGAGATATACTATCACAGCACTGGCTGACAGGGAGGGTACTGAGAGAAGAGAAGAGGTCCCAGAACATCCCTCAGTCTCAAAAGACTCTCCTGTGACACCTCACTTCTGTTTTTCCTCTTAATTCTCTGGCTGCTCCTTATCATTCTCCTTTGCCAACCTCTGCTCTTCTTCAGCCTTCTTTGCTTGCCCTCTGGAGTGTAACTCTCATAGGAACAGAGTATAGAGTACTATACACTGCAAGTCGTAACTGTTCCTCTTCTAATATTTTCTCAGATCAGTTCTCTCCATCCTTAAACACTTCAAGCTTCTTTCTACCTTAGACCTTCATCCTTACTGCTTCAGCCTTCATAGTCCCTAGATTTCATCTCTGCTTTTGCCTCATATTATACGCATCCTTTAGTCCTAACTTAAATATTGCTTCCTCAGGGATGACCTGAATTCGCTAGAGCACGTTAAGTTGCTTTGTAACACATCACATTTGTAAATGAATTATTAGTGTAATTGAGTAACTTCCCCAGGCGTAACTCCCATACCATTTTGTGCCCCTCCCTTCTTTTATTTAGTGTCCAAAATGAACAGTAGTTCTGTAAGGGTAGAGACTAAGTCTGGATTTGTCTGGTCTATCACTTTATCTCTGATGCCCAGGAGTGGGCCTGAATATAGGTGTTCAGTAAATAATTTGTAGAGCTATTGATGAAGGGTAAAATGAGTATGGAAAGGGGGAGAATGGAGAAAAAAATAGACTTTGGGGATATTTGAAAGTAACCATTGTACAATTAAAACTAGTATGGAACCTACAACAGCTGTTACCCTGACATTGTGTTTGAGTACTGTTGACCCTTGAACAACATGATTTTGAACTACACAGGTATATTTATATGTGGGCTTTTTTCAATAAATACAAGCCCAGTACCATAAACGTATTTCTTCCTCCTTGTAATTTTATTAATAATATTTTTTCTCTATCTTTATTGTAAGAGTATAGAATATAATTCATTTAACATACGAAACAGGTGTTACTCAACTATGTTATCAGTAAGGCTTCAGGACAACTCTAGGCTACTGATAGTTGAGTTGTGGGGGGTTAAAATTATATACAGGTTTTTTTGCGGACGTGAGGAGGGGTTAATGCCCCTAACCTCCATATTCTTCAAGGGTTAACTGTACTTCAGTTTTTTTCAGAGAAGGACTAAGAAAAATTAGGGAAGAGAATTCAAGATCTTCTCCATTGTTAGAGCTTTAAGGAAAATAATTGGTGAGATTTACTGAATTGCGCGGAACAAGCAACTCTTCTTTTTACAGGTAGTTCTCATGTGTTGGGAAAATCGTCTGTATGATGCTATGATCTATGTTTACAACAGAGGCATGAATGAATTTATTAGTCCAATGGAGGTAAGATATTTCCTAACTTGGACACATATTTATTTAACATTGCCCATGAATGGCTTTTTTCCTATTAATTTGTTTTGAATAATTCAGATTCTGTTTTCATCCAATCATTGTTTAATTTCTTACAGATTTATTATTAGATTTGCACCCATTTTAGCTTGGGACGTTAGGTGACCTTGAATTTCATACCTTCTGCCATTGCTTTCTTTTTTGTCTGCTTAAGTAGGTATTTAAATCCTAGGGAACAATAGATAAAAGTACCTGCCTGTTAGACTAATTTTTTTAAAAGAATTTTTGATATTATAGTAAGTTTTCCAAAAGGTATAAAATATTTATATACTTATTGTGTGTAGTAAATGTACTATTGAGAAATATTATTTGTAGATATATTGTGCCGGGGGAAGGTCCTGGATAATGGTGGAAGATCTTTGTTAATTGCTGTTTTCCTTTTTCCAGTTTAGCACTTAATAGCATTCATTATAATTTATTCTTCTTACCACTAAAAAGCATTTGGGCTTATTTTAAAAAGAACCAAATGCCATATCCATCTTGTTATTTGCCTTAAATTGAGGACAGAATTGTAGATAATGGATTGTGGATGTATGTAGCACTCTGCCAGCCCATTGTTTTATTACATTGACTAATTACCTGGCCCAGAAGAGCCAGGCATCTGTGGAAGGCATCCTGTCAACTCTCCTTTCCCCCCACCCCCATATTTAATGGCTATCCAGAACTGTCTTCAGTATTAGTAAGTGAGCAGTTACTTTGTGATATTTCAGGTTTTCTTAAACACCCTTAGCTTCGTAGGTAGGTGAGTATCACTCTAATTGAAAACTCCTCCAGTTATGGTTGTTCCTCTCTTCTCTTGGTCAATTTTTAAAATGTGCCCTCTTCCCCTGGTTTTGTGTCTAGTAAAGATTTTTTACACTTGAACATCTTTCAGCTGCTTTCCTCTGAAGTTCAGTACTTCCCTGGAAAGAGCTGTCAGCTGCCTCCTCAGTGAGGTCCAGGACGTCTCTGCAAGCAAAAAATGTCTTCTGTCTCACTCTTAAACCACAGTTAGGAAGAATTAATGCGGTTTCTGTGGGATGCTCCAGTTGGGTGGTCTGTGGAGAGGAAGTCCCGAGAAATTTCCAGAGAATCCTGAGAGAGCCCCAGGCCATCAGAGGGTCCCCATTTGGGCCACAAAATGTGGGACATCCCAGTTATAAATGTGGGGCACTCTGATCACATGGGGGCTGGTGGCATAGGTGGTGAAAGAATTCACCCAAGAAAGAAAAAGAGATAAAAGTTTACTGAATACACCGCAAAGGTGTGGTAGACAGGACAGCAAAGGAGAGGCAGCAGTGGTGAGTGGTGAGTGGCCACAGTTATACGGTGAAGTGAAGGAATATGGGACAAGTGGAATTTTCTTTTTTGGTAATTTTAGGAACTGTGCATGGTTATAATTGGTCAGTTAGGGCCTGTGACTGTTTTGAGGTGGATCACTTAATGAACCTATTTGAATTGCTGTTTGCTTTCAGCTCCTTGGTCTTGGTCGCTGTGGGGCCTTTTACCTTGATCAGGTTTCCATTGCCCAAACCTGTTCTCTAAAAGCCACCTCTACAATTTCTACCTTCTCTCAAAATAATCCTTAGAAACAGATTCTAAATTCAGTATTCTATGGTGATAAAAATGATTGCTGGGTTTTTGTTATTGTTGCTTTTTAAGTGTGTGTGTGTGTGTGTTAATCCTCAAAATCTGTACAAATATAAATTTGCATTTATATCTGTACATCTCATATGGACTGTGGGCTATAAAGGTTGCCTTGTTTTAAGAGAAGTTTTCAAGCTTAATGGTTTCTAGAAAGAGCTTGGTATTATTAAATAGTCATTTGGAGAGTTTTAGCAATGGGAGGTTAGGTGCATTCTGTGATTCCTTATTTGTAATTTTCTGCCTACAAGGAAATCACTTGCCATTATTTAAAGTTTATTTTAGTACTTAAAGAGGGTTAAATTAAAAGGTCTCCTGCCTCTTGAAAATTTCTAGATTTTCTGGAATGACAGTGTCATCACGTTTGAGATGACTACCAGGGTCTCTGAAATCTTTCCTTAGTTCTAGCTGTGCCTGCTTCTGAGGTAAAAATAGTGCCTTGTGTTGGGAGGAAAAGCTTTTCCTCTAGGAATTTAGGTCCCAGTGGTGGGAGGAGGGCTGCAGATTAACTGACAAAAGACAGATTAACTGGAGAAAAGGTTATTCACACAAGTACTGGGAGCGCTTAGTAATGAGTACTTTACTGAATAGCCAGAACTAAAGGTTTATACACCTGTTTAACGAAATATTGGGTAGTGGGGAGGGAGGGATTTAGGGCTTCCCTGGGAAAATATGGATGGCTTTTTTGGGCTAACGAACAGTGTGATTTGCAGGTCACAGTGCTAAGGGTCTGTCCTGTCCCAAACAGGAAACTCCCTCTTAGGAAGGGGCCAGTGTAGCTTCAGCATTAATCTTACAGTGTTTAAGTTCAGATAATGTTTCCTTTTGCATCTGGTGGTGTTCAGATGTTTTCAGTTTAAAGTAATCTTCATTGCCATTTTGGTGGGGTGTTAATCCCTTCACTTTTATTTTTAAATAAAGCATTTTGAGGAACCTAAGGATATTTTATATCAGCAATTACAACTCAGCAAAGACCTTCACCTAACTGGTATTTACTAAATGGTTTCTTTCAATGAGGAATATGATAACAGTTGTTTCCTAGTGATTCTTCAATAATAGTTTGTGTCCACATTAAAAGTATTTATATTTAATCTCAAGAGCAAATAACTGGTTCAGAGAAAGGTGATTAATAGTGTAAGATTCTTGGTTATGTTTTTGAAAAAATAATTTTTGAAAAAGTGATGGTTATTGTTTTAATTTTAATGCAGAAACTTTTCAGAGTCATTTCTCCTCCTCTGAATGCTGGAAGAACACTAACAGGTATTTTCTAAGTCTTATTTTTTTCCCTCTTTTTTCTATTTTAAGATATTTAAATTCCATAAAATTCAATTTTGTGTGTGCAGTATGAATTTTGATAATTGTATAAAATCATATGATCACCACCATAATCAAACTGTAGAAGGAGCTAAAGTTCCTTCACACAAAAAAGTTTCCTCCTGCCCATGGTACTCAAGCTTTTCCCCCAGGCTGATCTCCAGGCAATCACTGATCTCCTTTCTGTCATTACATTTCTTGTAAATGGACTCATACAGTGGGTGAACTTTGGTGTTTTATTTCTTTCACTTAGCTTTGTTTCTTTGCTCTCACTTCACTTGTATGTAGAGATACGTCCATGTTGTTGCATGTGTTAATATTTTGTTTGCTTTTACTTCTGAGCAGTATCTCATGGGTTGGATATACTGTCAGTCAATTATTTATTCACCAGATGATGAACATTTGAGTTGCTCACAATTTGGAGCTATTCTAAGCAATGCTGTTACAATATTAGTGAACAAGTTTTGTTTCTAATTAAACTTTTTTTTTTGAGGAAATCATAGAGTCACATGCAGTTGTAAGAAATAAGAGATCGTATATCCTCTTTACCCAGTTTCCTCCAGTGATAACACCTTGCAAAACAAAAGCACAATATTGCAAGTGGACATTCACATTGATAAAGTCAAGATACAGTTTTATTACCACAGGTATCCCTTACATTGCCTTTTCCCCTCATCACCCTTAGATATGAATAAGTTTTTGAGTGGGCATATGTGTTTATTTTGCTTGGGCATCTACCTAATATTGGATTGGATAGGTTATATGTAAATACATGTTTTACTTCTAAGGTACTGCTGTTTGGTTTTTCAGCATGACTACACCATTTTGCATTTCTCTCAGCAATGTATGAGAGTTCCAGTTGCTCCATACCCTTGCAAGCACTTGGTACTGTCAGTCTGTAAATCTTTGAAAAATTTTAGCCATTCTAGTAGTGTATAATGGTATGTCATTGTGACATTTATGTATTTACTTATTTTTAATTAAAAATTTTTAACATTATTCAATATTAAATAAATATTTATTTATATTTAAAAGAGAGACAGAGAGAGACAGAGTGAGAGCACAAGTAGGGGAAAGGCAGAGAGAGATGGAGACAGAATCTGAAGTAGGCTCCAGTCCCTCATCTGTCAGCACAGAGCCTGATGCAGGGCTCGAACTCACAAGCAATGACATCATGACCTGAGTTGAAGTCAGATGCTTAACCAACTGAGCCACCCAGGTGCCTCTATTTATTTATTTTAAATGTTTATTATTTTGAGGGAGAGAGAGAGGGTGAGGACAGAGAGAGAGGGAGAAAGAATTCTAAGCAGGCTCCATGCCATCAGTACTTAGAGCCTGATGTAGGGCATAATCATGAGATTATGACCTGAGCTGAAATCAAGAGTTGGAATCTTAATTGACTGAGCCACCCAGGAGCCCCTCACTGTGATTTTATTTTTTATTTCACCGATGGTTAGTGAAAAACCCAATGGTTAGTGATGCTGAACATCTTTTCACGTGCTCTTGCCCATACACACACACACACACACACACACACACACACACACTATATATAATGTGTCTGTGTGTATGTATATATCTCTCTAAAATTTTTTTAACTGGTTAAATCTTTAGCATTTTTTTGGAATTAGGAAAGAGGCATTCTTGAACTTCATATTAGTGGGTTATAAGAGTTTCAAGTGAGTGAACTCCCCATAGAGCCTGTGAGTTTTTTATGTAGTCTGGATACAAAACTCTATAACCCCTTGTTACATTCCATTGATCTGCATGTCTATAATATACGGTCTTGATTATTGTAGCTTTATAGTAAGTCTTGAAATCAGGTAACTTAAATCTTCCAACTTTTTCTTTCTTATAATTGGTGTGGCTGGTCTAGATCCTTTGGCTTTACATATAAACTCTAAAAGCAATTCATCAGTTTCTTTTAAAAAACAGAATTTTATTTGGGATTGCATTGACTCTATAGATTAATTTGGGGCAGATTGCCATCTTAACACTATTGAGTCTTAATGAATATGATATGTTTCTCCATTTATTTTGATCTTTTAAAGTCAGTTTGGTTTCCCAATTTCTGCAAAACTGCAGCTGGGATTTTGCTAAGGATATTTTGAATCTGTAGATTAATTTGGGGTTTATTGCTGTCTTAACATCATTAAGTTTTTCAGTCTGTGAACATAGGATATCTTTCCACTTATTTAGGTCTTTTTTAATTTCTTTCACAATGTTTTGCATTTTTTCAGTGTATAAGTCATATACTTTTGTTAAATCTATTCCTATTTTACTAATTTTTATGCTATTATAAATGGAATTGGTTTTTTAATTTCATTTTTGGAATGTTCTTTGTGTGTGTATAGCAATTGATTTTTGTATATTGATCTTGTATCCTTCATCCTTGCTGAATTCATCTGTTCTTATTTTTAGTGGATTCTTTATATATAAGATCATGTTATCTGTAAATAGAGATAGTTTTACTTATTTCTTTCTAATCTGAATGCTTTCTATTTCTTTTTTTCCCCCTAATTGGCTTGGTTAGAACCTCTAATGCAGTGTTGAACAAAGTGCAAAGAGTGAACTTGCTTATCTTTTTCTTGATCTAAGAGGGGGGGAGCATTCAATTTTCCATTATTAGATATGATGTGGATGGTGGGTTTTTCATAGATGGCCTTGTCAGTTTGAAGAAGTTTCTTTCTATTCCTAACCTGAGTGTTTTTAATATGAACGAATTGGATTTTGGGGTGCCTGGGTAGCTCAGTTGGTTAAGTGTCTTAGGCTCAGTCATGATCTCATGGTTCATGAGTTCAAGTGACACATTGGGCTCCATGATGATAGCACAGAGCTTGCTTGGGATTCCCTCTGTTCCTTTCTCTCTGCCCCTTCCCTACTGTGCTCTGTCTCCCTCTCAAAAAAACAAAACAAAACAAAAAAGCAAAAACAAAAAAAAAACCCTGTAAAAGAATTGGGTTTTATCAAATGCTTTTTTCTGCATCTATTAATATAATCTTGGGAACTTTGTCCATTATGTGATCTATAAGATGTGGTTGATTTTTAAGCTCATCTTCCATTGTTGGGATAAATTCCAGTTGGTCATGGTATATACATCTTTTCTAGATGCTGCTGGATTCAGTTTGCTAGTGTTTTTTCTTTTTTTGGGGGGGGACTTTTATATCTTTATTTATAAAGGAGATTCTCTAGTTTCTTTTCATTTTTTTTTTTCCTTGACCTAGTATCAAGTACACTTGATATCTTGGTATATTTTCCTCATTGAATGAGTTGGGAATGTTCTCTCTTTTGATCTTTGGAAGAGTTTATGAAGAACTGGTATTCTTTTTTTAAATATTTGGTAGAATTCATTAATGAAGCCTTGTGGGCCTATGATATTCTTTGTTGGAAGTTTTTTAAGTTTAGTCTCTATGCTTGCTGTAGTATATTCAGTTTATCTATTTCATTTTCAGTCATTTTGGTAGTTTGTGTATTTCTAGGAATTTTTCAATTTCATGTATCTTATTTGTTGGCGTATAGTTCTTACGGTATATTCTTGTAATTCTTTTTATTTTTTAAGGTCAGTAGTGATATCTCCTCTTTTATTCCAGATTTGAGTAATTTGAGTCTTCCCTCGGTCTGTCTAACTAAAAGCTTGTCAATTTTGTTGGTCTTTTCAGAGAACCAGTTTTTATTTTATTGATTTTTAAAATTATTTTCCTTTCATCTTTCATTTATTTCAGCTTTAATCTTGAATGTTTACTTCATCTTACTTTGGGTTTGATCGCTTTTTTTTTCTTTTTTTAGCTTTTTGGTGTAGAAGTTTAGTGACTTGAAATCTTTTTTTTTTTTTTTTTAAAAAATAGGTGTTTACAGTTACAACTATTCCTCTAAGTAATGCGTTAGCTGCATCCCATAAATTTTGGTATGTTTTTGTCTTTCTTTTTGTTCATCTCAGAGTATTTGCTAATTTTCCTTGTGATACTGGTTACTTAGAAGTATGTTACTTAATTTCAACATATTTGTGATTTTCTTACATTTCCTTCTGATACTGATATCTGATTTTATTCCATTGTGGTCAGAGAACATAGTTTGTATGGCTTCTATCTTTTTAAGTTTTTTGAGACTTATTTTATATCCTAACATCAGGTCTATTCTGGAGAATGTTCCATGTGCACTTGAAAATAATGTGTTGAATATGTTTTGTTGTTGAGTGGAATGTTCTGTGGGTATCCGTTAGGTCTAGTTGGCTTTGCTTATGTTTAGATTTTTATTTCCTGTTCATCTTCTGCTAATTGTCCTATCCGTTATTGAAAGTAGATCCATGAACTCTCCAAGTATTACTGTTGAATTGCTTATTTCTTACTTTAAGTCTATCAGTTTGCTTCATTTCATTTTAGAAATTTCAGTGCTCCAGGAGGCAGTTTATAATTCTATCTTAAACTTCACTTCCTGCTTATGTAGAGCCTCAGAGTCAGCCATGAGTAGATTAGGGCCTTTTCAGGCCTTTCCTGGCTATGTGTATAACCCTGTACATGGGCATGTCATTCTAGAGTTCTGGAAATATGTTGGGACTTTTGAAAGCTACCTGCAGACTCCCATTCTCCAATTTCTTCTTTTAAGTTTTTTATTGAGTTTATTAGTTGATTCTGGTAGTACTACCTCTGGCATTTGTAAAGTTAAACTGTTGCAATGATTGATTTTGACAGATGCCCTGTGGGAGAATAGTGCTGTTTGTACCAAGTAAGCTCTGAGTCAGGACAAAAAGAGGCAAGCCTTGAAAATGGAGCTTTTAAGTGAGCTGCCATATAGGTCACATAGTTACAATTCTCTGAGGGTGAGGCGTTGGGCAAGCTCCCAGCCCATTTTGTCCCCTTAAGTGGCCACTAGGTTGCTGATTTGCATAAGGCAAATTGGTTGGTTTTCAGAACTCTGGTAAACCTGGGGAAAGTGGGATGGGATGAGGTAAAATTCAAATGCCACAAAGCTGACAGAAATGAAGAATGCTTTTGATGGGCTAGTTAATAGACTGGATATAGCTGAGGAAAGAATCTCTGAGGTTGAGGACATAACAGAAAAGTTAAAAAAAAAAAAAACCCAAAACCCGAAAAGACAAGAGAGAGAAGACTGCAAAAAGCAGAAGGGAACATCTAAGGCCTGTGGGACAACTACAGAAGGTATTACTTAGACATAATGGGACTATCAGAGGGAGAAGAAAGAAAGGACCAGAAGCAGCATTTGAAGCAATAATAACTGAGGATTTCCCCAAATTAATGTCAGACATCAAACCACAGATCCAGGAGAACACCAAGTACGATAAACAACAGCAAAAATCCACACCTCAGCATATTATACTTAAACTGCAGAAAGTAAAAGATAGAGATTCTGAAAGAGGCCACAGGGAAAAAGAACCTTACTTGCAAAGGAGCCAAAATGAGAATGACCTCCAACTTCTTAGAAACCATGCAATAAAGAAGAGAGTGGAGTAAATATTTAAAGTGTTAGGAACAAATATTTAACATGTTGAAAGAAAAATCCATCAACATAGAATTTTGTTTCCTGTAAAATTATCCTTCAAAAGTGAAGGGGAAATAGACTTTCTAAGAGAAACCAAAATTGAGGGAATTTGTTGCCCGTAGCCCTATCTCATAAGAAATATTAATAGACGATCTTTAGAGAGAAAGAAAATAATATAGATAAGAAACTCAAATTCATAAAAGAAGCATCAGAATAACTGAAGGTAAAACAAAAACTTTCATTTTTCTTATTCTTTTTTCCAAAGAATTGTGGAGCTTACTGTATAGAACTACTTTTCAGAATGCCATCATTGCCACTAATTATTATTGGTCTACAGCTATTGATTCCATCAGGTCTCTGGATCGGCATCCAAATACAGAACCTTATGCAGCAGCAATATGCGTGCTGCTCCCAGTGTGCTGTGGGGAGTTTTACACGAGTTTAACTTGAACAGAGCTTGGGAAACAGGGATGTAAAGGAGAGCAGTTCCAGTGCCACTAATGCAACATAAAAGCGACACCACCACAGTGTCAGACAGGCAAATGAGAGCACATGTCCTTCTGGGCTCTATGGTACACCAAAATTTGAAGCACAGTTTCCAGAAAAAACAAACCATAACAAAACAAAACATGTTTCTCCCCCGCCTCCCATCATTGTTTTATGGATCTGGAAGCTTTGTGTTGCATGTAGAAAAAAATTTCTGAAATTGATTTCACAGAGGAGAAGAGGACAGGGAATGGACTTGATTCTTGCCCTGCCCTGATATTCACTAGACATGGGTGGGAGAGGGAGTTTCAGCTCTCTGCAAAAAACATTGGGCTTTGGGGGTACAGACATGCATGGCTGTTAGTGTCCTTTGCTAATTTGGTCTGCAGAGACCTGGGCTTTGTGAGGGAATGATCTTCCTTCCTCAGGAGGAAACTTAGTTGACAAGCAGGGAAACTGATGAGCAGATAAAATGCAACCTGATTCCCCTCTAACCAGCTACTGCTGAGGACTCCAGACTTTTTACTGAAAAAACAAGGCTGCTTCAGTGGTGCTCAGTCTTTTCAAAGACAATGGGATGTCAGCCAACATCTAGAGGAATGAGTGTAGCCCCAGAACTCTGTGGTCCAGCAGAGAAACCAAGAGCTTAGCCCCAACAGTAGTTTCCAGAAACATACCCCCCAGTTTTCATAGTATGTACCCCAACTTTTCCAAGCTGCTTTGCCAGGAGCCTCTGCAAATGGCATCTTCTGGTCGTGAAGCCCAGGTATGCTGCATGTTGAGGCCTGGACTGCAATCCTGGGGTGTAATTGAAGGGGCGTCCTCTACTCTTAAGCCAGCTGAGGTCAGGAACCCACTCCCCTGCTTCCTTCCAAACACAGCATATACAGACCACTCCACCAAGCAAGGAGATTCAAGCAGCTTGGCTCAAGAAGAACTCTGTTTTTCTTATTCTTAATTGACCTATCAGGTAATAGTTCAAGATAATGATAGCAACAATGTATTTGATTATGTGTGTACTGATGCTGTGTGTTTTATGTTTATGTATAAATGAAATGAATGGCAGCAAGAACACAAGGCACAGGAGAAAGGACTTAAGAGTATTTTGTTAGTGTAAGATTCTTATGGTACCTGTGAAGCAGTATAGTGTTACTTGGAAGTAGATTTGGAAGTAGATTTGGATTGTAAATCTGTTTGGATTGTAAATCATTAGTAAATCTATGTTGCAAACTTGAGAGCAGCAACTAAAAAAATATGTATAATTGATATACTAGGAAAATGGAAAAACAGAATTATATAAAATGTTCAGTTAAAACTTTAAAAGGCAGAAAAAGTGTTGAAGACAAAATAGGAATAAAGAATAAGGACAAGAAATAGAAAACAGTAAAATATGGTAGACATTAATCTGACTATATCAGCAATCATTTAAAAGTTGATAGTCTAAAATACCAATTAAAAGAAAGGGATTATTATAAAGGATCAAAAAATAAGACTCAACTAAAAGTTGTATATAAGAAACATTTTATTATTTTCAATTTAAATTTTAGTTAATATACAGTATATTATTGGTTTGAGGAGTAGAATTCAGTGAATCATCACTTATGTACAATACTCAGTGCTCATCACAGGTGCCCTCCTTAAAACCCATGACCCACATAGCCCATCTTCCACCCACCTCCCTCCGTCAACCCTATTTGTTTTCTATCATTAAGAGTCTCTTGTGGTTTGTTTGTCTCATTTTGTTTCTTCCCCCACCTTCCCATATGTTCATCTGTTTTGTTTCTTAAATTCCACATGTGAGTTCAATCATATGATATTTTTCTTTCTTTCATTGACTTATTTTGCATAGTATTATACATTCTGATTCCATCCACATTGTTGCAAATGGCAAGATTTCATTCTTTTTGATGACTGAGTAATATTCCATCATACACACAACACANTCCCCACGTCTTTATCCATTCATCAGTTGATGGACATTTGGGCTCTTTTCCATAGTATGGCTATTGTTGATAATGTTGCTGTAAAAATCGAGGTGCCGGTACCCCTTTGAATCTGTATTGTTTTATCCTTTGGGTGAATACCTAGTAGTACAATTGCTGAACCATAGGGTAGTTCTGATTTTAGATTTTTTAGAACCTCCATACTTGTCTCCAGAGTGACGGCACTAGCTTGCATTCCCACCAGCAGTGCAAGAGGACTCCCCTTTGTCCATATCCTCACCAACACCTATTGTTTCTTGTGTTACTAATTTTAGCCATTCTGACAGGTTTGAGGTGGTATGAAATTGTGGTTTTGATTTCTATTTCCCTGATGATGAGTGATGGTTAGCATCTTTTCATCATCTTTCAGCCATCTAGATGTTGTCTTCAGAAAAATATCTGTTCCTGTCTTTTGCCCATTTCTTCAATGGGTTATTTGTTTTTTGGGTGTTGAGTTTGTTAACTTCTTTATATGTTTTGGATGCTAACCCTTTATCGATACATCATTTGCAAATATCTTCTCCCATTCCATAAGCTGCCTTTTAGGTTTGTTGATTGTTTCCTTTTCATTGCAGAAGCTTTTTATTTATTTATTTTAAGTAATTTATATATTTATTGATGAGGTCCTAATAGTTCGTGTTTGCTTTTGTTTCTCTTGCCTTCAGTGGTGTGTCTAGTAAGTTGCTCTGGCTGAGGTCAGGGAGGTTGCTGCCTATTTTGTCCTCTAGGATTTTTATGGTTTCCTGTCTCACATTTAGGTGTTTCATCCATTTTGAATTTATTTTTGTGTATGGTGTAAGAGAATGGTCTAGTTTCATTCTTCTGCATGTCACTGTCCAGTTTTCCCAGCACCATATGTTGAATAGGCTTTTTTTTTTTTTAATTTTTTATTTATTTCTGAGAGAAAGAGAGAGACAGCATGAGCAGGGGAAGGTCAGAGAGAGAGAGGGAGACAAAGAATCTGAAATGGGCTCTGATCTGTCAGCACAGAGCCCGATGTGGGGCTCGAACCCATGAACTGTGAGATCATGACCTGAGCCGAAGTTGGACACTTAACCGACTGAGCCACCCAGGCGCCCTTAGGCTGTCTTTTTTACATTGGATATTCTTTCCTGCTTTGTTGAAGATTAGTTGACCACATAGTTGTGCATCCATTTCTGGATTCTCTATTCTATTCCTTTGACCTGTGTGTCTGTTTTTGTGACAGTACTATACTGTCTTGATGACTACAGCTTTGCAGTATAGCTTGAAATCTGGAATTGTGGTGCCTCCAGGTTTTTCTTTTTCTGGATTGCTTTGACTATTCAGGGTCTTTTGTGATTCAGTACCTTTAGGATTGTTTGTACTAGCTCTGTGAAAAATGCTGGTGGTGTTTTGATTGGGATTGCATTACATGTGTAGATTACTTTGGGTAGTATAGACTTTTAACAATGTTCTTCCAAATCCATGAGCATGGAGTGCTTTTCCCTTTCTTTGTGTCCTCTTCAATTTCTTTCATAACTGTTCTGTAGTTTTCAGAGTATAGATCTTTTACCTCTTTAGGAGGGTTATTGCTAAGTATCTTACTCTTTTTGGTGCACTTGCACATGGGATCGATTCCTTGATTTCTCTTTCTGTTGCTTCATTATTGGTGTATAGGAATGCAACTGATTTCTGTGTATTGATTTTATATCATGCGACTTTGCTGAATTCATGGATCGGTTCTAGCAGTTTTTTTGGTGGAATCCTCTGGGTTTTTCATATAGAGTATCATGTCATTTCCGAAGAGTGAAAGTTGGACTTCCTTCTTGCTGATTTGGATGCCTTTTATTCCTTTGTATTGTCTGATTGCTGAGGCTAAGACTTCCAATACTGTGTTAAACAATAGAGGTAAGAGTGGATATCCCTGTCGTGTTCCTGATCTCAGGCAGAAAACTCTGTTTTTCCCCATTGAGGATGATACTAATTATGGTATTTCATAAATGCTTTTTATGATGTTGAGGTATGTTCCATCCATCCTTATTTTGTTGAGGGTCTTTATCAAGAAAGGATACTATATTTTGTCAAATGGCTTTCTGCATCTATTGACAAGATCATATGGTTCTTATCTTTTATTAATGTGGTGTATCACATTGATTGATTTGCAAATATTGAACCAGCCCTGCAGCCTAGGAATAAATCCCACTTGATCATGGTGAATAATTCTTTTAATGTACTGTTGAGTTCAGTTTGTACTGTTGAGTTCAGTTAGCTAGTATTCTATAGGGAATTTTTGCATCCATGGTCATTAGGGATATTGGCCTTGTTGTTCTCCTTTTTATTGGAATCTTTGTCTGGTTTTAAAATCAAGGCAATGCTGGCTTCATAGAATGAGTTTGGAAGTTTTCCTTCCATTTCCATTTTTTGGGGGTATGGTGGGGGAACAGAATGAGAAGAATAGATACCAATTCTTCTTTATTTATTTATTTTTTATATATTTTTATTTATTTCTAGGAGAGAGAGAGAGACAGCGTGAGCAGAGGAGGGTCAGAGAGAGAGGGAGTCACAGACTGAAACAGGCTCCAGGCTCTGAGCTGGCAGTCAGCACAGAGCCCAACGCGGGGCTTGAACCCACAAACCGCGAGATCATGACCTAAGCGAAAGTCGGACGCTTAACCGACTAAGCCACCCAGGCGCCCCATCAATTCTTCTTTAAATGTTTGGTAGAATTCCCCTGGAGAGCCATCTGGCCCAGGAACCCTTGTTTATTGGGAGATTTTTGATTATTTATTCAATTTGTTTGCTGTTATGGGTCTGTTCAAATTTTCTATTTCTTCCTGTTTCAGTTTGGTAGTACATAAGTTTCTAGGAATTTGTCCATTTCTTCCAGATTGCCCTGTCATTGGCATATAATTTTTTTTCATAGTGTTCTTTTATAATAGTTTGTGTTTCTGTGGTGTTGGTTGTAATCTCTCCTCTTTCATTTGTGATTTTATCTATTTGGGTCTTTTTCTTTCTGATAAGTCTGACCAGGGGTTTATCAATTTGTTCATTCTTTTAAAGAACCAGCTCTTAGTTTTGCTGATCTGTTCTACAGTGGGTTGTTGTTTTTGTTTTGTTTTGTTTTTTTGGTTTGTATATCATTTATTTCTGCTCTCCTCTTTATTATTTCCCTTCTTCAGCTAGTTTTAGGANGGCTCTGAGCTGGCAGTCAGCACAGAGCCCGACGCAGGGCCCGAACCCACGAACCGCGAGATCATGACCTAAGCGAAAGTCGGACGCTTAACCGACTAAGCCACTCAGGCGCCCCGGGTCCTTTCTTGCTCCTTGAGATAGGTCTGAATTACAGTATACTTCCCTCTTAGGACTGCCTTTGCTGCATCCCAAAAGTTTTGAGTTGTTGTTTTCATTTTTATTTGCCTCATGTATTTTTTTATTTCTTCTTCAATTCTTTGGTTAACCTATTCATTCATTAGTGTGATGTTCCTTTTTAAAATATTTATTTATTTATTGAGAGAGATAGCAAGCCTGGGAGGGGCAGAGAGGAAGAGAAAAATACCAAGCAGGCTCTGCCCTGTTGCCTCAGAGCCCAACACAGTGCTTGAACTCACAAACTGTGAGATAGGGGTTGATGGAGAGGGAGGGATGAATAGGCTGAGCACAGAGGTTTTACAGAAGTGAAACTATTATGTACAATTGACAGTACTATAATGGTGTTTATATGTCAGCATACATTTGCCAAAAGCCACAGAATGCACAACATTAAGAGTGAACCCTAATGTAAACTGTGGACTTGATGTGATGATGTGTCACTGTAGATTTCATTGATTATAAGAAATGTATTACTCTGAAGCAGATGTTGATAGTGGGGGAGATTGTGTGGTGTGGGGATAGGGAGTATGGGGGAATCTCTATAGCTATCAATTTTGCTGTGAACCTAGTGGAACTTATCTAAAAAATGAAGTTTATTAATTGAAAAAATTGGAATTGAAGAAGATTGTAATTAATCATATAATTTCAAGCAATTCAAGTTTCTTTGCATTTATGACAACACAGATTTGGAGTACAGTAAAACCTTGGTTTGCAAGCATAATTTGTTTTGGAAACATGCTTGTAATCCAAAGCCCTTGTATACTGAAGTGAATTTCCTCATAAGAAATAATGGATACTCAGATGATTTGTTTCAGAACCCAAAAATATGCATATAAAAATGATTATAATACTGTAATATTGTAATACAAAATAATGAAATAGAAAATATAAAGAAAAAATAAACTGCACTTACCTTTGAAAACCTTCATGGCTGGTGTGAGGGAGACGAGAAAGGAGGGTTATTATGTAGGATGACTTTTACTAATCACTGATGGAATCACTGCTATCTTTTGGCTCAATGGGATCTTTTGTTTTGTGCAACTTTAACAAGTAATCTATTCAGTGACACTTGCTTTTGCCTCCTTTTGAGGATTTCACGGAAATACGACATTGCACTGTCGTTAAACAGATTCATCGCTTGCACTGCCACAGCCTATTTAGGTGGTGCTTTTCTACAAAATTTTGCACTGTTTCCCCACATTTTACACATCTCTCTAATCTCATTTGAAGTGAGGGAATCCTCTGCCTTTTTCTCCTCCTCCTCCGTGGGTGAGATGCAAACGCAGACATTATAAAATCTTGCAATTTTGGCCACTTGCATACCTCATTCATACTTCTCAATGATTTCTTTCTTCCATTGTAATCATCTCCTTACCGCTTTGCTTTCCAGCCTTTTTCTGCATGGGGGCCATTGTATGTGCCTGCAGGGACATTGACTACAGTATAATAAATTCTTGACATATACTATATTTAATGTAACTGGCCACAGAGGAAAGGGTCTATATCTGCAAGCAGCCTAGCCTAGAATGAAGCAAAGCATTCCTAAGCTTACTCTTATATGGAAAGGCAAGGGACTGTCCATAGATGCTTTGAAGTGACAAAAAATTCACTAATGTCATTTGTGGGCATCTTCCAACATTCTGAAAAATCACAAATTTCTGCCAAACCCCACGGCCTGAGACCAAGCATCTGAGTAATGGGAGATGATCACCCACAGTCCCGCAGCAAGGGAAAGAGATGTGGTCATGTGACATTAGGTGTCACGTACTACTCATATTGCAAGACATCACTCATTTATCAAGTTAAAATTTATTAGAAATGTTTGCTCATCTTGTGGAACACTCACAGTATAAGTTACTCGCAATCCAAGGTATTATTGTATTTAGAAGGGTTACTGATTAAATAAGAGATGTACACTTGCTTGCATTATGCCCACGATTCATATATCAAAAATAGAAAATTCAAGTTTTTATTATTACCAGTCGCAAATTCCTATCAATTACTGATCACTTCACCCACTCTTTTTTTTTTTAATTTTTTTTTTGTAATGTTTTATTTATTTCTAGGAGAGAGAGAGAGAGACAGCGTGAGCAGGGGAGGGTCAGAGAGAGAGGGAGTCACAGACTGAAACAGGCTCCAGGCTCTGAGCTGGCAGTCAGCACAGAGCCCGACACGGGGCTTGAACCCACGAACCGCGAGATCATGACCTAAGCGAAAGTCGGACGCTTAACCGACTAAGCTACCCAGGCACCCCTCACTTCACCCACTCTTGAGGCTCTTTATTTTCTTGTTGCCCTTGACCCCTTGGCCTAAAACTGATCTAATTATATTTCTGATTTCTTTTAACCAAAAGATAGGCTGATATTACCATATGACAGAGTCTTACTTTCTAGATGTAACTTAGAATAAAAAGGGTGTTGAAGATAATTTAATCTAAGTTTCTTATTTTAAACATTTGTGACCGATGGCCTTCACAGCCCTAGAGCACAGTGGGTGGTAAGAGTCCATGTTACAAATGAGAAGACTTTATACTTATGCGTTAATGTTAATTGGTCATGATCTTTAACTCATCAACTCATTGCCTGCTGTACACTTTACCCTGGTCCCAAGCTATTGGTTAAGCCAACAATACATGGTTCTCCACCCTCAACTGTATTCCTTCTTTTGTATGCTTCATTGACTCATTGGTTTTGTGTCTGTGAAAAGAATCTAATGGAAATTCTAAAAATAAGAATAAAAGTGGTCTTATCTCAAATTGTGTATTATTTAGGAAGTACTTACCTCAAATGCCAAGTTTTATTTTTTGTTTCCACATAAAGATTTTATTTCTGAAAAGGTTTTGAGAGAATTGTTGAAGATACTTTTTCTGTTTTAGATGAGCAAGTTGTTATGGGCAACAAGCTGCTTGTATATATTAGGTAAGAGATTAAAAATTTTTTATCTGCATGTGCTTCTTCTATAATTTCCCCCCTATATCCTGTGGAGTGCTTTTTATGTTTCATTGCTTGTACAGTAGTGGTTTTCAACCATGGGAGATTTTGTCCCCCATTGGTTCCCCCCCCCCCCCCCCGATGTTTGGCAATGTTTAGAGACATTTTTGCTTGTCACAGTGGTGCTGGGACAGATATGCTACTGGTATAATGGGTGGTGGTTAGGGATGTAGCAGAGCCTCTACAGTGCACAGGGTAGTCCATACAACAAAGAATTATCTCTGTCAGAATACCAATAAGGCTGAGGTTGAGAAAGCCTGGTGGTAGAGTATTTTATTTTTAGCACTGACAACTCTGTGGAATATATGTTCTCTCTTTTATATAAAAGGACAGGAGATGTGTTTAGGTCATGAAAAAGTCAGTGACAGAGGTTAAGCTGAGAAATTTTTTTTTAAAATAGTTTATTGTCAAGTTGGTTTCCATATAACACCCAGTTAAGCTGTGAAATACTTATCTCCTCTCCTTACTCCTCGAACAGAATTCTTTCCACAGACTATGGAGGCTCAGAATTGTGTCCCATTAGTACTTTTAGACAGATAACTGGCTGTCAGGCTGGCAGGGAGGAAGGTGGCAGAATCTGCCAGAGCATCATTTTAGCTCCTATCTAGTGTCAGAGTTAACTTTGAGACCTATTTCACACTTGTTACATTGATTCTTTACATAATGCAACATCTCTCTAGTACTTTATCATCTGTACTTTAAATTTCTTAGAATATGCTGTCTCTAATCCAACATTCAAAATTGATGGCTAGTTCAAAGAAGTTTAAAATTTGCGCCTTTCCCCCCAGAATGAGGACATATTCAGAAGGCATCTTTATTGTTCAGCCCACAAGGCATAAACCATAAAACATTAACCATAGGAAGTTCTGATTTGGAGATAAAACTGTACAGTTAATTTCTCATCAGGTTCTCCTCTCCGTGAAGACTTGTCCTATTGCGGACATTTTCCACACTTTGGATGGTCTAGCTCATTCCCTGTCTTAAATCACTGTTCTTAGAGCCACTGGTTTGCAGTTTCTGAGAACATTAGACTTCTCACTGGTAGACATAGTGTAATGGTGCCATTAGGTTTATCTGGTGCTGAGTGTGAGACTTTCAGATAGTCTGTTCTCATTCCTTCTTGTCCACCTAGTGTGGCCTGGGTTTCTTTTAGGAAAAATAAGAAGAAATGAAAGTGCTTACTTTGTCACGGGATGTGTTGTTTCACCACCAGCCTTCTTGCCCCCATTTTCTAAACTGGCTCTCATCTTGATCAGTTTGAACTTGATGTGACAAAAGCTGTGCGTGCTTAAAAACCAAATGAGTACCTTGGGTTTGAGAAACAATGTGTTACCTGGAAGTTAGCCCATTAGAAGTCACCAAGTCTGTTCTTTTCTTCCAGCTGTTGTCTAGCAGGCCGAGCCTATCCCCTCGGTGACATCCCTGAAGATCTTGTTCCCTTGGTTAAAAACCAGGTTGGTTATTTCCACAGCAGTTTTATGATCCACACACACCTCCTGTTAAACTGTACCAGGATGAACTGTAATTGATGGTTACACGTGAGTTAGGAGCTATCTGCTGTGGTAGGAGAGAGCCTACCCACCATCACTGCAGCTAGTAATGATAGTGGAATCAGGTTAGAGAAGTTACAACATGGTGGCAATTTAAACTAAATTCGACCTGCCTTTATTTTGTCCAACTGGCAGTTGTTGCTTCAGCAAGATACTTTGTAAGGAGAGAAGATCATCAACTTTTTTTTTCAACTTGCAGGTTTTTGAATTTCTGATTCGCCTGCATTCAGCGGAAGCCTCCCCTGAGGAAGAAATCTACCCCTATGTTCGGACGCTGCTACATTTTGACACAAGAGAATTTCTAAATGTATTGGCGCTGGTAAGAGATAATATGGTTTTAAGATGTTTTTAGAGGAACCAAGGTGATAAAATTTTTTAATGGAAAGAAAAACATGTATACAGATACCATTTTGATGCCCTGACAGTGAGCAGTAAACATTTCAAAGTGTTTAATTTTGTTGTGCCACCCATATTTTCTAATTCTTTATCTCCCTTCCTTTTCTCCTCATCCCCTCACTCCCCTGTGTCTCTCTCTCTAACATCCTTATCAAAACGTTAGATGTGTGGTACATTTTTGGTTTCCAAAATTATGTTAGTTGGCATATTGAATATGGAAGAAGGTTGAAGGACATGTAGTGGTGATGATAGTGGAAATAACTGGAGTTTAAATGGAATCTGGAAGCTTCCTGCTGAAAAAAAATCCTTAAACATGTTTAATTGAAGATGGGTTTGGGTGAGACAGGTTCTCCATGAAACTGCCTCCACAGGAATTATTATATAACACATAATATATCATTCCAATGAAATAGTACTGTAGTTTTTTTAA
The DNA here is from genome assembly GCF_008692635.1 of Crocuta crocuta. Lineage (NCBI taxonomy): Eukaryota > Metazoa > Chordata > Mammalia > Carnivora > Hyaenidae > Crocuta > Crocuta crocuta. The sequence continues at coordinate 16,779,835 of NW_027528417.1, read as the reverse complement.
AAAGCTTTTGATTATATAGATAGTGCTTGTATTACAGTGGTTAGTGAAGCAATAGACTCACAGCTGTATAAAACACACCAATGTTGCATATGCACAATATTTAGAGAAAAAAGATCAGAAGGAAATAACACTTAAGTATTATTAGTGATTAACTGTGAGATGGGGCAAATTTCTCTAATGAGCATACAGTACATTTATAAATTGAATAATGTAATAAACTGTNTTAGTTTATTTGAATATTTTGCTTCAGAAATAGTAATTTTAATTGCATAGGAAGAAGGGAAAAGAAACTTAGAACTGGAAGTCAGATCTGATTGGTTTAAGGAAACTTAACCTTAGAGAACATGTCTCTGGCATGTAGGAAAAGAGATACAAAGTGATGAGGCAGGGGGTACAGAAAAAGTGGTAGAGAGCAACAAAGAATTTTAACTGATTTTTTTTAAGGGCTCTGGTAGCATTTGGAATTGTGCTGATATCTGAATTATGAGGATGGATACTAAGGTTACAGTACAGTCTCATTTGCATAGCAAATATTTGGGTACCTAGAATATCACATGTACTGTACTAACTGAGAGTGTACCCTTGGCTGACAAGATCTAAGCCCTGCCTTTTTTTGTTCAGGAAGAAGTTCTAGACTTTTAGATAAGTAATTATAGCACAGTGTAGTATGTGCCCCCATTGGTGAAGGGCAGGATGCCATAAACACACCTAGGAGAGGAATCTAATGGAAGGTTAAGGAAGATTTCTTATATGAAATGATGTCCATGTTGAGTCTCAAAGGATGAATAGCAGGTTAGGATTAGGGAAAAATATTCTAGGTAGAAGGACAGAATGTATAAAAAGGCCTGGAAACAAGACAGAGCAATGTATACTAAAGGAATTGGGAAAAAAAATCAGTATGGCCACATCTTGAAGTGTAAGGAAGCCTATAGTGAGAAATAAATCCAAAGAGGTAGGAAGAGACTGAGGTTTGTAATCCATGGTGAGAAGTTTGAACTTCTACAGTAGAGTAGTAGTAGCCACTGAAACCTTTTAGGTAGAGGAATATCATGATTTGTAGTTTGGAAAATTCCCTCTATAACTGTTTATGAAAATAGGTTATAATAAGACAACTTTGGAGGCAAAAAGATGTTAGCAAATTTTTGTAGTAATCGAAGCAGAAGATAGAGGTGACTTGAATTAGGGCTGTGACACCAGGGATAATAAGATGTGAAGGGATTTGAAAGATATTTTAGGAGGCAAATTGGCCTAAAACTTAGTGTGTATTGTACAATTGGATGTGAAGGATAAGACAAATGGGAAATGTCAAAGATGCCTAGATTTCTGACTTGGTTAACTGGATGTGTAGTGGTTTATTTATTATTAGGGAATCAGAGGAGAAACTGGTTTCTCAGAAGATAAGGGGTAGGATGAGGTTGTGGTGAGGGGTAAGGAAACACATAAATATTAATTCTCTTTTGGACTTAATGAATTTGAAATGCTTGAAAGGCATGTGGAGGTTTTCTTACATGCTTGTATCACGTGTTGGCTGCATGCCCAAGTACCAGAGCTGGAGAAATCGGTTAAGACCTAGGATCCGAAATCCTGGATTCACTACCTATTTTGCCATGATTCATCTAACTTTCCTAATTCAGCTAATATATCTTAATAAAAAACATTTTCAGGGGCTTGTAATTTACATGGCAGATTTTTAAATCCCATTTTACCCCTTTTTTTCACTTTGGAATATTTTTTTAAGTAAGGTTTTGAAATTTAGCTTCCTTGAGGTGTAATTTACACAAAATATAGTATAGTCCATCCGTTTCAGGAGAAGAGTTTTACAAATGCATATAGTCTTGTGACCACTCCTACAAGTAACATGGAACATTTCCATCACATCCCAAACGCCAGCCCCTGGCAATTCCCAGTTTGCTTTCTAATACTGAAATTTTGCCTCTTCCAGAATGTCATATAAATAAGATCATATGCCTTGTGGTTTTGTTCGGGCTTCTTTCACTTAAGATAATGCTTTTGAGATTTATCAGTGCTATTGCTTGTATTAATAGATTGTTCCTTTTTAAATAAGTTTTTATTTAAATTCCAGTTAGTGAACATACAATATTAGTTTCAGTTGTACAATATTGTGATTCAACATTTCCATACAATATGCAGTGCTCATTATAAGTGCACTCCTTAATCCCTGTTACCTATTTCACCCATCCTCCCCTCCCCTCTGATAACCATCAGTTTGTTCTCTATAGTTAAGAGTCTGTTTCTCGGTTTGCCTCTTTTTTTCTCTTGGCTCATTTGTTTTGCTTCTTAAATTCCACATTGACTGAAATCATATGGTATTTGTGTTTCTCTGACCGACTTAGTTCACTTAGCATAATACTCTCTAACTTCATCTATGCCTTTGCAAATGGCAAGATTTCATTCTTTTTTATGGCTGTGTAATATTCCGGTGTGGGTGTGTGTATCTATAATATATCTTCTTTTTTTTTAACTTTTTTAAAAAGTTCATTCATTTTGAGAGATGGAGAGAGGGAGGCAGTATGAGTGGAGAGGGGTCAAGGGAGAGGGAGACACAGAAGCCAAAGTGGGCTCTAGGCTCTGAGCTTGTGCACTTGAAAACAATGTGCATTCTGCTGTTTTAGGTTGAAATAGTCTGAATATATCTCTAGGTCCCTCTGATCCAGTGTATCATTCAAACCCATTCTTTCCTTGTTACTTTTCTGTTGAGATGATCTGTCCATTGATGTAAGTTGGGTGGTAAATTCCCCTACTATAATTGCATTATTATCAATTAGTTCCTTTTTGTTTGTTACTGATTGTTTTATATACTTTGGGTTCTATCTTGTTGGGTGCATAAATATTTACAATTGTTATGTCTTCTTGCTGGATTGTTCCCTTTATTATTATATAATGCCCTTCTTTGTCCTTGTTACAGTCTTTGTTTTAAAGTCTAGTTTGTCCAGTGTTAAGTATTGCGACTCTTTCTTTTGACATCGATTTGCATGATAAATATTTCTCCCATCTCCTCACTTTCAACCTGAAGGTGTCTTTAGGTCTAAAAGGAGTCTCTGTAGGCAACATGTAGATGGGTCTTGTTTTCTTACGCGTTCTGATACCCTTTGTCTTTTGGTTGAAGTATTCAGCCCCTTACATTCAAAGTATTACTGATAGATATCTATTTATTGCCATCTTATTTGTTTTATGGTTGTTTTTGGAGATTTTCTCTGATCCTTTCTTATCTTTTCCCTTAAGTTCTGTTGATCTTCTTTTTGGATTTCTTTCTCTTTATTTGTTGCATGTTTATTAGTGGGTTTTGATATATGGTTACCATTAAGTTTGTATATAACCTTTTCTGCAAATAACAGTCTGTATTAAATTGATGGTATTCAGCTTTGTACCCATTTTCTTCTCTTTGCACATTTTGTGTATGTTATTAAATTTTATATCCTTTTTCTTGTGTGAGTTCGCTGGCTGAATATTACAGAAATACTTCTTTTCACTGCTTTGTGTTTCCTGCCTTTATACTGTCACGTTTGTCCTCTACTTTCCACTCAAAGAGTCCTCTTTAGTGTTTCTTGCAGGGGGGGTTTAGTGGTCACAAGCTCCTTTAGCTTTTGTTTGTGAATCTTTTATCTTTCCTTTTTATTTTTTATTTATTTATTTATTTATTTAATGTTTTTTATTTCTAGGAGAGAGAGAGACAGCGTGAGCAGGGGAGGGTCAGAGAGAGAGGGAGTGACAGACTCTGAAACAGGCTCCGGGCTCTGAGCTGGCAGTCAGCACAAGAGCCCGATGCGGGGCTCGAACCCAGGAACCGCGAGATCATGACCTAAGCGAAAGTCGGACGCTTAACCGACTAAGCCACCCAGGCGACCCGGTCTTTTATCTTTCCTTTTGGTAGCCTTGCTGGATAGAGTATTTTTGGCTGCAGATTGTTCCCATTCAGCACTTTGAATATATCAAACCACTGCCTTCTTGCTTGCCAAATTTCTGTTGAAAAATCTCCAGATAGCCTTATGGATTTTCCCTTGTAAGGTAATGCCTTCTTTTGTTGCTTTTAAGATTTTTTTTTCTTCATTGCTGTATTTTACAAACTTAATTACAATATGTCTTGGTGTTGGCCTGATATTGTTGATTTTGATGGTTGTTTTGTGTGCCTCCTGGATCTGGATGTCTGTTTCCTTCCTCAGATTAGGGACGTTTTCAGCTATTATTTCTTCAAATAAATTTTCTGCCCTCTTTTCTCTTCCTTTGGGGCTCCTATAATATGAATGTTATTACATTTGATAAAGTCACTGAGTTCCCTATGTCTGTACTTATTTAACATAATTGTATCTCTCTTTTGTTCAGCTTCATTACTTTCTGTACTTTTTCTCTGGGTCATTAATTCATTCCTCTGCTTTTCATTGCATCAAGAATGTTTCTAATCTTGTTTGTTGCACTCTTCATCTCTGATGGATTCTTCTTTAACTCTTATCTTTGTGGTAAGACATCTCACTGATGTCTTCTATTCTTTTTTCAAACCCAATGAGTATCCTTATGATTGTTGCCTTAAATTCTCTGTCAGGCATGTTACTTGTATCTTTTTCACTTCAGTCTCTGGCTGCAGCCTTATCTTATTCTTTCATTTAGGGTAAATTCCTCTGTCTTTGTATTTTATCTAAATCTCTGCCTTATGAGTGTTAGAAATGCTAGTTATGTGTTCTGCTCCTGAAAGTAATGGCCTTAAGAAGAGGTCATGTAGTGCCCAGGGCCTAGTGCTTCAAGGAATGTCTCTAGTGTGTGATTGTTTGCTCTCCTGTTGTTTTCTGGTTGCTCTGTCCATCAGGCCATTGGTCTCAGAAACTCTCCTTGCCTGCCATAGAAAGTGTTTGGTCCCACCCTGAATGTGGAGAGTTTTAACTAGGTGTGCTCTGATCTACTTGTGGAATGAGACCTGTCACCACCTCCATGGGAACTGAGACCCTGCAAAACTCTCTGATTGGGAGATGTGGTATGGGCAGGGGTTGTGTTGGTTTTCTAGGGGAGGGGCCCACTGTAATGGGACTGATACAAGCATGACTGAGAAGGCAGTTCCACCAGAGTACAGAGGGGTGGAGCTTGTTGCAAGCAAGTTAGGCAGCCAGTGTCAGAACTGCACTGCTTCCCACAGGTGCCTCTCTGTTTCTGCTCCGGTGCAGAAGAAAATAGCATTAGCCAGCATCTTTGTTTCTGAAGAGGTGTGTCCTTGACTGCTGCCTCTCCAGGAAGAGTTCTGAGAAGAGCAAATAATCTCCCTACTGTGTACCTCAGGCACTCTTGAGATTGCTGCTGCCATGCTGTCTGCTCCCAAGTTGCTTGCCTGCCTTCTCTCCAGGAGCAGCTCAGTGCCCTCCAGCTGTATCCCAGCTAAGCCTGTGACCTTTAAAACTCCAGGCTTTAAACCCTGCTGATTGTAAGAACTCATGAAATTCAGCCCTTCTCGTTTTCCAAGCTAATGGCTTTGGAGTAACATTCTCCTTGTGCATTCCCCTGTGTGTTCCTTTCTCTCTCACCCTTGTCCAAGACCATGGCTCCCTCCCTTCCAAAGGAGCTGCTATCCATCTCTCTTCTAACCCATGTCTCCACACTTTCTACCACCTTGAGTGTGGCCTCTTTTCTCACTTTAGTGGAGTTTATTCAGTCAATCTTCAGGTCAATTTCTGAGGTACATAGGATGATTTGATAGTTATCTAGTTATATTTGTGGGACTAGGTGAGACTAGGGTCCTTCTACTCTGCTGTCATAGTCTCCTGAACCAGGTTGTTCCTTTCTCTGGTTGTGTAATTTTCCATTTTATGTATGTACAGTTTGTTGATCTGTTTACCAGTAGATGGTTCTTGGAATTGTTTTGTATTTTAGGCTATTATGAATACCACTGTTGTGAACGTTTACATGTAGGTTTTTATGTGGACATATATTTCTTGAGTAAATACCAAGGACTAGAATTGCTGGGTCATTTGTTAAGTGCTTTATTTTACTTTGTAAGAAACTGACAGGCTGTTTTCTAAAGTGGTTCTACCATTTTACATTGCTGCTTGTAGTATAGGTTAGTATCTGTCTGTTCCTTCCTCTCACCAACACTTGCTATAGTTAATCTTTTTAAATTGACCATTCTAAAAGGTGTGTTGTGGTATCTCATTATGGTTTTAATTATATTTTCCTTTTAACCAATGAGAGTAAGTATCTTTTCATTAAAATATATTAGAGAAGTATGTTTGTCATCTACATATATTCTCTTTGGTGAAATATCTGTTCATATTTTTAAAAATCTTGTATTTTCTTGCTAGGTTTTGAAAGTTCTTTACAAATTTTAGCTTAGCAAATGTTTTCTCCTCGCCTGGTTTGTCTTTAAACACTAATAGTTTTCCCCTAGATATCATTCAGAATTGACTTTTCTGAGTCATACCATGTATACGGTAGGCCTGTTCAATGTGTGAATTTGTCTTTTTATTTCAGGAAAGTCTTCTTGAATTACAGATTTAAATGCTTTTTCTACTTCATTATTTTGTTTCATCTTACACTACAATTATTTGTATATTGTATTTTCTTCTGTATTTGTTATCGTTTCCCTGATCTCTTCCTTTTTTATTAGTTCTTTTCATACATGCTTTTTATTTCTCTTACTTGTGGTTATGTCTGTTCTCTTTTGGGTGGCTTGTATGTCTTTGTGCTTTACAAACTGTCATTTTCTGTTAGAACATGTTATTCCTCTAACAAGCCTTGTATAATTAGAAGCATCTTCAGTGGAATCATAATGTTTTAACAATGACATGTCACTTTAGTGGCAGCTGTAAACTGCAACCAAAATATGTCATTATGTATATCATAATATTCCTACTATAGTATATCACCATTTAATTATGTTTATACAAGTAAACTTTCAATATGTTTCAAAGCAGTGAATACACGCTGCCAAAAGGAAAATGGGTAAGAAATTCTTTTTTACTAGCTGTCACTGCTGCTGTTTTTTAATACATATGTTAATTTCACCATGATTTTTAGTTGAATAGCATTTGTAGCAGATAGTAACCTTTATTTGTACCTGCAGAGTGGCATCTCACTGGCAGGCTGTGGTGGGGGTGGAGGTATGTATTGGTGTTAGTGTGTTCATGTTTGTTGTTTCCATAAACCTGAATATAGAACTGAGAGACTTTCTAGTTCACCTTTCTGTCTTCAGGCAGGGTAAAATTTAACCCACTTAAACATTAAAATATGTTCTGTTTGAGTTTCCAGATTCAGAGTTCCTACAGTCTCCTTGGTAACTCATCTCAAGTTTTCTCAACTAACGGCAGCAAAGCAGTCTAGTTGAAGAGCTTAAGAAAAAAAGAAAAGATTTTTTTTTTCTCTGTCAATAAGTAGACAGATGAGCATCATTTGTTTAAAGTACTTAGTGTGTGGGGCACCTGGGTGGCTCAGTAGATTAAGCATCCGGTTTCGGCTCAGGTCATGATCTCACAGTTCATTGGTTCAAGCCTCACATCGGGCTCTGTGCTGAGAACTAGCTCAGAGACTGGAGCCTGCTTCAGATTCTGTATCTCCCTCTGTCTCTGACCCTCCCCTGTTCATGCTGTCTCTCTCTCTCAGAAATAAATAAAAAACATTTAAAAAAATTAAAAAAAAAAAGCACTTTGTGTCAAGAGAGGGGAAAGAAGGGTATACTCATCCAAAGTATTTTTGCAAAAGTTGGGGGAGTTAGGGCCTATTTGAAGAACTGCAGTACTTTGGTTTGAATGTAACCATAATATAGTCTTGAAAGTTCATGGCTTTAAAATTCCTTTTTTTAATCTCTTGGGACACTGTGTGGTCTATTTTATTGTTTCAGGAAAATAAGCAATAAATTACTGCTGTATGGATTTAAACATTTCTAAGACCCACATGTGCTAAGTGAAAACCACAGAAAGATCTTCAAGTCTTTCATCACTTTTATTACTCAATAAATATTTTTGTTTTAATTTTTTTGGTAGTGAATACACTTTTAAGCCCTTCATACATGCATTTTATAGATAATAGGTATTTTCAGGATCTGATGCTGTCATTTGGTACATGTTCTGTTCTGAATATATCTGTCTCTACTTGTGCAGGGACATGAAAGTGCTGTGTTTTGAAAAAGAGATACTTAGTCCTCATATGCAGGGTTGAGGATTTTAACATTGTGACAGTTTTACCATAATTAAAAAAGAATCTGTCATTGAACATGATATTTTTAGTTTTCATGGAAATCATGGAAGTTATTTTTCATGAAAGTTATTAAACTGTACTTCAGTTATTATTTCTGAATAGCATAAATGGAATGATGGCTGAGCATGTAACATGTATTTTCTCTTCTCAACTCCTTGTTCAGAAATTTGCCTCTTGCCATTAGTGTTTCTTCTTTTTCATTGCCTGTAAACTTTGCCCTCCTTTCTTAAGTCGCTCTTTGGTTGTATGATAGTTACTATATTTTTATACTTGTTATCTGTTTTGAAAGTCCGAGAATGCCATGCAATATTAAATGCTATAGCTCTCTATGTAACTTACTAAAAACAACTTACTATTTAAAGGAATTAGAAGGAAAAACCTGATTAGGAGTGGTTATTTTATTTGGGATTTTATGTGCCTATTAATAAAAATTTAATATCTTATTTCCTTCCAAAATTTACAAATAATAATTCTTTAAAAAATTTTTTCCCTAGACTTTTGAAGATTTTAAAAATGATAAGCAAGCTGTAGAATATCAACAACGAATTGTGGATATTTTGTTGAAAGTGAGTACTCAGAGAATAAATGTCTTTGTATTAATGTTTAATTTAAGAAAGTTGCATTGTTTTATAGCAGGTTCTAAAATAATCTTATTTAATAAAGCAGTATGCCCAAACTGTTTAAAAATTTTATTGTGATGTCTTTGTCTTCCAAATCTGCATGAAATGCTAATTAAAAAAAATTGTTACTGTATCTCAGCAGTCGACTTGCTCCTAGGACACAGGGTACTACTCTTGAGAAATGCCTATTCTGGTAATTGCTATATTAGTATGATTTTGTGAAATAATGATGATTAACTTCAGAATGCTTTGAGAAAATAATTAACGTGAAGAAACTTCTTCTGTCTCATACCAGCATCGCTGTATTGCTGTAGTTTGACTGTGGCACTGAGATGATGGGTAACACTTCAGGATGATTAGAGGCACAGAGATGATCATCTCAGTTTAAATCTAACTAAATTCAGTCCAAAGCTATTTTGAGATCCATGCTGTTGCTAATGAATGAATGTGGAGACAGATGCTTTTCCTTTCCATCTGCACAGTTTGAACCAGGCCTGTTTCTTGTAGTTGAAAGCTTAGAATTTTCATCGTGTTCATTTGGCCATAGAATGGAGATTTCTTCTTCTTAGTGAGTTTCAGATTATTTTGGACAAGGGACCAAAATTAAAATGTTCTCTAATTGTGTATGACATTAATGAATTACATTTATAATAGTTCTTTATGCTTTTCAAAGCATGTTTATATACATTGTCTCATTTGGACTATTTATTAACCTTGTAAGATAGACAGTGATGAATCTGAGAATAGGATTGCTAAGCCCCCAAAGAATGCCAGTTTGATCCAGCTAAGTGGTATGGAGAATTTTTACTTGGGTTTCCTAAATGGTCTCTCTCTACCTAATCTTACCTTCCTTTAATTTGTGATCTTGCCTTTCCTTTATTCTTCTGTGGCTCCCTATTGGAACAGTTGGAATTAAGTTCTGCTGTGAGAGAAATGCAAAATAACAGTAGTTGAATTGTGATGGGAATTTATTTTTCTCGTGGAAGTCCGGAGGTAGGCAACCTGATCTGGTAGAGTGGTTTCACAAACTTATTAGCGATGCAGGTGCCTTCTGCTTTAACTGTTACCATTCTTAGTGTATGGTTTCTGTCTTTTGGTCCAAAATACCTGTTTGGGTTCCAGCCATCACCTCTACATTGTAGCCAGCCTGAATGCAGAAAGAGATGAAGAAGGGAGTTCCCCCTCTTTAAGAAAACTTTTTAGAAGTTGTGTACTACAGTTCTGCTTAGAACATGTTGATCAGAACTTAGATATATTGCTTCTTAGCTGCTGAGAGAGACTGAGAAATTTACTCTGTATTGTGGGTTACCATGTGTTTAGCCTAAAATGAGGAGTTCTAAGTTAAGAAGGAAGAACAGATGTTGGAGCACAAGTACGAGTTTCTGCCATACTCATCTAAAGCTGTTAAACATGACATCCAAGATCCTTCTATATTTTCTGGTCTCTGACTACTTCTCTATAACTGTTCCCTCCTACCTCTACCACACTCTCTGCAGCACACTCTTCTGTATTACAAACTTCTCAACCATATTAAGTTATTGCAGTTGAACTTTCTGTGTCATCTTTAGGTCTTAAATTCCTTGAGTTTTCTTTTATCCCATCATGCCTTTCCTTCCCTTTCTCTGCCTGGCAGATTTCTAACCATTGTCCAGGGCATAACACAAATATCACCCATGAGACACTTCTTTTAGCATCTAGAATTCTCTTCCATATTTCCAGTTGGATTAGTTGCCCCTTCTCTGTGTTCTTACAACACTTTATGCTACACGTGGTGTACTGTATGGTCATTGTTTACATGTATGTTTTCCTGCCTGGGACTGAGTTTCCTATAGATAGAGACCGTGAGGATATTTGTGTGTGTGTGTGTGTGTGTGTGTGTGTATCATTGTTGTAACCTGTTCAGAACATGTCCAGCGCAATGCAGGCTAGTAGATGTTCAAGGCATGTTTGCAAGTTGATGGAATTTGAATTTAAAACTATACGAAGTTGGAGGAATGATCCCAATGAAGAGTCTGAAGCTCCCTAAAGTATTTAAACTATTACAGTTGGCGAATTGCTGTCCTTGTGTATTGTTTTGGGAGTATTTATGTTGGGTCAATGAAGAATGAACTTTTTAGATTAAATTTTCTCATTTTTGATAAGAGAGTTGTACTAACAAGTGTACTATTGACAGAGGCAGTGGAAATAGGAATGTAGGCAGTGACTAGGGAACACTGGATCGAATGTAAGGTGATAAGGTATGTGCTGAATGGCTACAGACATAAAGTAAAAAGCTGTTAATTTGTGACTTTGAATAAGATTACTAGGGACTTCTGTAAGCATGGCCCCTGAAATAGGTAAGAAAGGAAACACAGGCCAGATTTTTGAGGATGATAATCAGTTAGACACTTGCCGAAGTGGCAAGGGAATTGGCTGAGTTAGAACTGTTTTCTCCAAAGGCATTTCTAGGATCAGACAGTGAAGGAGTTCACACTGAGAGAGTAGAAGGAAGGACTAAATAAGCAGAGAGGAGCCCTGGCTGCACCCACGAGCTGAGTCCCAGGAAAGCACCTGTAGACTGAAAGGGAGTGATGATTGAGTATTTTAAAGCTGTATAAAGTTCTTTGAATATTATCAGTTGGAATTTAGATATATACATTATGACTTGAAATATTCTCATACTTTAGTAATGCCGAATTAGGCACTTAGTTCACTCTGTTCTCCGACTGGATAATTTTCCTAAGCACAGTATCGATTATGATAAGCTCTCATGGATGAACATGTTCAATAGAGCCCCAGTTTTTTATAGAATAAACCCTAGATTCCTTGGAATGACATTCGAGGCCTCATCTTTTCAATCTAATTTCCCCCTCCTGCTCTTGCATGTGGCTGCAGCCTAATGAGATACAGTTTCTTCCCACACACTTGTATTTTCCAGTGTCCATGCTTTTGCTCACACTCTTCTCTCTGTGTGGGTTTTTATTCTCTCTTCTCACATTTCCCTACTTTCCTCGTTTCTTTTCAGATTCCTTCTCTCATTTTCCTTATTATGCTTTTGTAGCCATTTGTTTCTTTATAATAATGTTAGTTACATTGTGCCTTTTATTTAACCTGTTTCAAATTGCTTTCTTGCTCATAATTTCCTTGAAGGTATTTGCTATACCATCTCACACATAAGAGGTACTCAGGAGATGAGAGCTCACCTAAAGCAGAAGAACAATTATGGTTTGATAACTGTGTGTGATTCTAAACAGCCTGTTACATGAAACCGTCTGTTCAAGAAACTGCTTATAGACAGGGCAGAAGCCATTCACTTCACTGATTTCTGGGCTAGCTAACTTCTTTTTGGGGACACCTTCACTCTCCAGTTATCTTTGTTTTTTTTTTTTAATTTTTTTAAATGTTTTATTTATTTCTAGGAGAGAGGGAGAGAGACAGCGTGAGCAGGGGAGGGTCAGAGAGAGAGGGAGTCACAGACTGAAACAGGCTCCAGGCTCTGAGCTGGCAGTCAGCACAGAGCCCGACGTGGGGCTCGAACCCACGAACCACGAGATCATGACCTAAGCGAAAGTCGGACGCTTAACCGACTAAGCCACCCAGGCGCCCCTCCAGTTATCTTACTTTTAAAAAAATAATTTTTACTTAAGAATAATTGACATACAATATTGTACTAGTTTTAGCTATGTAACATAGTGATTTCAGTATTTACATACATTATGAAATGGTCACCACAGTAAATCTTGTTACCATTTCTCATTATACAAAACTGTTACGGTATTATTGACTGTATTCCCAATGCTGTACATTTCCTTTCTGTATCTTGTTTTATAACTGGAAGTTTGTACCTCTTAATCCCCTTTACCTCTTTTGTTCAATCCTCATCCCCACTCCATCCCCTAGCAACTTGTCAGTTCTGTCTGTTTCTGTTTTGCTTGTTTTGTTCTTTAGATTTCACATATAAGTGAAATCATATGGTATTGTCTTTCTCTGACTTATTTCACTTAGCATAATGTCCATCCATGTTGTAACACATGGTAAGATATCATTCTATTTTATGGCTGAGTAATATTCTATTGTATATAAATACCACAACTTTTAAAAAAATTTTTAATGTTTATTTTTGAGAGAGAGAGAGAGAGTGTGTATGTGTGTATGTGTGTGCAAGTGAACAGGGGAGGGGCAGAGAGAGAGCAAGACACAGGATCCAAGTAGCTCCGAGCTATCAGCACAGAGCCCAGTGTGGGGTTTGAACTCACAAACCATGAGATCATGACCTGAGCTGGTAGGCAGCTTTTTGATAGGTTTACTTTAATTTAATTTAAATTTAACTTTAGTAGGATTCTCTTTTAAGAATTCTAAAGGGAAACATGATTATTTCTTCAAATCCACTTCTCTAACAATTCACTTCTTATCCAAATTGTGCCTAGAAATATGCCAAAAATCATTAAAATGTTTTCCTCTTAGAATATGAATAGTTTTTGCTCCTTCTCTAAGTGGCATTGAACTCAACTGTTGCACAGGCTATAAAAGAATCTTTTCATGAGTCTCCAGTAATGAGGCTCCCTCTCCCCCTTATTTAACAGTATAATTTTGTGTCACACCAGATGATGTATTGAATAAATGGTCTCTTTTGCTCACCAGGTGATGGTGGAGAATTCAGATTTTACTCCCTCACAAGTAGGGTGTCTCTTTACATTCCTTGCCCGGCAGCTTGCAAAGCCTGACAATACCTTGTTTGTAAACAGAACCCTTTTTGATCAGGTGAGTGTCTTTAACGATGAGAGCTAGAATTGTTATTATGCTGTTTACTGTTTATAGAAAAATTCACTGAACTATATAGTTTCTTAATATAAATAAGAAACTAGATAAATGTCTTAGCAGGTGGAAGTCTGTTGACATTTTAATTTGGATGAAATTAGTTGTTCCTTTTAATGTTGTGCCTGGGTAGTATGACTTTTCTTAGTCACTTGGTATCATGGTGGGGGTGGGGTATGACTTGTGGAGATTGGTTTATAGAGATTTTGTTCTCTCAGTTATGTTCTCTAAATTGCCTAGAATTCTTTGCTCAAGATTTTTTTCAATTTAGGAAGTCACCCATCTCCTCGGTAGCAAGTCTCTGATGTTGATCATCTGGAAGAGAGATTACTTTTAGAAAGTCTGTTTTCTTATGAATGACTTTGACTTTGAAGATGTCTCTTAATCCCAGTTAAATAGCTCCTGCATATTGACAGGTGGCAAAGAAAACACTTTCTTTCTGGAGAAAGTTAACAATAATGACTAGCATTTATTGAGCACTTTGTTACACCAGGCTCTCTTCTAGAGTTTTACATGTGTATGTTAACTCCATGCTCCCTGAGTAGCTCTGAAGTTGGTATAGTTGTTACCCCCATTCTGCAGATGGGGAAACTAAAGCCTGGAGAGATTACATCACTCATCTAGGATCATACTTAGTAAGTGTGTTTCTTAGCAGTAAATACTATTATTACATGTTAATAAAGTTGAGACTCAAATTCAAGTGACCTGACTCTGAAGTCCGTGCTTTGCTTGGTCCATGGTATCAGAGATATTAAGGTTAAGGTGTGCTGGTAGCTCTGCCTTCCAGCCATGTTTCTGAACAGTAAAGATAAGATACATATTAAATTGATAGCATACTTGAGCCTGCTGTGCGATATAATAGTTTAATCAGTTGGGAAGATACCATCTATTTGTGGTATTTGTTATGGCTAAGTATGGATGAATTGATGATATAGAAGGGGTAATTATTGTTGTTTTCATTATACAATGTTATAGCATGCATGCTAGTATCCAGTAAAAAAAATACCTTTCCTGTGACCAGGTCCTTGAATTCCTCTGCAGTCCTGATGATGATTCCCGACACTCTGAAAGACAGCAGGTATGAACCCCTGGAACTGTGACTGCTCAAGTGTGGGAAAGAGGACAGATTAAGCAGGAGAGAACCATTCTGTGCTAGACCTCATGAAACAAGGGGAAAAGAAATTGTGCCAAACCCTAATACTAAGTTAAATAGTGGCAACTAGAAAATAGTGTAGATGGTTGTTAGGAGTACATTTATAAAGAATTCATATCAAACTAAATTCCTAGGCAGACTGGACCTGTCTTGCATTCAGCATGACCTCAAAGTGAATACTTCATCCTTCTCCATTAAGTAGCAACAGTTGGCACCTGTTGTATCCTGCTTTCCACCAGGGCCATTTATCTGATAACCCCTCCTAGCTGCAAGGCCATTTATCTGATAACCACTCCTAGCTGCTTAGTTCTGAAACTGAAAGGCTGCAGGATCTTGAGTATTGGGACATTGAACTTTGGGAGTACTTTATAGCCCCACTGCATTTGGGCTCAACATTTCTGGAGACTAGAATCCGTCTGTCCCTCCGCTAATCACTGTGAGATAGTAACTGTTGGATTACCACTTTTTTCTTCTTACTTAGGCCACTTTCTCGAGAGTCTCTTCTAAGAGTAGGATTCTTTCAAAGCTTACCCACTATAATTGTGGGCACTAAGAGAGTCAACCTATTTAAAATTTATGGCTAGACTTTGTCAGACAAGCAAGCTACAAAATATAAGCACTTTGAAAGCGACACTAGTCTTTTTTTTTTTTTTTTTGTAATAGTGTACAGCTGGGAGGTTGAGACTCAGCTAAAGAACTTAGGATCGCAGCAGTGACCCTTTTCTCCTCACAGCTGTGGCCCAATGACTGCCACAGTCTGACTATTTTAGGAAGATAAGATAGCTGCCAAAATTTTGATTACCTCAAATTATATTGAATGTAAATAATAATGTGGACCCCTCACTTTGCCCCTATTTCTCTCTTGGCAGGAAAAGTGGATCATGGTGTTGCTATGTACAATGATCAAGACTTAATATAAATAACTAAGATAAAGAGAAATAAAAACCAAATCTAAATGTAAACATCAAACCTTGAAAAGTAGTCCTTGTATAGTAATGTTCTATTATCGGGAGTCTCCTTTGAGACTATTTGAGTTTTTTCTTGACTCATTTGAGAAATAGAGAAGTAAAACTGGTGAAGTAAATTGCTTAAGTTCAAAACTAAGATAAGAACCCAATTCCTTTCATTCTAATCCAGCACTCTTGTACTATATGTTATATATAAAATTCTGCATCTGCAGTATTTTTTATTGTTTTCTAGTGGTGTACTGATAAAATTTTGACAGCTGGTTCCCCAGGTGTAGTTCTGACATGCATGTTAGTTGATATGTTCACTATTTAATGAGTACGATGAAAGCACTGGAATGAAAGCATGGCAGGACTTCACCCAGTCCTCAGTGACATCTTTGCTGAATTGGTTCTTGAATACTGGAAACGTAAGGCCTTAATTTTCTGTGCTACGCAGTGTGATGATTATGATGTGCACACTTTTAAATTTGATGGCCTTATTAACCTTGTTTCCATCACTCTCTTAGCCAGGGATTGGCATGGCAGGTTTTTGTTTTTGTTTGTGTTTGTTTTTGTTTTTCTATAAAGGACCAAAGAGTAAATATTTTAGGCTTTGTGGGACACATATGTTCTATGTCACACACTTGTCTTTTTGTTTCACAGCCCTTTAAAAATATAAAATAGAGCAACCCCTGATTTTTATAATGTGTGCCAGTTTCCACAGTACAAGTACTCCCACCGTGGCTGATTTCAGCCTGCCAACATGATGTCACTGAACATAGAATTGGGAAGAGATGCACAGTGCCGAACCCTCGTATAATATTTCCACCACATAGATGCAGTAACTAACCTCGAGAGCATACACAGTAACATGTAGTAAGATAATTATGAAGTAGTGAGTTGTATTAATTGCCTTTTTTAATTTAATTAATTATAAGTTTATATAATTTAATTTTTAACAAATACTGTTTAACAACTGGCTTATACAGTTCCTGAAAACTTAACAATCAGCTCTATTGAGTTGGTAAGACCGGCTCCAGCAATGGCATTTCTATCATGTTATTCCAAATTGAGGCCCCCAGTAGATGAGTTCACTCCATAGTTGTATACAACAGTACATTATAATGCTCAAAGAGGACTGAATTAGGATTCCGAACAGAAAAGTTTGGATAGGTTTTATTTCTTTGCCTTTTTATCTTTTCTTAACTTGAAAGTAATGAGTTTCCTGGGGTGCTTGAGTGGCTCAGTTGGTGAAGTGTCCATCTGTGGCTCAGGTCATGATCTCACAGCTTGTGAGTTCAAGCCCTGTGTCAGGCTCTGTGCTCATAGCTTAGAGCCCGGAGCCTGCTTCAGATTCTGTGTCTCTGTCTCTCCCCCTCGCTCATGCATGCACTCTCTCTCTCTGTCAAAAATAAATAAGCATTAAAAAAATAAAAAATAAATAAAATGATCAGTTTTCTGTGTTAGAAAAGTACTTTGTTAAATGTTTTCCTGAAGTTCTGGGAAGGGTTATGTTACTCGGGATTCCGAACTTAAATATGATAGAGAGCTTTCTCATGCTGGTCTAATGACTGTGTAATGATTCTGTTATATTTTGAGTTTTATTTTAAAATATTGATGAATCAACCTCAACATCCTATTCACTTTTTTATTCAGCTACCTGGTGTGGTTAAAGCTTAATTATAATAACTCCTGTGTGTGTGTGTGTGTGTGTGTGTGTGTGTGTGTGTGTGTGTGAGAGAGAGAGAGAGAGAGAGAGAATGTGTGCGTGTGCACCATAGTTGATTTTAACCACATTAAGTGTACATTTCAGTGGCTTTAAGTATATCTCGTGCATTGATCATCACCGTCCATCCATAGAACTTTATCTTCTTAAATTGAGTCTCCCCATTTAGCAGTAAGCACTAACTCCCCATTAACACCTTCCCCAGCCCCTGACAGCCACCATTCTACTTTATGCCTCTATGAATTTGACTGCTTTGGGGTACCTCATATAAATGGAATCATACAATATATATCCTTTTGTGACTGGCTTAGTTCACTTAGCATAATGTTTTTAAGGTTCATCCATGTTATATCATGTGTCAGAGTTTTATTCTTTTTTAAAGCTGAATAATATTCCATTATATGCATATAACATAATTTGTACATCCATTCGTCCATTAATAGACATTTGGATTGTTTTTACCTTTTGGCTCTTATGAATAATGTTACTGTGAAAAACCCTAATGTTTATGTAGAAAAATTAACATGTAAGCATGGATACTACCTATGGGCAATAGATTTTAAAGAACCATGAGACATGAAAGCGCCAGACAAAAATTCACTTCTTGAAAGAATATATATGAACATTTTTGGCCTAGTGGAGGGTCAGTTAGATATGCTAATAAGGATTTATTTGCAAACATGGTGCTGTTTCTTCCATGTTTGAAAAACAGAGCCATTTATCTTTTTATAAGACTTAATTACAATATGACCAGCATCATAAGGGAAACTCCTGGTGCCTCATACATGGGAAATCTAACTTGAAACATCAACTAACAAAACAAAACAAAACAAAAAAGTTAACATTTTGTGTGGCTGAATGGACTCTTACAGAGCTAGTGAATAAAAGTAGATTCCAAGGTGTTTTTACTCATTTATTTTAAATGTTCAGGTCCTTTTAGAATTGCTGCAGGCTGGAGGCATAGTTCAGTTTGAAGAGAGTCGGCTCATCCGCATGGCAGAAAAAGCAGAGTTGTAAGTTGTTTTTAAGGCATATATTAGTTCCCATAGAATTACTAAGTTACACATCTCTAACTGGAAGTGCAGTTTATTGATACATTGACAACTTTTAATTAAGAAAAGCTATGCAAATAACAAAAAAACTAAGTGCAAAAGTTTTTGTCTTTCAAGTCTAGAAATGGGTAAGATAAATTTGCAGAAGTCAACAGTAAGTTTGAAGTTTGTACATTTGTTTTGTGTGAAAATGAAATAACAGTCTTATGATTTATTATTTTAGTTTCATTTACTTAAAATTTCCATCATTTGATAGATTTTTGAGTCGCCTTATTCATATACCAAACAATGCAGAATTTAACATAGCAAATGAGATATGATATTTTAATGCTATTATTTATCTGATTTGTTGAATATGTCATTTGACATATTTAATTGTCAACAGAGGAACTTCATATAGTTAATTAATTGATGACTAATATTTTAACTGCTTTTTATGTGATACATTGTTGCTTTAACATTTATTTTGTACCCAGCTTTGAAATTTCTTCTAAACTTAGTATTCAGCAACATCTTAACCCTGTATTTAGAGAAAAGGCAGATACTCTTCTCCCTTAGATACTGTAACTTCATTTCACAGTAGAAATCAAATCTACTGTATTCATTTTTCTTAATACTAACTTCTATGAACAAACTTCTTGAAACAGTAATAACCACCTGCCTATTTGGTATTCTGAACTTTTTCCGTTTATGTTCTAGCTATCAAATTTGTGAGTTTATGTATGAACGAGAACACCAGTATGACAAAATTATTGACTGCTACTTACGTGATCCACTGAGGGAGGTGAGTTATGAGACTACTTTACCCTTTTTTCTTATTTGGTCTTCCTCTCCCCTTATTGAGTAGAAATAACTATTAAGTAGGTATAACTATTCAGTACACTTGTTGGGACATGTTTGCTGATTCAAGGTTTTTTTTTCATTTATTTAACAGATTTTTTTATCAAGGGCCTGCTGTTAGCCAAGTATACATTGATCATTAAAACATATATTTTCCTGTAATTTTAGAACTTAGAGTTTAGTGATGGAGACTGACGGTAAGGAAACCATATATATAATCACAGATTGTGATGAGTGCCAGGAAGGATAAAATGGGTGCAACTTGAGAAAATGTTGAGGGAACTGACTTCCACAGAGCACCCAGGAAAGGAATCTCAGAGGAGGTGACATATAGACTGAGTTTTGGAATTTTAGATGAAGCCAGTCAGGCAAGAGCCAGTGGAAAATATTCCAAGATAGGGGTAAGAATAACACAAAAAGGCGGGAATGGTGTGGGAGATTAAATTGGGAATGTGGATAGGGACCACCAAAGACCAAAAGTAAGATGTTCTTTCATTAGCTTGATGAAATGGAGACCAAAATTAATTGGAATGGATTTTCTACTGCCAGGAGTCTATCCTAAACTTTAAACAACTCATTGTCAGTTTTCTAGCAGTTTAACTATCTACAAGTGGTTTTCCATCTCCAAATGATAGATACTTACCAAGACAGGTACAGATAGTGACTCGTATTGCTTCAGTGAATGAATGAATAAATTATATCGTCTTGTGTTCTTCAGGAAGAAGTCTTTAACTACATTCACAATATCTTATCCATTCCTGGGCACAGTGCAGAGGAGAAGCAGTCTGTATGGCAGAAAGCAATGGATCATATCGAGGTGCTGAGTCAACAAAACTTCTTAAACTTCTCAATTTGGATGGATGTCTCCCAAATTAAGTGTATGCTAACTAAGCAGTAGCAGGTGTCATATTATAAAGTTGATCTACCTGAGAATTAACTTTTTTCAGATAACTTATTTCACCTCATATTTGTATTCTTAAAGTCCATGTCATATACAATATATTATATCATAACTTCTGAAAATAACCCAAGTTCAATCAGCTGGTTGACAAGCTGGAATATTAGTGAGTTCTAATGACCTTCTTAGAATGATTCTGAGAGTAGTACTGATCTTTCCACCTAATATGTGATAGGGAACCATTCCCCCCAGTCACCCAGTGGACTTTTAGAAACATTACTGCAGTGCATTATTCTCTCTGATATATTTCCCTCTCTGTATGTAACAGAACATTTCTGGTTTTCTTTATGCATGCTTTTTTGCAAGAATACGGGAGTTGACTTTAGAGCAAGAAGGTCCTTTTAAAAAACAAGCTTATAAGATGCTTAAATGGAGAGACTAATAACATGTGTGATGAACGTGTGATCACAGTGAATCTGAAGAGAGGCCCCCAAATCTGTCCTCACATTCAGTTCCTTAGATTCATCCTGTACACAACACCTCAGAAACCAACAGATCTAGTAGGTTTTTTGAATCTGTTCTGTTTTAGGGATTACTGATAGTTGAAAAAAAAAAACTATGACAAAAGATGCTTAGGTAATCCTAGTTTTGGAGATAAGAGATCTACAAAGTCTTTCTTCCTGTAGCAAGGATCAAATGATGGGGGAACTTCTGGTGATGGGTTTAGAGAGGTAGTGAGAGATATGATTATTCAGTATCTTTTTAAAAATGTCATCCATATGGAAAATGATAAGAAAGGATGAGCTCTGAAACTTTGAAGAAACATTACTTGTGATGTGAATTCTTTGTTCTAGTTCCCAGTGGTTGTAAAGTTTAGAGAGATCAGAAATGTGAACAGCATCTTATGGGAAACATGTGGTGTGAAAGGTGGTACAGTCAATCACCAGATATGTGGTCTGAAGTCACTGGCACACTTTTTTTTATCTGTAGGACTGAGAACATATATGTTATTTAATGTTACCATATTCCTGCTAACAAGAAGATGAATGCATATATCTTGGTGGAAAGAACTCAAGGAAAGGTTTCCCTATTTTCAGGTGTATCTTTTTTCCTTTAATCATTTTGTATTCTTTTTCCTTTCATCATCCCCTTTGTCCCCACAGTTACATTATGGCTCATTCTTCATTTCACTTCATCTACATTATGCAGTGGTTTGAGCACATGGACTCCAGACATCGGAAAATGGAGCTCTGTCTCTGCATAATGTGACACGTGATGAATTAATCAATGAGCAAACAAATTACTCAGCAGAAAACTCATACTGGAGAAACAAGAAGGGTTTTTGCTGCACAACAGTTATTTCTTCTGACTGTTTTCCCCACATCTGCACATTTTTTCACCTTGAGCTTTTTAATATCTCTTATGGCCACAATTAAAAACATACAGACTTTTTGTTGAAGGACTTCTGTGGCTTCAGTAATGTGCATAAAGACAACATTCAATGTGTAGGGGGAAACATCCTCATAATAAAATTTTCTGACAATATACACAGTGTATGGATGTCTTACTACTCTGGGCTTATAGACTCTTGTGAGAATCTAATGAAAGATTTGGACCTGTGGCACATAATATTGTGCATGTGCACAGGTACGTAGTTTTGTTTCTTACTGCAGGGATCCACAGACTGCCTCAAAGGCATCCTTAGGTTTGGTCTGTGGATTCTAGGTAAAGAATTGCTGGTTTTGATGCTTTTTCCAATATGGACAAAACATGTTTCATTAGATTTTTAAGAATATTTTTCATTTTAAAATATAAAACCATCTCAAAGAAGTGCATAAAACAAATACACAGTTTAATAACGCATTTAAAAAGCAAACGTGCCAGGCCCAGATCAAGAAATTAAGTTACTTACAATACACCAGTCTCTTTTTGTGTATCCTTTCTTGAGTAGAGTCTCTTGCCTCCCCTAATATGCCCAGGATCCTGGTTTTTCTGATAATTTCCTGACTTTCTATTTATTGCTACTGCACATGCCTGCATCCCTAAAAAAACATATGTTTGTTTTGCCTTTTTCTGAACTTTAGTAAGTGAAGTTCTACTCTATGAAGTTTATACATTCTGTTGTAGGTAGCTGTGGTTCACTTTAATTCTTGCGTAGTATTCCATTTTACAAGTATATCACATTTTATTCATGTCTACTGTTAGTGAACATTTCTATTGTTTACAGTTTCTATTAAAAATAGTCATTCCGTGATTATCATACATGCATCTCAAGCATTTCTTGAGAGCAGTCTAGTGTTACAGCATCAGCTGAGAACTTGATAGAAGGTGCTTTCAGTCTTCCCTCAGACCTAGTGGATCAGAAACTCTGCAGTTGGGGCCCAGTAGTATGGTTCAGTAAGCCCTTCAGGTGATGTTGATGATACATGCTAACATTTGACAATCTCCGCTCTAGGGCCTAGAATTGCCTGTTAATACCCATATCTTCAACTTCACCAGTTGCTGGCATTGTATGAGATTTTCCATTAGCTCTGTATCCTTGTTAAACTTTAAAAATTTGCCCATCTAGGGTACCTGGTGGCTCAGTTGGTAAAGTGTCCAACTCTTGATTTTGGAGCAAGTCATGATCTCATGGTTCATGAGTTTGAGCCCTGCGACTGGCTCTGTGCTGACAGTGCAGAGCCTGCTTTGGATTCTCTTTCTCCCTTTTCTGCTGTCCCTCCTCTGCTCTCTCTCTCCCTCTCTCTCTCTCAAAAGAAATAAATAAACTTAAAAAAAAAAATAAAATTTTGCCAATCCAGTGTATGTATAAGGGTATTTTATTATATGCAAAACTTGCATACCCTTAGTTACTAATGAGATTGATAGCCTTTCATTTTTTATTGGCCGTTTAAGTTCGCTTTCTGTGATGTGTCAGTTCAAGTCTTCAGCTCATTTTTCTATTAGAATGTTTCTTGTACTTATTGATTTATAGGAGAATTTTATGTATCCTGGATATTTGGGTTTTTTCGTGATACATGTTTTGGTTATCTTCCACTCTGTGACTTTTTTTCTGCAGTTCTTTTTAAGAACAGTTTTTTTTTCCTTCAGTAGTCAAATACTCAATTTTTTAGAAGAAAAAATTCTCCTATATTATTGTCTAAAAGCTTTCTTGTTTGTTTTGTTTTTGTCTTTGAATCTTAGGTCCACTTGAAAGCAGTTTTTGTACATGATGTAAGGGGAGTGTCCAATTAATTTTTAAAAGATGGATGCCCAATTTTCCCAGCAACAGTTAGTTATTTTAACAGGTTACCTTTCTCCACGTTCAACAGTGTTACTTTATCGTGAATATATCAAGGATGAATATGTTTCTTTTTCAGCACTCTACTCTGTTTGACTGCTCTCTTTGTCTCTGCATTGGTGCCACACTATTAAATATTACCGCTTTATAATAAATCTTGACATCTTTAGGGAATATTGGCCATTTTTTAAAAATGTATTTATTTTGAGAGAGTGAGTGAGCACATGTGTGTGAGTAGGGGAGGGGCAGAGAGAGAGAGAGAGACAAAGAGAGGGAGAGAGAAAATCCTAAGCAGGCTCTGTGCTGTCAATGCTGAGCTGAATGTGGGGCTCAGATCCACAAATACTGAGATCATGACCTCAGCCAAAATCAAGAGTTGGACATTTAACCGACTGAGCCACCCAGGCACCCCAGGAGTATTGGCTCTTCTTGACCTTTTATACTTTTATTAATTTCTAAATTTTAATTCAAAAATTAAATTTACAATTTAATTCATATATTTAACACACTATATTAGTGCCACGTGTACAATATAGTGATTCATCAGTTCTGTACATTACTCCGTGCTCATCATGCTGAGTGTACTCTTTAATCACTCATACCCCCATCCATCTCTGTTCTGGTAGTCATCAGTTTTCGATAGTTTTTAGTTTTTTGGTTGGTCTCCTTTTTCCTTTGTTTTGTTTCTTAAATTCCACATGAGTGAAATCATCTGGTATTTGTCCTTCTCTGATTTATTTCACTTAGCATTATACTCTCTCCATCCATCCATGTTGTTGCAAATGGCAAGATTTCGTTATTTTTATGGCTGAGTAATATTCCAGCATATTTCAGTCTATACCATCTTTTCTTTATCCATTAATCTGTCGAAGGACACTTGGACTGCTTCCATAATTTGGCTATTGTAAATAATGCTGCAGTAAACATAGGGGTTCATATATCTTTTCAGATTAGTGCTTTCATATTCTTTGGGTAAATACCCCATAGTGGAATTACTGGATCATATGGTAGTTCTATTTTTAATATTTTGAGGAACTTCTACACTGTTTTTCACATCAGTGTGCATTCCTACCAACAGTGCATGAGGCTTCCTCTTTCTTCACATCCTTACCAATGCTTGCTGTTTCTTGTGTTTTTGATTTTAGCCATTCTGACAGGTATGAGATGATACCTCATTGTGGTTTTAATTTGCAATTCCCTGAGCTTCTTTTCATGTGTCTACTTGCCATCTGTATGTCATCTTTGCAGAAATGTCTGTTCATGTCTTATGGCCATTTTTAATTGGATTGTTTGTTTTTTTGGCATTGAGTTATATAAATTCTTTATGTATTTTGGATACTAACCCTTTATTGGATATGTCATTTGCAAATATCTTCTCCCATTCAGTAGGTTGTCTTTTAGTTTTGTTGACTGTTTCCTTTGCTGTGCAGAAGCTTTTTATTTTGATGAGTCCCAATAGCTTATTTTTGTTTATGTTTTTCCTCTTGCCTCAGGAGACATATCTAGGAAAATGTTGCTACGGCCAATGTCAGAGAAATTACTGCCTGGGTTCTCTTGTAGGATTTTTATGGTTTCGGATCTCACATTTAAGGCATTTATTTTTTAGTTCATTTTTGTGTATGGTGTAAGAAAGTGGTCCAGTTTCATTCTTTCGCATGTAGCTGTCCAGTTTTCCCAGCACCATTTGTTGAAGAAGCTGTCTTTATTCCATAGCATATTCTTGCCTCCTTTGTCAAAGATTAATTGACCATATAATGGTGAGTTTATTTCTGGGTTCTCTATTCTGTTCCTTTGGTTTGTGTGTCTGTTTTTGTGCTAGTCCCATACTGTCTTGATTACTAATGCTTTGTAATACAGCTTGAAATCTGGGATTGTGATACCACCAGTTTTGTTCTTTTTCAGGGTCTTTTGTGCTTTCATGCAAATTTAAGTATTATTTGTTCTAGTTCTGTGAAAAATGCTTTTGATATTTTGATGGGGATTGCATTAAATCCATAGATTGCTTTGAGTAGTAGTATGGATGTTTTCACAGTATTCATTCTTCAAATCCATGAGCGTAGAATATCTTTCCATTTGTTTTCGTCATCTTCAGTTTCTTTCATCAGTGTTTTATAGTTTTCAGAGTGTAGGTCTTTTACCTCCTTGGTTAAGTTTATTCCTAGGTATTTAAGTATCTTGGATGCAGTTATAAATGAGATTGTTTTCTTAACTTCTTTTCTACTTCACTATTAGTGCATAGAAATGCAATGGGTTTCTATATATAGATTTTGTATCCTGTGACCTTCCTGAATTCATTTATCCATTCTAGTAGTTTTTGATAGAGTCGTAGTGTTTTCTGTAATATATAGTATCATGTCATCTGCAAATAGTGAAAGTTCTACTTTTTCCTTACCAGTTTGGATTCCTTTTATTTCTTTTCCTTGTCCGATTGCTGTGGCTAGAACTTGTAGTGCTATGTTGAATAAAAGTGGTGAAAGTAGACATCCTTCTCATGTTCTTGATTTTAGGGGAAAAGCTCTCAGTTTTTCACCATTGAGTGTGATGTTAGCTGTGGATTTTTCATATGTGGCCTTTATTATGATGAGATATGTTCCCTGTCAGTGTACTTTGTTGAGGGTTTTTATTATGAACAAATGTTGTACTTTCTCAAATACTTTTTCTGCAGCTAATTGAAATGGCCATACGGTTTTTATCTTTTTTTATTTTTTATTGATGTGATATATCACGTTGATTGTTTTGTGAATATTGAGCCACCATTGCATCCTGGGAATAAACCACATTTAATTGTGGTGAATGATGCTTTTAATATATTGGTTCAGTTTGCCAATATTTTGTTGAGAATTTTTGCATCTGTGTTTGTCAGAGATATTGGACTGTAGTTCTGTTTTTCATAGGGTCTTCATCTCATTTTGGTATCAGGGAATGCTGGCCCATGGAATGAATTTGGAAGCTCTCCTTCCTTCCCCTTCTGATTAAAAAAAAATTTTTTTAATGTTTATTTTTGAAGAGAGAGAGACAGTGGGATCAGGGAAGGGGCAGAGGGAGAGAGAGGGAGACACAGAATCTGAATGAAGCAGGCTCCAGGCTCTGAGCTGTCAGCACAGAGCCTGACATGGGGCCTGAATTCACGAACCGTGATGAGATCATGACCTGAGCTAAAGTTGGATGCTCAACCGACTGAGCCACCCAGGCACCCTTTCCCCTTCTGATAATTTGAAATCGTTTGAGAAGAATAGGTTTTAGCTCTTCTTTAAATGTTTGGTAGAATTCACCTGTGAGACCATCTGGTCCTGGACTTTGGTTTGTAGGGTTTTTTTTATTACTAACTCGGTTTCATTGCTGGTTATAGGTCTGTTCAAATTTTCTGTTTCTTCCTAATTCAGTTTTGGGAGATTATATGTT
Source organism: Crocuta crocuta (assembly GCF_008692635.1). Lineage (NCBI taxonomy): Eukaryota > Metazoa > Chordata > Mammalia > Carnivora > Hyaenidae > Crocuta > Crocuta crocuta. The sequence continues at coordinate 16,752,933 of NW_027528417.1, read as the reverse complement.
TCTAGGAATTTATCCATTTCTTCTAGGTTGTCCAATTTGTTGTCATACAATTTTTCATAATATTCTCTTACAGTGTATTTTTCTGTGGTGTCTTGTTATTTCTCCTCTTTTTCGATTTTGTTTATTTGAGGTCTCTCCATTTTTTTTTTTTTTTGGATGAGTTTGGTTTACAGATTATCTATTTGTTGATTTTTGTCAAAGAACCAGCTCCTGGTTTCATTATTCTGTTCTATTTTTTTAGTTTCTATATCATTTATTTCTGCTCTGATCTTTATTTCCTTCCTTCTACTGTTTTGGGGTTTTTTTGTTGTTCTTTTTCTAGCTCCTTAGATAAAAGATTAGGTTGTTTATTTGAGATTTTTCTTAGTTCTTAAGGTAGGCCTGTATTGTTATATACTTCCCTCTTAGAACAGCTTTTGCTGCATCTCAAAGCTTTTGGGTCATTGTGTTTTCATCTTCATTTTCCATGTTTGTTTTTTTTAAATTTACTTTTAGGTTTCTTGGTTGACCCATTCATTGCTTAGTAACATGTTATTTGACTCCATGTATTTGTGGTCTTTCCAGACTCTTTCTTTTGGTTGATTTCTAGTTTCATAACATTGTGGTTGGAAAAGATGCATTTCAATATTTTTGAATTTGTTTAGACTTGTGGCCTAACACATGATCTATTCTGGAGATGTTTCATGTGCACTTTAAAGAAAAGTGTATTCTACTGTTTTAGAATAGAATGTTCTGAATATATCTGTTAAATTGATCTGGTCCAACATGTTATTCAAAGCCACTGTTTCCTTGTTGATCTTCTGTTTAGATGATCTTGTCCGCTAATGTAAGTGGAGTGTGAAAGTACCCTATTATTGCATTACTATCAGTTACTTCCTTTCTGTTTGTTACTAACTGCTTTATGTATTCCGCTGCTTTTATGTTGCGTGCATAAATATTTACAATTATTGTATCTTATTGGATTGTTCCCTTTATAATAATATAGTGTCTTTTTTTTTTTTTTTGGTTTCTTGTTACACTTTTTGTTTTAAAGTCTAGTTTGTCCAGTATAAATATTGCTACCCAGCTTTCGTTTTACTTTTTATTTGCATAATAAATGCTTTTCTGTCCCTTCACTTTCAATCTGCATCTTCCTTTAGGTCTGAAATGAATCTCTTATAGGTAGCATATAGATGGGTCTTGTTTTTTATCCATTCTGTTATCTTGTGTCTTTTGATTGAAGCATCTAATCCATTTGCATTCACAGTAATCATTGATGGGTATTTTATGTACTGTCAGTTGTTACTCATCTTATGGTTGTTTTTGTAGTTTTTCTTTGTTCCTTTCTTATAATGCTCTCCTTTCCTTTCATGGCTTGTCAACTTAGTTAAGTGAGATGCTTGGATACCTTGTTCTTTATTTTTTGCATATCTATTACTGGTTTTTGATTTGTGGATACCTTAGGCCTGTATATAACATCTTATGCATGTAGCAGTTTATATTAGGTTGATGGTCACTTAAGTTTGAACCCATTCTTTAGTCCTTTCCCTCCCAGGTTTTAAGTATATTGTGTCAGACTCTGTATCCTTTTATTTATTTTATGGAAGTCTTCTATTTCTGGTATGCTGTTTTTTCATGAAAGAATTTTTCCCCTTTTCTTTCTTATTCTATTATTATGGGTAAATCTTACTGATATTAAACCAAACTTGAGTTCTGTGGATAAATGCAACTTGATCCTGATCTTTTTCTTTTAAATATCATTGGGTTTTGTTTTTATTTAGGATGTTTTTATATCGATGTTCATGATTAAGACTGATCTGTAGTTCTCCTTTCTTATACTGTCCTATTGGGTTTAGATATCGAAAATTTTGCTAATGTTATAAAATGAGCTGAAGTTTTTGTTTTTCCTGTTCTTTTTAAGAGGTTAACTAATGTTGGAAATGATTTCTTTCTTAAATAGTTGCTCAAACTCACCAGTGAAGCTGTTTGGGTCTGGAGTTTTCCATATGAAACGTTTTTGAGTATTCATTCAGTTTCTTTAGTAGCTAAAAGTCAATGTAGGTTTTTTCTAATTGTTAACTGTTAGTTGACTGTTACTGCAGTCATAATAACTTGTCTGATTTTTATTTGACAATATACCATATTGGTCTATAGTTGGTCTTTGCATTTTAGCAATGTAAACATGCATTTGGAGTGGTAGATAAGTAAGTTACAGAAAGCAAGTTAGAAGAGAGTTTCAGGAATGTAAGTAGCCAGTAACGTCTAGGAAAGTTCAAGGAGGGGGCAGATTGGAAGTCTTAAATTTGACAGAAATGGACCTTATTAACAGCAGTTAATAAACAGTGGTCAACCGTTGAGTCCATTTAAGACTTGTGTCCTTACATTGTTTTAAGAGGCTCCTGGTTTCACAGCCCACCGGCATCAGAAGTAAAGTTTTTAAATTCGTAGCTAGAAAATTTGCAGCTATGCTCTTTTATTTATTTATTTTTTTTTCCCATTGCTTCGAGTTATTACCTTAAGCTCCAGGGTGAAATTCACTGACAGGAAATTTGGGAAAGCTTTTGTTCCTTCTGTTCATCCTGTAGATATTAAGGCTTAAATCTAGAGTTTTAGTGCTTCCATTTTCTAAGCATTCTGAATGACCTTTTATATCAAAATCTAATTTTTTACATGGCATATTTCTAATTTTGTTCATTTGCAATGTGCCTTTAAATTGAGACCTTATAGTGAGGTCTTCTGAAGTGCAGTGTAGAAGCTCTTGAAAATACGGAAGTCGGTAATCATGCTTCATATCTATGGAAGGTCTATTTAAACTTAACATTAAAGATCATTTTCTCTTTCTCTTTCACTTTAGGAACTTGTATCCCTGAAGCCCTGTAAAGCTGCAGAGCTGGTTGCTACTCACTTTTCTGAACAGATTGAAACAGTCATTAAAAAACTTCAGGTAAATATTGCAAAAATATATTGGGAAGAAACATCTAGTAGAGAGACAATTACTGAATATCCACCTACGAGCTTTTGATTATAGTAATTTCTTCAATAGATAATTGCCATTAAGCAAGTTCTGCACTGTGTATGTGTGTATTTGGGAGCAATTTTGTGATGATCTCTACATCTGGAAATGAGGGAGTTCATCTTTCTGCATATTAAATACCAACATCACAGAAACAGAACTGTACCCTATCCTTACTCTAAAATTTGTAATCCACAGAAGATCTGCCCGCCCGCCCACCTGCCCCCACCACTTTTTTTTGCTATAGGAACTCTAACTGTAGTCTCTTTGAGATTAATGTTATTTATTATTCATTCATACTTATCATTCTCAAATTGGGTTAATGCTGATTATTCAGAATTTTTCTTGGAAAATCTTAACTACAGTATAGTCATATTAATGCTGAATATTGATATGCTCAGCTTGAAATACTATTTAGTGGACTTATTGTTCCTCTTGTCACTATCATTGCAGTGCTAGTAGTGAATTTTGTTCATTGTCATTATCACTACAAGTGATAGAGGTAGAGAATAGGACAATGACAGCAACATAAAGCATGACCCAGAGTCCCCATGTGGCAGTGATTGTAGAAGGAGATAACTATGCAAGATGAAAACCAAGGCAGTTAGTGGGGGGACAGCGGGCATGAGAGACAGGGATGGAATTTATTAATTTAAACACTTACTATGGGCCACATGATGTATCACAGTATGGTAGGCCTTGTGGCAAATAAGAATGCAGTCTTTTAATTTTTCCTGTGGAGGAAAGAAGCACTTACATAACCACAGTGCAAGGTTATAAGTGCTGCACCAGACACAGGGACAAAACACTATAGGAGTGAGAGGAGACCACAAACTGTGAGGTCAGACCAGAGCTCCCAGAAATGACTGGGCTGGGTCTTGAGTGATTAGCATCAGTTTTCTAGGCAGAGAATTGGGAAGCACATTCTAGGTAGAGGGTCCTGGGTATGTTAAGACGTGAAGGCACAAGGCAGCATGCATATCCAGATAGTGGCCAGGTCTGTGTGAGTATGACATGCTGGAGATGATGCCTGGAAGAGCATTACGTTAAGCCAGAAAAGGTGTGTTGGAGGGAGGAGTTAAAAGTATAGAGGCTAGAAAATACAGTTTGGGCTCTGATATTGAACTATCTTCTGCATAGTGCTAAGAAATGATACTGTATCTTTTGTGTCCTAGAGAATTTCTGTTTTTCAGCAAAAGGAGGACATCATTAGATTGATTTTATAGAAAATTAGCTTTGTAGTGTATGGAATGGACTGGAAAAAGCAGATGGAGGACAGAGACCACGTAGACCAGTGAGAAGGTGAAAGTTCTAGGCAAAAGATGGTGAGGAGGGGGACTAAGTCAGTGACAGTGCTGTGGATGGGTTCAGGATATGTTTGTGAAGTAAAACATGCAGGGCTTAAAAATGAATTGAAAGTGATGGGAAAGGTTAAAAGTGACTCCCAGACATCAGGCTTGGCTGTCCAGCATGAGGTCCATTCACTCAAGATAAAGACACATCCATGAATTCAATAAATATTATGTACCTGCTGTGGACCAAAAACACTGTGAAGTGCTGAGGAACAAACATATACCTATATTCCTGTGCTGAAGGAAGAAGGCAGAGAAGCCAAAAGACAGCTGCATAATAGTTGGGCTCGAATGATATAGAGCATTGCCCAAGATACTGAGCAAGTACATGGAGAGTCCTTCTGTCCATTCTAGTGATGGGGAGAGGAGGATACTCCTCCTAAAACTCTTCCCAACCCACAGGGCTGCCCCTCCCTTTAAAAGTCACCAGTTGCTGATATACCTCCTGACCTTGAGTGTTGTTACTGTCATTTAAAATGTAAGGTTATCCAGTGCAGGATTTTCTATTTCCCTTAGTCTCTAAAGATACTTAGAGGCAGAGAGGCCAGGTAAATGAATATAATGTCACTTATTATACAAACCTATAAAAGCTGAAGTGTCTTAGATTTAAAAAAGGGTGGCTATTTGATTGTGGACTGTGGAGTCTTATACGTTTCTTTTAAAGAAATGAAGTATTTTATTGCAGAGCTTTACTGAATATGAGAGAATCCCACACAGATTTTATAAAGTACCTTTACTTTTGGTGGCAAGAGATATGCTTCTGACCAATCGTTTTCAGAATTCTTGAGATGAAAAAAAAAAGCCAGAATATTAAGTTATAACCAGAAGGAAAGTCATATAAAACTGAAACAAAATTATAGATTAGAGAAAAGATAGGAAATTAAAGACTGATAAATATATTTTAAATGTCATATTGTAAATTACATTGATCCTTTCTAGTTTTGAGAGTCCCCTGCTTTATATATGTGAAGTGTGAATATATCAAAAATGAAAAACTAAGCTATAATAATTTTTGCTTAGCTTTCCTAAGAACTTAGAAACATTATTTATATTCATTCATTTATTTTATTTTATTATTTTTTTTAGAGAGAGAGAGCATATGAGCAGGGAAGAGGGGCAGAGGGAGAGAAATAGAGAATCTCAGGTAGCTCTATGCTTAGCCCAGAGCCCAACGAGGGGCTCAATCCCATGATCTTGGCGTCATGACCACTTGATCCCACAACCATGGGATCGTGACCTGAGCCGAAATCAAGAGTCAGATGCTCAACTGAATGAGCCACTCAGACACCTCCAGAGTGTATTTTAAGGTGTATCTCATTTAATTCTCACCTATACCCTGTGCAGAGGGCAGAGAAGATACTGTCATTCTCTTTTTTCACATAAGTAAACTGAATTGCTAAGAGAGTCAGTGACTTACACAGAGTCACATAGCTAATAAGTGGAAGAAACAGAACTCAGATTTTATGACATATTAATTGCTAACGTGTTGCAGGGTGCCATCTCTTCTGTAGTTGATTACATTGGGGAGTTAATGAATTTTTTTTTTTTTTTTGGGTGGTGGTTGCTGGTTGGGCCTCAAAGTCCCACCCTACTTAGATTAATTATCTCACAATAGGCCATTATCACCAGGAGGCCCAGGTGAGGTAGTGTGAACCCATCAGTGTAGCTGGAGCCCACTGTCTGCAAAGTAGTTCAGAGTACCAGCCAGTCTCAGGGTCCTTGTGCTGAGAATTGCTAGGGGATATATCTTAGTAGAGGGCTTTTTTTTTTTTTTTTTTTTTCAATAACAAGGCATTTGTGTTTCTTCTGCACTCAAAGTGAGATGTGTGACAATGATTTATTTGAATTACTGAGAAGAAATAACCTCCAAACGAGGCTTTAGAATTTCTTAGATCAAAAAAAAAAAAAAATTTCTTAGATCTGTACAGAGGACTTAATGTAAATGTGTGCACTTTAAAGAGATTTTATGGAGTAATTCTTTACCATGGCATAGTTTGAAGATATGTTCTTTACCATTTATTTGTATTTTTAATTGTTTTTCCATTCAGAACCAGGTTTTGCTTTTCAAATTTTTGAGGAGTCTTCTTGACCCAAGGTATGTTAATAAATTTAAGTTTTTTTTATAATAAGTAGATGAAAAATCAAAAGAAATAAATTGAGGTTAAGAAACTGGCCCATGGTATCCAAATAGTACAATCAGCTTTTGATTCTTAGTGTTAGTTTNTTTTTTTTTTTTTTTTTTTTTGCAATAACAAGGCATTTGTGTTTCTTCTGCACTCAAAGTGAGATGTGTGACAATGATTTATTTGAATTACTGAGAAGAAATAACCTCCAAACGAGGCTTTAGAATTTCTTAGATCAAAAAAAAAAAAAAATTTCTTAGATCTGTACAGAGGACTTAATGTAAATGTGTGCACTTTAAAGAGATTTTATGGAGTAATTCTTTACCATGGCATAGTTTGAAGATATGTTCTTTACCATTTATTTGTATTTTTAATTGTTTTTCCATTCAGAACCAGGTTTTGCTTTTCAAATTTTTGAGGAGTCTTCTTGACCCAAGGTATGTTAATAAATTTAAGTTTTTTTTATAATAAGTAGATGAAAAATCAAAAGAAATAAATTGAGGTTAAGAAACTGGCCCATGGTATCCAAATAGTACAATCAGCTTTTGATTCTTAGTGTTAGTTTGATTAACACTTTCCTAGATTATACAAAATATATGATGAATCTAGATTATCTTGAGGGAATATTTTTTTCTGTTCAAACATGAGCATACATGGTAAGTTGTTATAATTGTAAAAAATCATGAAGCCATGCCGAAGACGTGTTTCGGGAGGAATTTGATGACTATGTAGCTTCCCCTTTCTTTTCCTGACTTCACTCCTTCCTGTTCTTTATTCCGTGCTGCTGTGGATTGATAGCTTTACTGTCAAAGGAAACTCCTAGTTCCCAGCTCACCTCTGAATTTATTACCTCTTAAATCCTCAATTGAGTGTTAGTTTTTAATAACTTCATGTGGTGGTATGTGAAGCAAAGTTTAATTTTTTTTTTAAGTACTGCTATGATACTCATCACATAAAAACTAACCCAGGGAGATGATAAGATTAGTAATGGATTTGTAAGCAAAGCAGCTTTATGTGTGAGTTCTTAACATTTTGCTGTGACTAAGGGGAGTACATTGGGAGTTGAGTGGAATAATATTTAACATCCTCTAAGACAGTCACTCTGTCTTAAATGGAAGTATGTGTCAGAATCACCTAAGAAACTTGTAAAAATACAGACATCTGGGCCCAAACTCACAGAATCATTGTGGGTGGGGATATTTTTGATGTACACCCAGAGTTAAGCCTCCGTGGCATAAGTATATATTCCAGTATGACATAGCTTTTACATGAGACATAAAAACTTTTATGTTGTGTTATAATGTACACTAGTCATTGAAAAGTCATTTGCTTTATAGTATTAATGTCAGTTTGGGTTATTCCAGTATTCTGTGCTATTTTTACATACCAAAATGCCAGTAGTTTTGTTGATTGTACTAATTTTTGAAATCTCAGTTATTTAAATCTAGAGCATGCTATGCTGCATTTAAATTCAGTCATCCAAATGTGCATACACAGATGTTTAGAAAACCAGTCTGACTGTGTACGCCAGCACCCGTGTTCAAGACATTTTCAAATTATCTACGTTTTGTTGTTTTTTAATTTAAATTCAAATTAGTTAATGTACGGGTTAGTATTGGTTTCAGGAGTAGAACCCAGTGATTCATCACTTCCATATAGCGCCCAGCGCTCATCCCAACGATGCCCTTCTTAGTGCTCATCACCCATCTAGCCCGTCCTCCCATCCACCTCCCCTCCAGCAACCCTCAGTTTGTTCTCTGTATTTAAGAGTCTCTTATGGTTTGCCTCCCTCCTTGCTTTTATCTTACTTTTCCTTCCCTTTCCCTGTGTTTATCTATTGTGTTTCTTAAATTCCACTTAGGAGACATATGAGTGAAATCATTTGGTATTTATCTTTCTCTGACTGACTTCACTTATCATAATACACTCTAGTTCCATTCACGTTGTTGCAGATGGCAATATTTCATACTTTTTGATTCGCTAGCAATATTCCATTTTTTATATATACATCTTTATCCATTCATCAGTTGATGGACATCAAATTATCTGTGTTTTAACTCCCTATTCTCAGAATATCACTGAAGCTAGATACCTTTTTTTTTTTTTTTAAATTTCTATTAATCATTCGGCTCTCCCTCAGAGCCAGTATGGGCCCACGTCTACTTCTGGACTTAACTGATGAAAACGTCTTAGATCGGAGTTGGGAGTTGGTGGGAAAAAGGATGGGGAGAGCTGGGGACAGAGATGTGAGAGAGAGGTCAGAGTTCTGGGCAGGCCAACGAAGGAGGCATTCAGTCCCAGCCCTTTCTTTGGGATCCATGCATCCCTTTTCTGATGGTAGAGTTCCTTCTGTTCCTCTCTTGTGTCAGATCTCTTCTCCTAGCACCTGGAGCCTCTTCCCATAGGATACTTTATTTGATCAAGTCCTTTTTCCCCAATCATCCTACCTGGGGAGATTCAAGCTAGGAGGACAGAGGAAGTTCAGCTTGGAGCTTGGCCTTTTCTCACATGTAATAAAATATAGAAGATGATATTGACCAAATCTTACTTTTTTAAATAAAAAAACACTAGTATTAGGCAATATAAATATCAATATAGTCATTACTCTGAATGACTGATTGTCCATCACATTTTAGCCTTTTTACATAAGTATGCTTGTTGACTAACCTGAAAAACCAAAGTGGGGGATTAGAGTCTTGTCACATTCTGGGAAATAAGGGAGTATGGAAAAAACACTTAGAGGAAAAAGAGCATCAAATATAGGGAGACTGGCCCTGCCTGGCAGTTTTCACTGGCAGACAGTGAAGACTGTTTTTGCCTTTGATTCTTCCCTTTGTTTTCTTAAGCAACAGACTTTTTTTTAACAGCCAGGTTCTCCCCTCATCACCCATGAAGCACTTTTAGCAGCATTCTGGCAAGTAAGGAAAATGAAAGAGAACAGTCATTTTCAGATGAAGACTGTGTGTTTGTGTGTGTCATGTCAGAATATTGCTTGTTTTTACTTTTGCCCTCAAAGCCTAAGTTAATAGCCTCAGTATTCGTGTGTGTGTGTGTGTGTGTGTGTGTGTGTAAATATATGTGTATATGCATATTTATGAATATTTGATTTAACATTTTTGAGTATTCATTGAGTTGTTTATGACGGAGTAGATTTCTGTTTTGTCAGTAGCATTTTTAAAGGGACAAATCATCTAGTTGAATTCTTAGGTATATTTGTCTATTGCCTTTATTCAATTTCTTTATGTTATCTTTGCTATGTAACTAATGTCCTCAGTAGAATTAATTGACCTATGAAGATATTGGTGGCATCTGTACATAGAAAGATTAGGTAGATTTTTGGTGGGGGAGCTAATCCTACTGAAGCAAATGTCTTGCCTGAATTGAGGCCAGCAGCTTGGGAGAGAAAGGATTTGCATTCTCTTCCAATTCTCTTCTTTGGGACAGCTGCTACAGAAAGCCCACCCCACCCCCACTCACTGTGTGCACTCCTGCTGGCTGAGAATTCTCATGGGAGTTCTCCTGATATATTTACATCCAGATGTAGGCCTTTTGTGCAGTGGGAATGCTTGAAGGAGAATACAAAAGGACACTGATAGTTTTTGTGGGGCTGTGAGCTTGCGTAAGGAGTAAAGAAGATGTGCAAGTATATTTATATTCACAATATTTTCCTCAGTACACTTCTCTTGGTAATGTCAATTTAGCCTTTGTTAACCATGTCCTGGAGGCCTCTGAAACACATGTTATGATTTTTTTGTAGGAAATAAAAATCACATTGTATTTCTAATATTTAATCAAAATAAAGTAAAAATTGAGCATTGCTAATAAAATGAGTAGCTTTGCCAAGGAGCAAAACATACATTATGGAAATGGTTATACATTGAATTTAAGTTGAACCTGTCAGTGTTTCTGTGGATAATTTTGAGGGGATATTTTAAGATGTTCACTCTCTTGGCACCTGGGTGTCTCAGTCTGCTAATTGTTTGACTTCAGCTCAGGTCATGATCCCACGGTTCATGAGTTAGACCCCCTTGTCAAGCTTTGTGCTGACAGCTCAGCCTGGAGCCTGCTTCGGATTCTGTCTGTCTGTCTCTCTCTACCCCTCCGCTGTGAATGCTCTGTCTCTCTCTCAAAAATAAATACACATTTAAAAAAAATAAGATATTGACCCTCAGTGTTGAAATAGCATATTTCAAAATAAAAAATTAGAACAGTTTGTTCAAGAACTTTGACATAGGAAAATTCATTTCTCCTTCACTGAGTGCCTATCAGGTTGGCTGGACATACCACCAGATATCATATTGTTAGGGTAAATTTTTCTCTACCCTTCAGAGGTTCTTCTGACTAGATTAAAAATCAAATTCAGATGAGACAGATGAACACAAGAAAGCCAAATTTAATTTCATATGTATAGAAACCCCACATACATGAGAGTTTCAAAGACAGAAAGGTAAAGTGAGATGTATATGCCATCCTGAGCTAAGGAATGGGATAGGGGTCTGGGGCTTCAGAGGGGAGGAGGGCAATTCACAGGGCAAGAAGAAGAGCAGATGTTAGGTATTTAGGTACTTGCCCTGCGGTACAGATGGGTGACTTCAGATAAAATTTATCTCTGATAGTAAGGCTTATTCTGGGAAAGGCTCCCAATTTAGATTCTTTTACATAGTTTATGATGTGGGGAACAAAGGTAAAAGAAAAATTCAAATTTCCGTACAATTTACAGCCCATTGACAAGTCCGTGAGACAGGTCGAGTGACCTTCCTCCAGGAACTCGGCTGCCTCGGTGTTAATATTTTGCTGAGGGCAAAAGGCAACCTTATCTTAATATTAACCCAATCTCCAGGATTCTGTTAAGTGTCCTTTAACAAGTAGAAATTGCTTTGGAAACTTTGCTTTATTCTCTATCTCTACCGAAGACACCTCAAGGTTTCTTTCTTGACCATTTGCTCCAAACCCCAAGATTTTCATGTCAGTTAATGGAGGGGCAAAAGTTTCTCTTGAACTCACAGGGTCTTGATTGCCATCAGCTAGAAACTGTTCATGTGCCAAAGTGGCACATTTTGAGGAAACTTGTTCTGAACCCTTCAGTATCTTTGGTTAGTACTTTGCCAGAGCTCAGATTAAACCTTTTAAATCCTAATCATTTCCTAATTTCCAGATCTTTTCAGATAGGTAGGTAGATAATAGAGGGAGAGAAGGAGGAAGGAAAGGGGAAAGAAAGAAAATAGCCTGCATGCATTTATTTCTTTATTCTTGTAATCAGTAATTCTTTGTAATGAAATTGCTGTCTGCTAAGCACTGCACTAGAGGTTGAAATGGCTCACTATTATACTCACTTTTTCTCAGTCCAAACCTCTTTCTTCTTTTTTATTTTCTCTCCCAGCAAATGGCATTATCCACCCATTTATTTCATTTAACAATTTACTGAGTAACTACAGCATGCTAAGCACACTGACAGGCATGGAAGATAAAATAGTGAGTAAGATGGGACCCTGCCTTGACAGAATTTACATTCTAATGGAAGAAATAGACAAGTAAGCAGGCAACTATGTTTAAGTGTCTTAAATAAAATTTTGTGTGATGACGGATTCTTCACTTTGCTTTACCTACTCCACTCTGCCTTAGCCATACCACACAGAACCAGTCATGACCTCTACCCTGTGGCCCGCTGCCCTGGTTCAGGCGCACAGTATGTGTCTCCTGATCCCCCCGCTGCTGGCCCCAGCCAGCCTTCCTAATTCTCCTTGTGTTTCAAACAGGCAGGGTTCTTCTCAAAGTTCTTTCCACTTCCATTATCCAAGGCAAAATACAAACTCCTCATGGCCTTTCTGTCCGGCTTCATTTTCTTCCTTTCTCCATTTCTCTTTGCCCCTTTATTTCTCCCCAATACTGACCTGTTTGATTAGAGGGGGCACTGCGTGCTGTCATTTCTTCCTTTGCATATGTGTTCCTCAGTCTACTTTGTTTTCTTGAGAACAGTCTAATATATGCACTTTATGTATATATACACATCTATATCTGTATATAACTTAATATATTATTAAGAGCTCTAAAAGTTAACATGTGCTTTGATCCAGTGTTTGAATTTTCAAAAATACTTTAAGAAAATACTGTGAAAAAAATGTAGTTAATATTAAAATACCTGTATTAGCATTTACATAGTGAAAAAGCTATTTAAAAAAGAGGATGGGGAGGTGACTAAATACTAAGGTATATGAGTATAATTGAATACCAAATTGGCAAACATGGCAATGTGAATGTAAAAAATAATGCTAATCTGGAAAAAAAAACCCTGCAACATTAGTTTGCACACATACCATCTGTGTGTATGATTGAATGATAAGAGGACATATACAGATGTAGACCGATCTGTAGACAGGTAGCTTAACGTTCGCTATATTCTTTGCCCCCATGGATTTGCTTATGTTAATAATAAATATGAGAGCAATTATAAATAGTTTGGAAGGGTCTGCTCTTTGCTTTTAAAATTCTTGAAACAAAACTAAGATATAAATGCCACATTAATTACAGTTTTTTTTTTAATAAAAAATTGCTTCATGTATATTTAAAGAAGTCTTTCCAGATACCTGGTTTTTTTTTTTCTATTTTCAATTGAAAAAGACACATCTTAAGGTTTGGTGTGATTTTTGTAATCCTACCCTTTCTTTTCCATTTATGTTACTATTTTTTATTTATTGCTTTCATTGCCCTTGTTTTCTTTCTCTTTCTTTCTTTCTTTCTTTCTTTCTTTCTTTCTTTCTTTCTTTCTTTGTATTCTACTTTTCTGCTTTTGGTTTTAATTGAACATTTTATATGATTCCATTTTTTCTCTTTTCTTAGTATATCGATTATATTTCTTTTTTTACTTTTTTCAGTGGTTGCCTTTCAATTGACAATGCACATTTATAACTAATCCAAGTCCAGTGGCAGATAACACTATAGTACTTTATGCATAGTATCAGTACCTTATAACAAAGGATTCCTAATTCTTCCCTTTTGTCCCTTTTAACATTGCTGACATTCACTTACCCATAAACTATAATCACTGAATACATTGTAATTATTATTCTTTTGGACAAATTGTTTTCTGTTAGATTGGTTAAGAATAAGAAAACTAAAACATTTATTTTACCTTAATTTATTCCTTCTCTAATGCTCTTTAGATCCAGATTTATGACCTATATCACTTTTCTTCCTTCTGAAGAACTAACATTTCTTGAAAGGCAAGTCTACTGACGACATATTCTCAGAATTTTTGTTTGTCTCAGAAAGTATTTCTCCTTCACCTTTGAGACATAATTTTCCTGAATACACAATTCTAGTTTGGTGGGTTTTTTTCTTCCAACACTTTACTCTCTCCTTGCTTGCATGGTTTATAGAGAGAAGTGTAGTGTATTCTTATCCTTATGCCTCCATAGGTAAAGTGTTTTCCTTCCCTCTAACTTCTTTTAAGATTTTCTCTTTTTCTTTGATTTTCTGCAGTTTGAATATAATATGCGTAGGTGTAGATTTTTGCTGTTTGTCCTCTTCGGTGTTCTCTGAGGTTCTTGAATCAGTAGTTTGATATCAGTCATTAATTTGGGAAAATTCTCAATCATTATTGCTATGCAAATATTTCTTTCCCGTTTTCTCTTTCTTCTCCTTCTGGTGTTACCCTTTATATTTGTGCCACAGTTTTTGGATATTCTCTTTCAGGTCCTCCTGCCCTCAAGTTTCTTTTCTCTTTGTATTACAGTTTGGGAATTTCTATTGACATGTTATTGACACACCTAGAAGCTCACTCTCTGATTTTTTCCTCAACTATATCCAGGCTCTTGATGAGGCCATCAGAGGCATTCTTCATTTTATTCAGTGTTTTTTTGTTTTTAGCATTTTCTTTTGATCCTTTCTTAGAATTAACATTTCTCTGCTTATTATACCCATCTATCTGTATTTACGTGTTGTCGCTTTTTCCATTAAGGGCCCCCAGCATATTGATCATACGTTTTAAATTCCCATCTAATAAATCCAACATTTCTGGCATATTTGAGTTTGGTTCTGATGCTTACTGAATCTCTTCAAACTGTATTTTTTGTTTTTGTTTTTTTAGGTTGTTTTGTAACTTTGTATGGAAGGCTAGAGATGATGTACTGCATAAAAGGAACTGTGGCAAATAGGCCTTTGGTATGAAGTCCTATGCTTATTTGTCTAGGTGTGAGGCTTTGCCTACTGTTTGCTATAGCTGTGGTTGTCTGACGGTGAAAGTTACGATGTCCTTGTTTTCTCTCTCTGGTTGTCTTTGGAGTTACCTAGAGACTTTTCCTAAAGTCTGAGCTGCATAGTTCTTTCCCCCTGTTATTATATAGGCATGCCCTATTGATGTAGTGATGAGGTGTGGTGGACGGGAAACATTCTTCAGTGTTGTGATCATGTTCACTCTTGCTGAGTTGTGTCTCTGGCAGTGACCATCCCAAGTACTTCTCAGTAGCCCTGTGGCACCCCTTTAAGTGAGACTGGAAGGCTAGAGAGGGTTGGATGTGGTTATTTCTTTTCCTTCAGCTTGGTTAGGCTCTGGTAAAATAGTTTCTCTGGAGGGTAGTTGTATTACTTTGCGAGGGCTGCCCTCGCAAAGCACCACAACTGTGTGGCTTAAACAACAAAAATTTATTGTCTCTGTTGTGGAGGCTAGAAGTCCAAGATCAAGTGTTGGGAGGGTTGTGAGAAAGTCTGTTCCGTGTTCCTCTTCTAGTTTCGGGTCATTTGCTGGCAATCTTGGTCATTCCTTAGCTTGTGGAAGCATCATCCTGATTCCAGCCTTCATTTTCACACTCATTCTTCCTTTATGTATGTTTATGTCAAAATTTCCCCTTCTTTTAAGGATGCTGGCTATGTTGGATTATGAGTCCACCCTACTCCAGTGTAACTTCATTTTAACTAATTACATCTACAAAGTTCTATTTCCAAATAAGGTCACATTGTGAGATACTGGAAGTTAGGACTTCAACATATGAATTTGCAGGGGACATAATTGAGTCCATAGCAGGCCTTGTTAAGAAGAACAGAATGCTCTGGAAGTATTTTTAAATGGCCCCTTTTCTCCTCTCTGCTACTGGAAGCATGACTGGATTTTTCTCCAGTCTTCACAATGAGAAGCTGGTGGCTCCTCGAGATAAAATTCATGAAAGTAAGGGAAGCTCCCTGCAAGACTTGGCCCCCTAGAATATTTAATTCTTCAGTTCGTCTACACTGAATCTCTGACATTTTGTCATTTACGATTGAAGTTTTCCTACCCCAGTCAGTACCAGCTCCAGCGGCGGTGGCTTCTGCTCCATAGGCTGTGATCATTCATACCCACTTGTCTGTTGCTCTATAATGCACAGGTGACAGCTGGCCCTGTGACCTCAGCTCTCAGGTAGATGGAAGAAGAGTTGTTGATTTTCTGTTTGCTCAGCATTTTTCCTGTGAGGATGGAGCTGTTAACTTTCAAGCTCTTTACATGCCAGACCAGAAACTAAATGTCTCTGTTCTATATATGTTCAGAATTATACGTGGATATCATATTAGATGTATGTAGTCTGACCCAGTGTCAGTTCAAAAACTACTTCTGAAAACTGCTGAAAGAATGTCTCTGAGGTGGGGTCACAGAGCTGCATCTCTTTTGTCTCTCCAGTTCCGTCTATCACTGACGGAGAGAATGGCATCAGGTGTCTCATCCAGACCTAAAAATGTCCTCATTTAGGTATTTTGCTGAGGTGGCAGCACCTGCACCTTCCTAGTCTTTCTTTGAATTAGGCCACATTAAGACAGTTCTTACTAGAGGGATCACTGGCAGATTTTAGTGTTAGCAAAGCTTTGCAGTAGGAAGAAAGTACATGTTACAAATAACCTCAGCATTCTTCTTATTACCATTTTGAATAGTGGTATTTTGGAAACGTCATTTTAGCTTACCCTGTGAGATCTAACTGAAGTCTGTACAACATGGGAATGATCCAGGTACACTTTATTTTTTTTTTTTATGTTTATTTTGGAGGAGAGAGTGTGTAAGTGGGGGTGGCGCAGAGAGAGGGAGAGACTGCCAAGCAGGCTCCACACGGATTGCGAGATCATGACCTGAACCAAAATCAGGAGTCAGGCACTCAACTGACTAAGCCACGCAGGCATCCCCGGGTACACTTTATACTCGATAAGGTTATGGAACCAAATTATTTTTCTATGACAATCATTAGGCTCTTATTTCTGTTAGCTTTTAAAAGCCAATTTTACCTCTTTATGCAGGAGAACATTCAAAACAATACACTTTCTCTTTTGTGAATATCAGAGAGATAACAAAAAATTATATTAAGATCTGCGGAGGACATTTTAGACGCTAGTATCAGACTAGGGAAATGGAAAGTGAACAAGTCCCCTGAAGACCTAAATGACATCTGCTGTTACATTGATTTGATGTGGCAGAATCTTTGCCGTTAGACAGAATGGTGCCTTTGTCTGCTTTGGTCTGCACCTCATAAAAGTTGATAAGGGAGTGTGGCTGTTCCACATGAGGGATACTGTCAGCCCTGCCTGACTTAGCCGTCATGGAGAGTCACACTGTTGTGTTCCTTCTTGCAACAGGACGGGTTTCAGCCTAAGCCAGTCTCCTGTCTGGTTTGTGGGACATTACTGTTGTTACAATTCCATACGTATTTTGTAGTACTGTCTCTGCTGCCTGTAATAATGCCACTTAAAGTGTTTTTCAGGCCGATTGTCACATTCATTTATGTTTTGTTCAAAGGACATGGGATTACATTGTGACATTTTTAACATGGAATGTAAAATGGAAAGCTAGAAGCTCAGCTTAACCTTGTAAAACAACTTGATTAGAATGAAAACTCCATGGAAAATAATTGTCTTTACTCTTGTGTGTTGTGAACCATGTGTTTGAGTTTTCAGTCTAAAAGGTACCAAGCAGTCATCAGTATGCCACTCCCTCTAAGGACTGGTTATATGGGGATGAGCAGAGAATTCAAGCAGTCAGGATTTAGGCTAAGCTGAGGTGGCCCTAAATTGTCAATACATGTTACAGGGAGATTGTGAAATTCTCTCCCTCAGAAATCTAGAGTAGTCTAGACTGGCCTATTTTTGTGCAATATTTAGAGTGAAGGGGAGAGACTAGACCAGACTTTTTTTCATCTCCCCACAACATTTATTTTTTCAAATATTTTTATCAGCATTTAATTTTAGAGTCATTTTAATGATGTCATTTATTCAAAAGTGAAACATAGTTTATTCTTCCCAGGAACAGCCAAATGTATAAGATCATAATTTTAAATTATTTTCACAACCTGAGTAAGTGTGAATGTTTTCCCCAGCCTGAATTTCTGGGTATGGTTGGTGTACATGTATTTCACAAGGCATACACATGCTCTCTTTTGAAGCAACATAGGAAACAATGGATGTTGGTTAGGATGTGGAGTAAGGGGAACTGTCTTCTACATAAGAGGGTTCTCTGGAGAACAGTATGGAGTTTCCTCAAAAAGTGAAAAATGGAGCTACCCTATATAACCCAGCAGTTATACTACTAGGTATTTACTCATAGGCTACAAGAATACTGATTTGAAGAGGCACATGCACCCCTAATATTTATAGCAGCATTATCAACAATGGCCAAACTATGGAAAGAGCCCAAGTGTCCAATGACTGATGAATGGATAAAGAAGAACAATGGAATATAACTCAGCCATCAAAAAGAATGAAATTTTGCCATTTGCAGTGATGTAGATGGAGCTAGAGTATATATACTAAGCAAAATAAGTCAGAGAAAGACAAATACCACATTATTTCACTCATATGTGGAATTTAAGAAACAAAACAGGTGAACAAAAGGGGGAAAAAGAGAGATGAAAGCAAGCCATAAGAGACTCTTAACTATAGAGAACAAACTGAGGGTTGAGGGAGGGAGATGGGCAGGAGATGGGCTAAGTGGGTGATGGGTATAAAGTAGGGCACTTCATGGAATGAGTACTAGGTGTTGTTATATGTAAGTGATCAATCCCTAATTCTACTCCTGAAACCAATATTATGATATATGTTAACTAGAATTTAATTAAAAACTTGAAATAAAAAGAATGACAAGAGAAAGCCTAGTGTGTGCCTTGTAAAAATCTACCTTTTATATATGTGTTTATATCTTATATATCATTGCTGTTATTAAAATAGAAATTCCCAAAAGAGTAGATAAGGCTTAGGTTTAAAACATATACTTTTGATACATTAAAGTTAACACTGGCAAAGCAGATAGCTAATAGAAGAGTAATGGAAGTAGCTTTGAGAAATGGTTATAACAAATTATATTTATGTGCAAGACTGATAAGCAGCAGTCAGAAATGGGTGTAAATGCATTCGTGTTAGTTTATTTATTAAAGTTCTCATTATGTTGATGTTGCCTGATCATTTCCCAGCAGGCATATTATTTCCCTCAAAAATGAATGCATCAGAATCTATTCATCTGAGTGATTTGCTTGGTTTGATGCATATTCACGTCTTCAGTACTTGTAAAGAGTTTTGTCAATATGTGTTCTGGAGAGCATTAAATACTGGGATTTATTGGCAGATGCTTAGGTCTAGTCTTAATTTGTTCCATAGTCGTGCATTTATAAGAAAGACATAATAACAGAAGTCTGATGTAGATAAAATATTAACACTACCTACAATGGTATAATATGGCATAAACATCTGAAAAGTATACCAGTTCACCTTAATGTTAAGGATCATTGATTAGCATTCCCTTTTTCTTTTACATGAGAATGTTCTATTGAGACAAAACCTTGATCCTACATAAAGAACCATCATTCCCCTGTGATTATCATGTTCATTTTCTATTTGGTCCATGTAGAACTTTCTGACCGAATTCATTCATAGCTGAATCTGACTTCATAGCCCTAGTTCTTGTCATTTGCACCCCTCTATCCTGTATTTGGTTCCCTGTTTTTGAAGGCAATCCAGCACATTATTGCCAGTCAGTTCAGTTCAATTCAGTGTACATTTACCAAGTGCTTATTTTCTTTTCTTTTTTTTTTAAATTTTTTTTTTAATACTTTATTTATTTCCAGGAGAGAGAGAGAGACAGCGTGAGCAGGGGAGGGTCAGAGAGAGAGGGAGTCACAGACTGAAACAGGCTCCAGGCTCCGAGCTGGCAGTCAGCACAGAGCTCGACGCGGGGCTCGAACCCACGAACCGCGGGATCATGACCTAAGCGAAAGTTGGACGCTTAACCGACTAAGCCACCCAGGCGCCCCCCAAGTGCTTATTTTCTATGTGCCAAAACTATGTGAATGTTGGGAGACATTGAATGCAGCAGTCTTTGCTCTTAGAGTTTATAGTGTCGTTGGAACCTAGACACTTAAAAAAAAAGATAATTTTCAAGTTACATAGGAAGAACTAAGGTGATGCTGTACTTAAGGAATAACTAGTTGCCTACCCAAATTCTTCATTAAAAGCAGCTGTGAAATAACGAAATGAAACTTGAGATTTACAGCCNACTGAATTAGCCCTTCAGCAAGTATTGACAGTCTCAAGCAGCAGAGCTTAATTAATGAGCTCATCAGTCAATCTCTGGTTGGGACTGAGTGTCACAAAGCTCTTAATTTAGGAAAGACTTCCTATATCTACATATAATTCCTCTTTCTGTAACTGAAGTCTCATACTGGTAAAACTAGGAGGGCTATTTACCATCATTTATTGGACATTTATAACCTAAATTGTTCTCTGTTGAGTCCAGAGATTCCCGCCTGTGACTTTTGGTGTGCTGCACACGAGTTACAGGTGAGCCTAGAGACTGATCCCCTCAGCTCTTGGGGCAGCTCATAGGGCATCCATAGTCCCCTGTGATCAATCTTACTTTGCTCTGATGGGCCATACAAATGCCGTCCTTCTCTGTGTGGGAGAAAAGCTGGAAGATGATACTTTAAACCATCTGCCTTAATGTTTCTTCAGAAAACTACTTTCCTGAGCATGTTTGTATCTTACTAACCCTATTCCAGTTCTTTATATAAGGAGCTTTAGTTGAGGTGAAGGGAAGATAGGGCTCTCAGAAGCCTTCTTTTAAAGATGATTTGTAGGCCTGTAATGAGCAGTAGTTGATTTTCTGAATAGTTCCTTTTAGCCACTGGTAGTTGAGTGTCCACCATGATAAAACTAATTCTGTATTTCTCTAGCCTTTTTCTTTTTTTTTTTTTTTTTTAAAGAAAGCACTGCATCCAACATAGGGGTTGAACTCATGACCTTGAGCTCAAGAGTTGTATGTTCTACTGACTGGGCCACCCAGGCACCCTAGTATCTCTAGCTTTTGTTGTAGGTGTTCTGAATAGCGGGCTTTGGTGACTAGCTGACATACAAAATAAATGAACATATGAATATTATGTATCTTACGATTCATCCACTTTATTAATTTGTTTTAGCAGCACATAAATAACCCTTACAACATGTAGGGCACTGTTGCAGGCTTTAAAAATTTGTTAGTGAGAAGATGTCTGGTATCTATCCTCAAAGAGTTTATAGTCTTTAGATAAGAAAGATAATTAAAGAAGTAGTTACAACATGATGTGATTGGTGCTATGACGGAAGTATAGTAGGTACAATTGGTAAAACTAGAAGATGGTTTAATACACAGAGTTATTCATGGATCATTGGTTAATTTTTGTTTCTTCCAGAGCAACAGTACAACTTTGGTATTTATTTAGAGGAGCTTTCACTGAATATTATTTCCTTAATTATTCACTGTAAACTGAGAACTGTTGTGATTTAGACTGTCTGAAATAATACACAGTTCACCCTAATACCCTAAGTAAAAGTGAGACTTTCAGTTCACGATTTTATTTCACCAGAAGGGAGTCTTGCTTTTAAGGTTGACATACTTTTTACCTGTAACCTTAATGATAGATGTGATGAAATAATGCCATGCTTTTGCTATTTATGTTTTCAGGGAAGGCATTCACGTAAATCAGGAGTCGTTGCAGATGTCTCCCTCTGTTACGGAGCAGTTCATTGAGCTGTTGTGTCAGTTCGACCCAAACCAGGTTATAGAGACGCTGCAGGTCCTTGAGTGCTACCGCCTGGAAGAAACCATCCAGGTAAGAACAGGAATTTGGAGTGGACGCGAGTAAACTCATCCTGATCATTCACCAGTTTAAACGTGAGCAAAAGGAGACTAACGTTACACAGCCCCTGGGATCGAACCCAAACAGTCCGCCTCCACAGTGCATGTTCTCCATTGCTGTGATAAACTGCTGCCCCTTTATTCGAGTAAAGTCAGAAACAGAAACAGCACATGTCTGTCGTTGCTTCTAGTCAAGTTTCACAGACATTCTAGCCAACACAACAAGCCTAGAGAAAGGAATACAATAAATATATTAAAAGGAGGAACCAGGCTTTGTTTGTAGGCGCTGAGGGGTAGATAGTCCTGTTATGCATAAGACAGACTTGGTGGCAGTCAGCAGCCTCCACACGGTCATTGCCTTGAGTCCCTTCCCTTGCTTTCTCCTGTTCCCAGATGAACATGACTGTGTGTGCACATGTGTACATACACACACACATACATATTTTAAGCTACTACCATTACATCTCCTTTCCTTTATTATCAAAACTAATGAAACAGTAACCTGTATTTTCTATGCCACCTCCTAAACTACTCACACTTTAAAATTTTTTAAATTGTAAAATATTTAAAATATATAGAAATGTGCAGAATATCAAATATGTATGTAGCCACCAACTCTGTTTTATGGATGTTCATGTTTGAACATCTGGCCTCAGATCTGTGTTGTTTGTTTTAGAAGTCATGCTCTTCCTGTTCGTTCCTGTCTCCCCCCTGAGGTTACCACCCACCTGAAGGTGGAAAGTGTATTCTTCCCATCCATGTTTTTTAATTTTCCTATAAAATGCATGATACATCTTTCATGTTTACAGAATTTGTATTAATGGTATCATATAGAACATCTTCTATTGCTAATTGCTTTTTTATTAAACTTTTTAAAATTTATCAATTTTTATACATGTAGAATTAGTTCATTCATTTTAATGATCATATAACATCAATTGCATGAGTATGCCACAGTGTATTTCCCTACTGATAGACATTCATATTGTTTCCAGTCCTTTACATCCTAAATAATGCTACATTATATATCTCTGTGTGAATCTTCTTGTGTGCCCATGTGAGGTTTCTTTAAGTAATTACCTGGAAGTGGAATTCTTAGATGATAGACTAGCTTATTCTGTTACTGCCAAGTTGATCTCCTGTTTGTTTCTATTCTCATCATCAGTGTTTGGTATTTGCTGTTTTTCTACATTCTAGTTGATTCCTAATATTTTTAGGCTTTTTTTAAAAGTTTATTTATGTTGAGAGAGAGCGAGCTGGGGAGGGGCATAGAGGGAGGGAGGGAGGAAGAGGGGTAGAGAGAAAGAGAGAGGGAATGAGAGAGAGAATGAATCCCAAGCAGGATCCACACCCTCAATGCAGAGCCTGACACAGAACTCAAACTTATGAACTGTGAGATCATGAACTGAGCCAAAATCAAGAGTCAGACACTTAACCGACTGAGCCACCCAGGCGCCCTACATTTTAAACTTAATTTTTTCCACTGTGATGGGTATCATTGATTACTCATGACATTGAACATCTTTCCATATGTTTAATGACTTTTGATTTTTTTCTCTGAATTATCTGTTTATATCATTTGCCCATTTTTCTACTGAGCTTTTGCCCTTACTGACTTGTAAAAATTCTAATTTCTGCATCTCTAATCCTTTGCTGATTTTATGTGTTGGAGATGTCTTCTCCCAGTGTGTTGTGGCATGTTTTTTAATTTGTTTTTTAGTGACATCTATTTTAATTTATCAGTCTTTTCCTTTAAGATTTGAATTTTTGTGTGAGTCTTATTTCCTTTCTACTTTGATGGTATAAAAGATATCCTCTTATATGAGTTTTATAGCTTAGATTTTTACATTTAGGCCTTTAATCCATCTGGAATTTATTTTTGTAAACAGATCAAGGGAGGGATTTCTGTATATTTCCCCCCTGTGTATAACCAGTGGTCCATGTGGTATTTCTGGTGTCCTTTCCTCACTGATTCACAATGCCATACTGCTGTCTCCTGAACTCCCAGATATATGTGGATCTGTTTGTGGAATCTCTTCTGTTCATTTGGTCATGCCTTTCCTTTTACCATTACCATATATTTTAGTTAATACAGATTTACAAATAAGGCTTTGAAAGAAGAGTCTTCCCTCATTGTTTTTCTTTAAAATTCTATGTCTACTCTTAGGCTCTTACTATTTCATGTCAAATGAGGAATCATACTGTCAGCTTCCTTTAAAAGCAAAAAACAAAAAACAGGGGCATCTGGTCAGCTCAGTAGGTTAAGTGGCTGACTTTGGCTCAGGTCATGATCTCACGATACGTGGGTTCAAGCTCCATGTCAGACTCAGTGCTAATAGCTCAGAACCTGGAGCCTGCTGCTGATTCTGTGTGTCCCTCTCTCTCTCTGCCCCTCCCCTGCTCGTGCTCTGTCTCTGTCTTTCAAAAATAAACAAACATTTAAAAAAACTTATAACAACAACAAACTTCCAGCATTTTGATGAAATACATGCAGTGAATTTATAGGTTACTTCAGGGAAGGTTGACATCTTAAAATGTAGAGTCTTGACAGTCAGGAACATGGTTGTCTTTTTAGAAGGCTTTTATGTTCTTTAATGAGGTTTCAACAACTTTTATATGATATATAAAGTTCTTGCACATGTTATCTTAGATTTGTTCCTAGATACTTATACTTTTTGTTAACAATGTGGAAGGAAAGTTTTTGAAATGACATCTTTGTTGATTGCTGCTGCTGTATGTTATTAATTTTTATACATTGTTTTGTATCATAAAGAATCTGAAATCTTTCTTCATTCAAATAGTTTCTCGGTTTTTTAGTGATAGTATTATTTTTCAAGAATAATGATAGTTTTTCTTTTCTTTTACCTTTTCTTTCCTTTTTTTTTTTTACACATTTACACTGTTTTCTCTCTCACACCAGATGTCTAAGAGCTCCAGGATATTATTGAATAGAAACAGTGATAGTATGCATTCTTGCCTTGTTTCTGATTTTAAAGGGAATGTATCTAACATTTTACATTAAAGATGGTGTTTATTTTAAGATTTTGATAGATAATTTTTAATAAATAAAGAGAGTTCCATTCTCAGTTTGGGTAAGACTATTTTGTTTTTGCTAGGAATGGGTACTGCATTTTATCACATACTTTTTTCTGCATTTATTGAGATGATCACATTTTTCTCCTTTGAACCTTTTTATATGCTAATATATTATTTGTGCCTCTCTCTTTTCTCACTGCTAAGAAAGTTTTATTCTACTTTGTTAGTCTTTTCAAAGACTATTTTGGGGTTTGTTGAAACTCTGTATTGTTTCTCTATTGTTTCTTCTCAATAGCATTATTTTCTGCACTTACTACCTTTCATTTATCTTAGCTTACTTGGTATTTCTTTTTACTAATTAGAAACTCTTGGTTTATTGATTTTTACTAAGATCTCACTTATGTGTGGGGTGCCTGCGTGGCTCAGTTGGTTAAGCATCCAACTTCGGCTCAGGTCATGATCCCACAGTTGTAAGTTCGAGCCCCACATCAGGCTCTGCTGTCAGTTCAGAGCCTGGAGCCTGCTTGGGACAATGTGTTTCCTTCTCTCTGCCCCTCTCCCGCTCACACTCTGTCTCTCAAAAAAATAAATGTTAAAAATTTTTTTTAAAAAGATCTCACTTATGTGTATGTGTTACATTTTCTCCAGTGGAAATACTCAGTCAGGTAAATGACAGCCTTGAATTAAACCAGTGAAGAAAAAAGTGAATGAACATGGCTTAGTTAGAACTGTCTAGATGGGCGACTTCTAAGACTAGAAAGTCCAATATTTCATATTACACTGGAAAGTAATGTACTGCTGAGGTATGAATTCATTATTTACTGACATACTGTTTTCATCCTTAGTAGGATCATCTACACAAACAAGATTTGTGAGCAAAAATCTTGATCTTCTTTCCTAGATTACCCAGAAATATCAACTTCATGAAGTCACTGCCTATCTCTTAGAGAAAAAAGGAGATATTCATGGTGCCTTCTTAATAATGCTAAAGGTAATATTTTACCGTATTTGCTTTGTCATGTTTCATTTCAGTCCTCTATTCATCAGTCAGTCTTGTTTTGAGATACAATTGACATATAACATTATGTAAGTTTTCATCAATTTGTCTTAATTTCTTGTGTGTCAAAGTAAGTTGCAGACAGTACTACATTTTACCACTATTTTATCTTGACTAAAGTTTAGTCATTGACTAGAACTCAACATTTCTTTTTGGTATACTTCTAAGGTAATGTATATGTATACATTTACATTATACATTATGTATATGTATATATACATAATGTATAATAAAATGTACAAGTCTTAAATGCAACATGTACCAAGTTTTGACACATACGTAAAACTATATCCCTAGTCCGTAACAAGATAGAAAACATTAGCTTCATCAGTGAAATTTCCTTCATGTCTCTTGATACTCTTTCCCACTTTTGCCCCCACGGATAACCACTTTTCTGATTTTTTTTTTTTTCACTGTGAATTAGTTTTACTATTTTATGCATTCCTGGGGTCATCCAAACGTAGTCTTATATAATACTTCTTTCCAATAGTAGTCTTGTATAACTCTTCTTTTACATTTTTGAGATGTATCAGTAGTTTTTTTCCCTTTCATTGCTGAATAGTATTTAATTGTATGAATATACTGCTGTTCATCCATTCTCTTGACAGTTGACACCTGGGCTATTTCTAGTTTTTGGCTATAAGAATAAAGCTTCTATGATCACTTTTGTACATAACTGTTTTCATTTCCTGGAGTCAGTACCAAGGACTGGAATCACTGGGTCACAGGATAGGTATAGGTTTAGGTTTATAAGGTATTACAAGACCTCTTTCCAAAGTGGTTATTCCATTTTACATCCCCTATAATAATGTGTAAGAGTTTTTGTTGCTACACATTCCCACCAACAGTTGATGTTCTGTCACAAAAAAATTGTATCCATTTTTAAAATTGTTATAAAATACATATAACAAAAATTTACCATTTTGATGGTATTTTCACATTTTTGTGCAATTGTCACCACTTTCCATCTTTTTCAACTTAACTGAAACTCTGTTTCAGTTAAGTTGAAAAAAACAACTCTGCCCATTAAGCAATAATCTCCCCTTCTTCCCTCTCCCCATCCCCTGGCAGTCACCATTCTTTCCAACCCTATGAATTTGACTACTCTACCTCACATACATGGAATCACAAGTATTTGCCATTTTGTTTACATTAACCATAAAGTCTTAGAGATTTACCAATGTTGTAGCATGTGCCAGAATTTCATTCAGTTTTAAGGCTGAATACACTCTATTTTATGTATATACCAATTTTTGTTTATTTATTCATCCATTGGTGGACACTTGGGTTGCTTCTGCCTTTCAAACTTTGTGAATAACACTGCCATGAACATGGGTGTACAGATATCTTTTCAAGACCCTGCTTTCATTTTTTCTGGGCATATAACCAGAATGGAAATGCTGAATTAAATGATAATACTATTTTTAATTTTTAAAGAACTGCCATGCTGCTTTCCATAGTGGTTGAATGATTTTACATTCTTGACAGAAGTGCACAAGGTTTTTAATTTCTTTACATCTTCTCCAACACTTGTTATTTTCTGTTTTCTTTTTAGTAGCCATTCTAATGGGTGTGACTACTATGTAAGTTTTTAAATTATTGTTATCTAGCTAAGGACTAGATTAGGGATATCCTTTTCATAGAAAACAAAAGTTCCAGCAACATGGAGAAGAATGAAACTGGACCACTTTCTTACACCATACACAAAAGTAAATTCAAAATGAATGAAAGACCTAAATGTGAGACAGGAAACCATCAAAATGCTAGAGAAGAATACGAGCAGAAACCTCTTTGACTTCGGCTGCAACAACTTCTTACTAGACGTGTTTCAGGAGGCAAGGGAAACAGAAGCAAAAATGAACTACTGGAACCCCATCAAGATAAAAAAAAACAAAAAAACTTCTGCACAATGAAGGAAACAATCAACAAAACTAAAAGGCAGCTGACAGAATGGGAGAAGATATTTGCAAATGACATGTCAGGTAAAGGTTTAGTATTCAAAAAATATAAAGAACTTAGCAAAATCAACACCCAAAAAAACAAATGAGCCGGTAAAGAAGTGGCCAGAGGACATGAACAGACCCTTTTCCAAAGAAGACATCCAGATGCCTAACAGACACATGAAAAGATGCTCAACATCCCGCATCATCAGGGAAATACAAATCAAAACCACAATAAGATACCACCTTACCCCTGTCAGGATGGCTAAAATTAACAATTCAGGAAACAACAGATGTTGGCAAGGATGCAGAGAAAGGGGAACCCTCTTGCGTTGCTGGTGAGAACGCAAACTGATGCAGCCACTCTGGAAAACAGTATGGAGGTTCCTCAGAAAATTAGAAATAGACCTACCCTACAACCCAACAGTTGCACTACTAGATATTTATCCGAAGTATACAAAAATGCTGATTTGAAGGGGGCACATGCACACCAATGTTTATAGCAGTGCTATCCTATCAACAATAGCCAAATTATGGGAAGAACCCAAATGTCCATCGACTAATGAATGGATAAAGCAGATGTGGTATGTATATACACAATGGAATAATACTCGGTGACCAAAAAGAAGAAAATCTTGTCATTTGCAACAGTGTAGATGGAGCTAGAGTGTGTTATGCTAAGTGAAATGAGTCAGAGAAAGACAAATATCATATGATTTCACTCGTGTAGAATTTAAGAAACACAATAGATGAACATAAAGGAAAGGACAAATAAGATAAAAACAGAGCGGGGCAAACCATAGGAGACTCTTGAATACAGAGAATAAACTGAGGGTTGCTGGCAGGGAGGTGGGTGTTGGGATGGGCTAAACGGGTGATGGGCATTAAGGAAGACACTTGTTGAGATGAGAATTGGGTGTTATATGAAGTGATGAATCACAATTCTAGTCCTGAAATCAGTACTACACTATATGTTAACTAACTTAAATTTAAAAAAAAAAAAAAAATGGAGCAAGAAAAGGAAACAAAAATAATTTCCTTATTCCCTTCTAGTTTTTCTCTGGCTGTGTAATCTCAAAACAGGCCAGGAAGAATATTTCACAGAGAAGTTATCCCTACATCTCTTTTTTCCTTGCCATTTATTTGTTGAAGATACCATGAATCTAGTTTTAAAGGATAATTAAAAGTTTCCTGGCATGGATGGGGGAAAGAGAGGCAGGATATCCTTGAAGGGAATAACACCATCATTTACAAAGGCATGGGGAGTACAAAGAAATTCAAATGGCTAGGAGAGCAGCCAGCATCTTTACAAGGGCTCCACTTTCAGTGTATGGACAGGCTAGAAGCAAAGGCTGGGTGCAGATTTCGGAAGATTTTGTAGGACACGCTAAAGAATTAGGATTGACTCTGCTGTTCACACAAGATGAACTGAAAGTTTATAAGCAAAGGAACTGATAGGATGTTGTTTCATTAAGACTGCTCTAGTTACTGTAGGAAGGTGAGGGGCAGGTAGAAAAGGGGGAGGGTAGTCTTAGGGAGGAAGCCAAGAGCACTTACAAAGTTGTGTAGTGTGAGTGTGAATCTGTGAGGCTTGAGCTGGGGGCAGCGGTGGTGGTGGAGTGGGAAGAAGATTGGATTTGAGAACTTTGGGTCATTTGAATATAGTATGGAGGGCATAAGAGGACGTGGTTGATGACAGTTGTGTGATTTTTAGCTTTACCTTATTAGCCTGTAAGGGACCTCAAGAAAGAGCGAATGTGGAGTAGAAGGGATGTATTAAGGTCAGCCTCAGTGTATAGTAAGAAGCCTTGGGAATATCAGTTAATGCTTTCTAAGGATCCTGCTATTGGGTTAGAGCAGTGGACACCGCAATTGCATATTTAGAGGTATCACATTCAAGGCTGCGCCCTCTGCTATGGAGACAGTCTTGTATGTTCTTTGTTATTTCCTCTTACCCTTTTTTCTCATAGCCCAGTATGAATTTCATTCCCTTATGCAAAGCTTGGATAATTCTAACTCCTAATTACCCTGCTAGAGAATGTCCTTGATGACTGTATGGTGGTACAACAGGAGCAGAATGGGGCAGGATAAGTGACTCTTGATATTTTGGGGTCCCCTCCAGTAGTGCTAGTTGTGCTTTCTGTATACACAAGAATTCTCTTCTGAATGACAGTAAGGGACCATTCTTTATAACCTTGTTGTTTCTTTATAGTTCAAATATTTGTGGATTAGGTAACAGCGTTCCTCCTACCTCCTATGTTTTTGTTTTGTTTTCTGTTTTTACCTTCTAGAGACTACAAAGCAAACTTCAGGAGATAACACATCAAGATGAAAGTAAGTACCTGAGTATAATTTACAATTATTTCTTCCCTTGGACCCCCGTGTTTTAAAAGATGTTGTCTAACAAACTGCATTTTTAAAGTAATAATTACATTAATCTGTGTAAATAGTTTAACATTGAACTCAATTTTAGCTTGTTTTCAAGAGCTCATAATAGGAAATCATGTAAACCGTTGTGGCTTTGTGATGCCAATCATCAGCGGAGTTCAAAGTACAGAAAAGTAGGCACTTTTCACTGGTATTCATTTGTTCCTTTCTAGTGTATTCCTGTGCCAATTTTTGGTTATATGTAAATAAGGTGCATAACTAATGTCCTAAATATTACTGTAATGTACTAAGCAATAGCATATCAGAGCTTCTAATCAGATAGCCAATGTTTCTACACTGAATTTATATAATTTTTAGTACAAAGCAGTAAAACGTGACAGTGTAGAATCTTGAATAGCCTTGTCACAAATAGATACAAAATTCCCATTGTTTTTCTAGACGTTTGAGTAGGTTTAAAAAAATGTTTATTTCTTTTGAGAGAGAGAGCGCGCGCGCAACACTTCAGTTGCTTCCACCTTTTGCCCATTGTGAATAATACTTCTGTGAACGTTGGTGTATGAGTATCTTTTTCTTTGATTTCTTCTGGATATACACCTAGAAGTGGAATTGCCGGATTGAATGGTAATTCTATTTTTAATTTTTGAACAGCTGTTACACTTTTTTCTATAGTGACTGCATCATTTTACATTCCCATCAGCAGTGCACAAGGGGTCCAGTTTAATTCCTCACCAATACTTGCTATTTTCAGGGTTTTTGTTTTTTTTAAAGTTTACTTATTTATTCTGAGAGAGAGAAAATGCAAGTTGGGGAAGGGCAAAGAGAGAGGGAGAGAGAGAAACCCAAGCGGGTTCCATGCTGTCAGCACAGAGCCCCATATTGGCTTAGTTGCACAACCATGACGTCATGACCTTAGCTGATATCCAGAGTCGGATGCTTAACTGACTGAGTCACCCAGGTGCCCCTCTGTTTTCTTGATAGTAGCTATCCTCATGTGTGTGAAGTAGTAGCTCATTGTGGTTTTCAGTCCTAACTCTTCCAAAGTTCATTTGATAGATGATTTTTAGATGGTCCTACCTATTTTAACACATCAGGCTTGGAGCCCATGGCCTACACAATTTTAAAAACACTTCTACTCTAATTCTTTATAAATTACTTATCTGTGTTCTTTCTAGTTAGGTCCTAGGTGATAGAGTCTGTGTTGTAGTGGGGTCATTTGTTATTATACTGAATCTTTTTGGAACCTCAACATACAGTTGAGTGATTTTTCCATATTTAGTTCAGCAAAACATATGATAATTATTTCTGTACTGTTAGTCTCTGCTCAGTCAGATTATGTGAGATGTATTGCATTTATGAATTTTTCTTGTTAATAATTTTTGCAGACATTACATGAAAGATTGAGGGAAAAGTAAGAAGAATGTTTCCCTAAAATCACTACAATGGTTTGCAAGGGATATGTATAGAGAAGCTAGTTCTTTGAATTTTAGTGAAGATAAATTTCTCAATAATGGTCTCGTGTCCACTATTTACTTTCAGATTTAATATTTTTCTATGTGCTTAAGAATTTTGGAGGACTTGGTAATTGCAAGACATTGTGCTAGTTCCTGTGGGTTGTACACAGATGGCTAAAACATAGCCATCATCCAAAGAATTAGAGTCTTGTGAAGGAAACAGATATGTAAATGAAGACTTTGAATGCTGGGAAAAATCAAATGTTATAAAAGAGGTACAGTGAGGAATGGCAAAGAATTGTGAACATTAGGGAATGGTTTGTAACTGATGAATCAAAGATACTTTATGGAAGATATGACCTTTCAAGTAAGGCTGGAATGGTGAATAGAAGTTTGAATATGAAACTTGAATATGAATATGAAAGTGCTTGGTCAGGAACCTCAGCAGTAAGTGCTAGTGCAACAACGTAAGAGCAAGAAGGCAAAAACCTGAGCCAGATGGTAAACACAGTAGTGTTTCCTTAGGGTCAGAGGTTTACTTATGTTCTGTTTTTAAAAATTTGAAGTCTTTAATGATTTTTGTGGCTAGATCTGATGTATTTGACTATGACAGTATAAAAGAGGGAAGCAAGATTTGGAAGTCAGTAGTTTAATAATTAAGAGCCTGTTGCAGTAGTGACCATGAGGTGAAGAGAGCTACAGGGCAGAAGTCACGGGCACATGAGGGCACAAAAGTAGAATCAGCAAAAGTGGCAATTTATTTGGACATGTGGGTGAAGGGGGGTGGAACATCAGAGATGATGGGGATTTATAAACGGACTTAGAGATGATGGTTTTGTTAATTTAGTTTGGGAAGGGAGAGGAGCAGATTTGAAGTGAGAAAAATTGGTTGAGTTTTGCACATAGTAGTTCAAGGTGGTTGCAGTCATCAATTAAGATAGTCTGTCAAAAATTCACCCTGCAGATTATGAAAGGAGTAAGGGCTAGAGGTGCATGTTCAATAGTTATTAGCGGGGCACCCGGGTGGCTCAGTTGGTTAAGTGTTTGACTCTTGATTTCGCCTCAGGTCATGATCTCACGGTTTGTGAATTCTGCACTGTCAATGCAGAGCCTGCTTAGGATTCTCTCCCCTCTCTTTTTGCCCCTCCCTCACTTGTGATGGCTCTCTCTCTTTCTCAAAATAAATAAACTTAAAGAAAAGTTATAAGCAAGGACCTGAGTGTTGAAACCATCAGAGGGTCTGAAGTTACTGAAAGATGAAAAGGAAAGGGCCTAAGATGTTAAACCGACATTTAAGAAATCAAGGGAAGGGCTACCTGACTGGCTCAGTTGGTAAAGCCAGACTCTTGGTTTCTGCTCTGTCATGATCTCACAGTTAGTGAGTTCGAGCCCCATGTTGACAGGCTATGTGCCACCAGCACAGAGCCTGCTTGGGATTCTCTTTCTCCCTCCATATCCCTTCCCCACTCACGTGCATGGACTCTCTCTCTCAGGATAAATAAATAAACAAACAAAGGGAAGAAGAAATGGTAGGGCAAGAAAGGTGAAAGGT
Organism: Crocuta crocuta; assembly: GCF_008692635.1. Lineage (NCBI taxonomy): Eukaryota > Metazoa > Chordata > Mammalia > Carnivora > Hyaenidae > Crocuta > Crocuta crocuta. The sequence continues at coordinate 16,719,933 of NW_027528417.1, read as the reverse complement.
AATCTTTCCACTAACCGACAAACAGAGGATTGGGTCTTTTCAATACCTAAAGCATATTAAAATGTGAGGTATAATGTGCTTTATATGTGCTGTGAATGTCAGATGTTTCCATGGAAAACACCTGTTGCACTAAATTGTCCGTTTTTTAACCTACTAAGCTTTGGTATCATTTTTACGGAAGATAAGAATGGTATTATATAAGAATTATATAACGGGCTATGCAAAGAAAAATCGTTTAATTTTCTCCAGAAGCTCTGAGATTATCAGTAATATATCCTTAAGTGTTGTTCACAATTTTTCTGAATCTAGAAGCCAAAGAGGATCTCTCATTGAAGGAGGTTGAAGATACCATGGTAGAGACAATTGCCCTTTGCCAGAGAAATTCACACAATTTGAACCAGCAGCAACGAGAGGTAGGAGAATGACTATGTAGGCGTATAAAAGTCTGTTTTGGTCTGAAACTAGGAATTCATTCTTTTTTTCCTGCCCTCTCAGCCACCTGAGTTTAATTCAGCTGGATTTTAATCACTCTTTAGTGCTCCCGTGAGTACAAGCTGCCTAAAGTTATTAAGAGGAGTGCCTGTCCTCTTTGTTCTCACAAAAAGCTTTATAGTCCTAGATCTGGCTGTGCTGCAGAATTTAGGTGCATGAATACGAGATGTCCTTGTTCTCTTTGGACTGAGATTTTGTGTATTCTGTCTAGTGATACTGTTGGATGTGTCCTCATTTATCATCTCTTCTATTCCCCTGTGGTGGAAAGTGAGCATGAGGAAATGGAGGGAAACCATCCAGGGACGCAAAGAAAGCTGGAAAAGGTCAGAGAAGGCTGCAATACAGTTTCACAGCCTTGGATGCACATTATAGTCACTCAGGGAGCTTTGAAAAATCCTGGCACGGAGGCTGCACCCCATTTCAAGTAAATTAAAGTCTCTGGATTGGGACCCAGTTGTCCATGTGCTTTAAAGCTTCCCACGCGATTGCACCGTATAGCCAAGGTTGGAGCCATTGCCATAACAGATTCCAGACTGCCACAAGGAAGAGCACACAGCGGAAGGAGGTGTAGTTGAGCACCTGGTGCAGGTGGGAGTTACAGCAGCGAAGCAGAAACGTAAGGGGGTGAGATGTGACTTGACAGCCACATTCTGCTGCAGTTTTAAGAAGTTAAGTTACAGTGTGGTGTCGTAACTCCTCTGTGCCTGCCCTCCAGGCTGCATGACTTGACACCACCTAGCTCCTTTCTTCTGCCGGCTTTCTGACATATGAAGTAGGATAAATTTTTTATGTATGTTTAGCCATACGTGTTATAATGAAAGTAATAAACTTACTTTTGTTTTCTGTTCTTATGGGTTGGGTAAATTTCTACTTTGCATTTTGTCGAGGATTTTTTAATGAGGCCATAAATTTTGAAAACCTTTTAGAAGATAAATTGTGTCTAACAAACACATTTACATAATAGATATGATTTTTTTATTAAAAAAATTTTTTATGTGATATGATACACACTCTTTTTTTTTTCTTAAGGTTTATTTATTTTGAGAGAGAGAGAGAACAAGTGAACTTGTGTGCAAGCAGGGAAGGGGCAGAGAGGAGAGAGAGAATTCCAAACAGGCTCCACACTGTCAACACAGAGCCTGATGTGGGGCACCAACTAACAGGTCATGAGATCAAGACCTGAGCCAAAACCAACAATTGGACACTCAGCCAACTGAGCCATGAAGGAGCCCCAGTGCTTACCATTTAAAAAATCCTACAATACAGGGGTGCCTGGGTGGCTCAGTCAGTTAAGCGTCCGGCTTCAGCTCAGGTCATGATCTCGCGGTTTGTGGGTTGAGCCCCACGTCGGTCTCTGTGCTGACAGCTAGCTCAGAGCCTGGAGCCTGCTTCAGATTCTGTGTCTCCCTCTCTCTCTGACCCTCCCCTCCTCACACTGTCTCTCTCTCTCAAAAATAAATAAAACATTAAAAAAATAAAATTAAAGAAATCCTGCAATACAGAAATTTACATGGAAGAATATATTTTTAAAAAATTACCCTGTAAGGTCACCTGGGTGGCTCCATTGGTTCAGTGTCTGACTCTTGGTTTTGCCTCTGGTCACGATCTCTCGGTTCGGGAGTAGGAGCCCTGAGTGAGTCAGCCTCTGTGCTGATAGTGCTGAGTGTGCTTAGGATTCTCTTTCTCTCCCTCTATTTCTGACCCTCCCACTCCCTTGCTCCTGCTCTCTTTCTCTCAAAGTAAGTAAACTTTAACAAAAAATTACCCTATTAAAATCCTACCACCCAGAAATAACCCTCATTATCATTTAATGATGACCATCAGTCTAGATATTTTTATCTGCCTAGGTTAACATGATTTTAGAAAAATTGGATCAGGTAATACTTGCTTTACAAATAAAAACAATATTCAACTCATTGAGGAAGCTTATATAAAACCGAGGACTTTCTGAATTTCAAATAAAATATTTCTGCACTATGATATCTCTTAATAAATATCACCACAGCTTTGAAAAAAAATAACGACTGCAATAGATTGGAATTACTTTGTTTATAATTATATTTCAGTTCTTATAAGATCTGTGATGCCAAGCCAGTAAGGAAATTTGTATGAACTCAGGCTTGCTCCAACCTCTCTTCTCCATCCCTCTTCATTTTAAGAAATTATGTTATTTTACCTCATTAGGGCGAGTAACACATTCTTTTTGTATCCAAAATTACCATAAATTGTTTCATCTTTTTAAAATGGATGATGGGCTTTACACCAGCCCTTTTTGCCATGATTTTTCCATTCCTAAAGTTTTTATTTTCATTTTTCTTATGGTTAGCTGGCTCTATTTGGACATGGTTATATTTTGGTAGAGAAACATAATAGGGTAGAATTCATAAAGGCATGTTCATACATACTTAATCCTAAGTTTTGTTCACTTTTCAACCTTCCCATCTCCAATATCTATTTGATACCCTTGCATCCTCTCATGGACAATTTAAGCAAAAAGGATAATTATGTCCTATAAGTAGGGCTATTTAGGTTCACATAAGCTGAAAATATGTCCAGAGTCACATATATTAATGGTAGAATTAGTTATAAAAATCCATGCCTCCAGAACTCTAAGGGATTATTCTGACTCTGTTTGAACTCCGTATCTCTTAATCAGATAGGAACAATGCTTCCTTTGATGTGGCAAAAGGAAAAATCTTTTTTTTGTCTGAGTTGGAATTTGTTTTAATAAAGATGCTAGATGTTAGACTTCTTATCCTTTGAAATTTTCACTTCTGTAAGACTATTATTATATCATTCAACTGGCTGCCTGTAAGAAAAGTCTGTCTCTCTTTGTCTTAGGCACACACACACACACGCACACACCTTTACTTCTGAACAGGTTTTAGGACAACAACAAAAATATTTGAATGTTAATTTCTTGTCTGAAAAATGCCAGACTGATTTTATGTAATACCAAAACAGTAAGTTTGGGGGATTTTAATGGTTGGTTGCCTTGATTCTCTTTGTTTTGTTTTTATTTTGTTTTTGGAGAGAGGGAGAACAAAAGCTGTTGCCATAGACCCTAAACTAACTAGAAAGTTTGAAGTACTCAAAAGTTTAATAATGGACTGTTTGTAATATCTCTTTCAAAAAGTTGTCAGCACAAGATTTAATGTTATGAGTATTTTGTCCTTTCTCAAGTTGAATCTCTACCTGTCCTACGTTTGTTTATCTGTTTACAGGGCTGCCTTGATATACATGTAATAAAGAGTCTGGCTTTGTTATGCATATAATTCCCTGAAAAGAAAGCGGTTTATTACATAACAAAGGAATTCAGGTTTAGTTGTGTTGTGCTTAGGGGATGGTTCATGTGGAGATTTAATTAAAGTAGAATAACTTCTCGAAGTAGGGTGTGAACACATTTCATGGCTGTTAACTCTACAACCATCCGTCCCCCAGTCTGCCATTTATAGTCATGCAACAACTAATCTTTACAAAGGTATTTCTTCGAAATTGTCTGGATTAAATAAGAAAATTTAAAAATCAAATTTATAAACATAATAAATATAAAAAACAAAAGGTAAAAATTTTGCCATATACAATTAAGTTACACAATTAAAATACACAGAAACAAACGATGTGGTTATAAAAACAAGTTAAAATAGGCAACTAGAAGGTAAGCTAAATAAAGCAATCTTAGAATAAAGTATAAGGAAAAGTTCATGAGTACTACATAAAATAAATTAAAATTTCAATAAAATAAAAAGTTGCCAATATACAGTATGTTAAAACCAGTATCTTAAGGACTGGAATACATGAAAAGTCATCAGTATAAAATCTTAGCTCTTCAGTAGAGCTCTTCAGTTGGGAGGTCACCCAGTAGAAAAGTTGCTGTACTCTTAGCCTGTCACCTTTGCCTTAAGGGGCTCCCCATCTCCACTGCCATAGGACTTGTACAGTGTCAGAAGGGGTGGGGTGTGCAGAACATTTCCCTTCTGTATTTACAGAGCTTCCTAGAGCCACCCTTGTTCTGCTCTGACCTTATGATTCCCTGATGTTTGCAGGGATGGGTTCCTCCCAAGACATAGAGTTAAAACCTTTGTAAATGATTATCCAACAGGAAGCCATATTCAAAGTTCTGAAATGTTTTAGTTTGATTTTTGATGATAAAGATTTTTCCCAAGGCTTAGGAAAACACTGAATTTGGAGTCAGAGCACCAATTTACTGACAGTGTGATCTTTGGCATATTTCTAAATTTCAATTTCTTATTTCAAGTGAAGGTCATGCTTACTGTCTAAGGCTATCAGGAGACTGAAATGGAACAAACTGTGTAAATCATTTAATAGGGGACCCAACATAATAGGAATAAATAAATGATGACCTATTTATCTCCTGATGTGATTGGAAATGTTAATTGAAATAATACTAACTTCTACTTCTTGGTCAATGATGATTAAGGAAATACAAAATAATGCTTGAGAGAGAAAACTTTGAATAACCTTTATTCATTTATCTTGCTTGACATCACTAAAGAGAAATGGTAAGGGAGATGAGGTAGTGGAGGGGACAGTTCTCTGTTCTCTCCTGCAGTACATAGGGTTATTTAGACTTGGTCAGTGATGCTTTTCTAGCACACTATGCAAGAACCTGATAGGAGGCTCTGCCCTGTCTCCTTTGAACCTGCCTTATCCTGAGACACAGGAGACTATATATAGTTCAAAGGTCTAGACTGACTGACTTCAGTTTATTTTACCAGGGTGCATGGTAAAGACATCTGTTGGAGCTGTGGTCATTGCTTCTTAATGTCTTTTCTGTTCCTAGTCAAGTGTTCTGTCTTTTCTTTTAAAAATTTTTTGGGGCGCCTGGGTGGGTCAGTTGGTTAAGCATCCAACTTCAACTCCAGTCATGATCTCATGATTTGTGAGTTCGAGCCCCACATAGGGCTTGCTGCTGTCAGTACAGAGCCCACTTCAGATCTTCTGTCCCCGCCTCTCTCTGCACCTCCCCTACTCCTGCAACTCTCTTGATCTCAAAAATACAGTTAAGGGGCGCCTGGGTGGCTTAGTCGGTTAAGCGTCCGACTTTCGCTTAGGTCATGATCTCACGGTTCATGGGTTCGAGCCCCGCGTCGGGCTCTGTGCTGGCTGCCAGCTCAGAGCCTGGAGCCTGTTTCAGTCTGTGACTCCCTCTCTCTCTGACCCTCCCCTGCTTACGCCGTCTCTCTCTCTCTCTCTCTCCTAGAAATAAATAAAAAACATTAAAAAAATACAGTTAAAAAAATTTTTTTAAACAAATGAATGTATGTGAGAGGCACATTTCAACCTGTAAAACACTATGCTGATGTGATTCTTAAAAATAACAGAGCACTGTGATTCCTCTGACCTGATAGGCACTCTGGTTTCCATTATTGGAGGCAATGATGGCCCCTCAGAAGCTGTCTGGGTCAGCTGNAGAGACAGAGCATGAGAGGGGGAGGGGCAGAGAGAGGGAGACACGGACTCAGAAACAGGCTCCAGGCTCTGAGCTGCCTTCACAGAACCCGACGCGGGGCTCGAACCCAGGAACCGCAAGATCATGACCTGAGCCGAAGTCGGCCGCTTAACCGACTGAGCCACCCAGGCGCCCCATCCTTGTGTATTGTTTTTTCTATGGCACCAATTCTGTCATTTGTCTTGACTACTAGTAGCTTTGTTACTTATCAACAGTTAACTTTAAAATATACAGCTGGCCTTGGTTAGCTAAGTTTCTAGAAAGCTAGGTAAATCCACTATTTTCCACTGACTAAAAGGAAAAATCAAAACTTCTTATTTTAAACTAACCTTAATATTAACATTTTATTATTCTAACAGCTCTGAGATCTCTGACCATGCAAGTTCTGAACAGCATGGCAGCTTTCATTGCCCTTCCGTCAATCTTGCAAAGAATCTTACAGGTGAGTTGGAGGGGTGGGGGAGTGAAATTCAGTGTTGATCAACTTCAATTAATATTTTAGTTATGTTTAAATAGCAGGCAAATGAAGCTAATGTTTAAATGGGTCTCTAGAGTAATGTAGCTGGTTTTTGACATTGCTAAATATCCCTGAGCTTTCCGGGTGCTCTGGGCACACACTGGTCACCTTCAGTTAGGGTGTGCAGCCTTCAGGTGTTCACTCTTATCTTGGGATTCAAATGTATAAGCTTTCTATTCATATGCTAACTGGGAGAGAATCACTATCTGTTTACAGCGAATTATGCTTTTTAAATTAAAAAAAAAAAGAGGGGCGCCTGGGTGGCTCAGTCGGTTAAGCGTCCTACTTCGGCTCAGGTCATGATTTCACGGTTCATGGGTTTGAGTCCTGCATCGGGCTCTCTGTGGACAGCTAGCTCAGAGCCTGGAGCCTGCTTCAGATTCTGTATCTTCCTCTCTCTCTTACCCTCCCCTGCTCACGCGTGCGCGCGCTCTCTCTCTCTCTCTCTCTCTCTCAGAAATAAATAAAACATTAAAAAAATTTTTAATAAAAAAAGATAACTTACAAATGCAGTTAATATTGGCATTTCCTAATCATTGGTTGTAACTTCTCGCAAAAAATGTTATATCCACGACTCATCCCCTGTTCTAGATTCTAGCCGACTTTCTGTCCAAAGCCTTTGTAGGAAACATCGTTTCAGCCTGTTTTCTTTAGCAGGAAGAGCTGAATGTTCCCAGCATCCTCAAAAGAACACTAAAAATACCCTATCATATATTTTTTGAAAAATCTGTGAACATTCTTGGAGAAGAGCAGGAATTATCCTTAGAATCCATTTTGTCTTCCTTCATTTTATGCAGCATAGAGACACACACACACACACACAAAATCCAACAGTACTGTGATACCATTGGTCTTTATAATTTCCAAATGATTTTTCTCCTATAAAGAATGTCCCCGTCAGCTCTCTTTTAAGACTCGCCAAGCTCTACTTCCATCTGGCATTAAGTGTCTGGGCCTTTGCGGATATAGACTGCTGCATCCGTAGTCTCTCATCACAGCTTATGTCTCTTCACATGTATTATCTCATTTGATCCTTATCATGTGTTGGAAAATTCTTTGATATAGACTGCATCTCTTATATCCATTTTAGAATACATTAGTCAATGTTTTTAATCATATATAAAGTAATATTTTCATAAGGCAGGAATACTTTACCAAGTAAATTAGAAAAAAATGAAACCTTAAAGCCAAAAGTGGCTTTACTCTCAGTGTATGCATTTTGCTTTATGTTGAACTTTAACCATACTTGATGATATATAAATTATAATAAAAATCAATTTTCTCTTGACAAAAGCAGGTGATTTTTAAAAATTTGTTGTTTAAGCCTCGTGACTTTGAAGGCTTTTGATATTGGAAAACCTTTTTGAGTTACATTGGCAGTCATTTTATTTATTTATTGGCATTCATTTTAACAGTATTCTTATCATATTTCTGCCTTCAGTAGTAGAAAAAGTACCTGCCACCTTCTATTCCCATTAATGAGAAGGGTATGATTTTTTTAATTCCTTATTTCCATGTTTGTGATTCCTATAATAGTAACTCTACCTTATGTTTGTATGGAGATTTTTTATTTTTTCAAGATGCTTTCACAAATAGGATCTCCTTTGAAGCTCACAACAACCTCTTGAGGTAGGGAGGGCTACTACAGAAATTTCTGTTGATGAAGGAAGAAACTGAAGTATGGAAACGTTAGTATGTGGCCTGCCATTAGTGGCAGAACCCAGGCTACCACCAAAGTCTCTCACCTCCCACTTTTTCTCTTTCCTATTATGTCGTATAAGCTTTTCATTTGTTTCACTGCCTGGTCTTTTGAGTAGTTTAATTATTAGTTTGTTAATTACATGTTTCTTTGTTTGGTCATTTCCTATGTAGATGAAAGGCTTAGCTCCTGCCCTAGAAGAGCCCAGTATCTTTACAATAGTTTTGTTTTTTTAATAAGTTAGAATGAGTTGGGTTTCTGCATATCTTTAACAAAGGAGTACCCAAGAAAGAGTATCTCTGGGGCCGCCTGGGTCGCTCAGTCAGTTGAGCATCCAATTCCACGTTTCAGCTGAGGCCATGATCTCATGGTTAATGAGTTAGAGCTCCACATCGAGCTCTATGCTAACAGTGCGGAGCCTACTTGGGATTCTCTCTGCCTTCCACCCCCCGCCCCCCCCGCCCCTCCTGTGCTCCCTCGCGCTCTCAAAATAAACTTCAAAAAAGAAAGAAAGTATATCTCTGAAACAGACTGGGTAATTTGGGAAGATTTCCTGGAGGAGGAGATGTTTGAACTGAATCTTAAATAGCCTAAAGGAATCAGGGAAAAATGGGAGATAGGACTATTCTAAGCAGAGTGAACTATATATACAAAGAATGTGAGGTAAAACATGGTACACTTGGGGGAGTTGCAAATGTTTAAGTATGCTTGGAACATAGGACAAGAATAAAGGTGAGTCACGGAGATGAAATTTGAGAGACTTGCAGGAATTGTGCCTTTTAATTGCCTTGTGAACCATAAGGTAGGACTTTGGATTTAATTTTAAAATTTGTAGATTCTCCTCAAAGGATTTTAAGCAGAGGAATGATGAAATGAGGTTTCTCTTTAGAAAGATCATTCACCCTATATGTTATACAGGATAAATTGGAAGGGATCAAGACTGAAGGCATAGGAATACCTAGATGTTAATAGGTACTCAAAGTTTGTTGATCTAATTGCATAGAATGGCTAGGAGAAGATGAATTTGGAAATTAGTAGAATCCACTTTTTGATGTTTAGAGGTAGTGAAATTCAAGAATTTGTTAGTCTCATTGACTAACAGTGAGCCGTTGGGGAACACAAGACTGGAGTTTATAGAAAAAAATAAAAGTGGAGACATAGACTTGGAAAGTCATCAACACAGAAGTGGTAGTTCAATACTTGAAACTATGTGAACTTTAGGAGGAAGTGAATTAGCAAAGAAAGCAGAAGGACTAAGGTAGAATTCTAGAAAACATCTACAAATCAGGTCTACTTACCGATTTTTTTAAAGTTTATTTATTTATTTTGAGAGAGGGAGGGAGCATAGGAGGGTCAGAGAGAGGGAGAGAGAGAATCCCAAGTAGGCTCCAGGCTCAGCACAGAGCCAGATAGGAGGCTCACCCTTATGACCATGAGTTCATGACCTGAGCCAATATCAAGAGTTGAATGCTTAACCAACTAAGCCAGCCAGGCACCCCTATTTACTGATTTTTACTTACCATTAGAAGAGAAGGGCCTTGGGAATAAGACTATACTTTGCTAGTCCTATATCACTATCACCCAGGTCAGAATCTGACATGTAGTAGGTACTTAATATTTTTAGAGTGGATAAAAGGTCAAGGATGGAGGAATTCCACTTCTGGCCAACATGGAGTAACAAAGGCCCAATTTATCCCCTTTGCCTGAAACAACCAAAAAGTTGAACAAAGTATATGAAATAGTTTTTAAAAAACTGGGTATCATTCAGGCATTGAAGATCATTGATACCTGAGAGACAGGGAAAAAAGAGACTAAGCCCTGTATTTGCCCCAGCTTAATGTCTTGAGAGACTTTCTAGGCTATAGTGCAGGGAGGGGTATCCCAGCCAGTTTCCAGTATATTCATTGCTTTGAGGAGATGGAACTGAGAGTCAGGAGTCCAAGGTGGCCAGAGATTTCAAGGAAGTACCAGGCAAGAGAACTCTGAAGATCTGCAGAAGGCCCTCCTCAAGTGTAAGTGCACAATCTTAGGAAACTAGGGAGGCCAGGGAAAGAAACACATGAAAGATCAGAGGGAATTATTCTTGAACTCACATAAGGCTAACAGCAAGACTAGAAGGAAGACATCATAATTCACCTAACATTGGGTAAAGGACTCAGAAGTACTCAGTAGTGGGAAACAGCCCTAAACTACACATAGCTCCTGCCCTGCCTTGCAAATCTTCAAAGTAAGACCTGAAAGGATCAAACTTTATGCGTAATTTAATTGCATCCCAGAACAAAGGTTAAAAAGACTTTTAGGAATACAAAAGTAAGTCCCAACAGCATATTGACACTGAATTGAAAATTACAAGGTATTCAAAAAAGTGAGAAAGTAAACCCAGATAGGACATTGGATATTAGAATTAAGAGACAAGGACAGCAAAACAGAAAAAAGGTAAGTGAATTTGAAGACATAGCAATACAGACTATCCAAAATAGAGAAGAATTAATTGGAAAAAAAAATGTCCCAGAGTATCAGCTGTGGGACAGTTTGAAGCAGCCCAAAATAATATGGAATCCTGAAACAGGGAATCAGAACAGAAAAAAATACTGGAAGAAATACTGGTTGCATATTTTCCAGATTTATGGAGAACAGTTAGCACGCAGATACATAACCCCAACCTGAGCAATATGAGGAAAACTAACCAGGCACATCATGGTTGCTCAGAATCACTGATTAACAGAGAATCTTAAAAGCAACCAGAGGAAAAAGGCATAGGAACAAAAACAAAGATGACAACACATTTCTGCTGACCAGTTTTAACTGCTTTGACCTAGTTGACTTTTACATATCAATTATAACGCTTTATTTTTTTTTTAATAGTTTATTGTCAAGTTGGTTTCCACATAACACCCGGTGCTCATCCCAACAAGTGTCCTCCTCCATGCCCAACACCCCCCTCCCCCCCGCACACCCCCATCATCTCTCAGTTTGTTCTCAGCATTCAAGAGTCTCTCATGGTTTGCCTCCCTCCCTCTCTCCAACTCTTTTTCCCCTTTTTCTCCCCCATGGTCCTCTGTTAAGTTCCTCCTAATCCATCTATATGTGCAAACATGTGGTATCTGTCCTTCTCTGCCTGACTTATTTCGCTCAGCATAACATCCTCAAGTTCCAAGTTCCATCCATGTTGCTACACATGGCCAGATTTCATTCTTTCTCATTGCCATGTAGTATTTCATTGTATAGATAAACCACATCTTCTTGATCCATTCGTCCGTTGATGGACACTTAGGCTCTGTCCATGTTTTGGCTATTGTTGAGAGTGCTGCTATGAACATTGGGGTACATGTGCCCCTAGACCTCAGCATTCCTGTATCCCTTGGGTAAATTCCTAGCAGTGCTATTGCTGGGTCATAGGGGAGTCCTATTGTTAATTTTTTGAGGAGTCTCCACACTGTTTTCCAGAGGGGCTGTACCAGTTTACATTCCCACCAACAGTGTAGGAGGGTGCCTGTTTGTCCATATCCTTGCCAGCATCTAGAGTCCTCTGATTTGTTCATTGTAGCCACTCTGACCACCGTGAGGTGGTATCTCAGTGTGGTTTTGATCTGTATTTCCCTGATGAGGAGGAATGCTGAGCATTGTTTCACGTGTCTGTTGGCCATCTGGATGTCCTCTTTGGAGAAGTGTCTGTTCATGTATTCTGCCCATTTCTTCCCTGGATTATTTGTTTCTTGGGTGTGGAGTTTGGTGAGTTCCTTATAGATTTTGGATACTAGCCCTTTATCCAGTATGTCATTTGCAACTATCTTTTCCCAATCTGTCAGTTGCCTATTAGTTTTATTGATTGTTTCCTATGCCGTGCAGAAGCTTTTTATCTTGATTAGGTTCCAATATATGTTTCTCTTGATTCCCTTGTCTTGGGGATGGAAATTGCTGCGGTTGAGGTCAAGGAGGTTTTTCCTGCTTTCTCTTCTAGGCTTTTGATAGTTTCCTGTCTCACATTCAGGTCCTTTATCCATTTTGAGTTTATTTTTGTGTATTGTGTGAGAAAATGATCTCGTTTCATTCTTCCACATGTTGCTATCCAGTTCTCCCAGCACCATCTGTTAGGGAGGCTGTCTTTTTTCCATTGGATACTCTTTCCTGTTTTGTCAAAGATTAGTTGGTCATACATTTGTGGATCCAGTTCTGAGTTTTCTATTCCACTGGTCTGTGTGTCTGTTTCTGTGCCAGTACCATACTGTCTTGATGATGACAGCTTTGTAGTAGAGGCTAAAGTCTGGGATTGTGATGCTTCACACCATCTTCTTCAGTATTACTTTGGTTTTTTCTTCAGTAGTACTTTGGCTATTCGGGGTCATTTGTGGTTCCATACAAATTTGAGGATAGTTTGTTATAGTTTTGAAAAGAATGTGGGTGCAATTTTGATTGGGATTGCATTGAATGTGTAGATTGCTTTGGGTAGTAATGACATTTTAACTATATTTATTCTTCTGACGCATGAGCATGGAATGTTTTTCCATTTTTTTGTGTCTTCTTTAATTTCCTTCATAAGTTTTCTGTAGTTTTCACCATACAGATCTCTTATATCTTTGTTTAGGTTTATTCCTAGGTATTTTCTGGTTTATGTGCAATTGTGAATGGGATCTGTTTCTTAATTTTTCTTTCTGTTGCTTCATTGTTGGTGTATAAAAATGCAGCTGATTTCTGTACGTTGATTTTGTATCCTGCAGCATTGCTGAATTCATGGATCGGTTCAGGTAGGCTTTTGGTGGAGTCTGTCAGGTTTTCCAAATAGAGTATCATGCCGTCTGCAAAAAGTGAGAGTTTGACTTCTTCTTTGTCAATTCTGATGCCTTTAATTTCCTTTTGTTGTCTGATGGCTGATGCTAGGACTTCCAGCACTATGTTAAACAACAGTGGTGAGAGTGGACATCGCTGTCGTGTTCCTGATCTCAGGGGGAAAGCTCTCAGTTTTTCCCCACTGAGGATGATGTTAGCTGAGGGCTTCTCATAGATGGCTTTTATGATGTTTAAGTAAGTTCCTTCTATCCTGACTCTCTCGAGGGTCTTTATTAAGAAGGGATGCTCTATCTTGTCAAATGCTTTTTCTGCATCTATCGACAGGATCATATGGTTTTTATCTTTTCTTTTGTTAATGTGATGTATGATATTGATTGATTTGCGAATATTGAACCAGCCCTATAACCCAAGAATGAATCCCACTCGGGTTATGATGGATAATTCTGTTTATGTGCCNTGGATATGGGGTGCTCTTGTTGCTCTCCTTCTAGTTCCTTAAGGTGTGCTGTTAGATTTTGTACTTGAACTTTTTCTAATTTCTTGCAATAGGCCTGGAGTGCAATGTACTTTCCTCTCAGGACTGCCCTTGCCCCATCCCATAGATTTTGGATTGTTGTATTTTCATTTTCATTTGTTTCCATATATTTTTAAGTTCTCTAATTGCCTGATTGGCCCGTTCATTCTTTAATAGGGTGTTCTTTAGCCTCCATGTTTTTGGAGGTCTTCCAGACTTCTTCCTGTGATTGATTTCAAGTTTCATAGCATTGTGATCTGAAAGTGNCCCTTTTCTCTCTACCTGCTTTCAGAATTCTCTCTTTTTCCTTATATTTTGCCAGTTTCACTATAATATGTCATGCAGAAGATCAATTCAAGTTACGTCTGAGGGGAATTCTCTGTGCCTCTTGGATTTCAATGTCTGTTTCCTTCCCCAGATTGGGGAAGTTCTCTGCTATAATTTGTTCAAGGACACCTTCAGCACCTTTCCCTTTCTCTTCCTCTTCTAGGATTCCTATGATACGGATATTGTTCTGTTTGATTGTATCATTCAGCTCTCCAGCTTTCCTATCGTGTTCCTAGGTCTGTTTATCTCTGTTTCTCAGCTTCCTCTTTTTCTATAATTGTGACTACTAAATCACTTACTCTTTTTCTGCCTCTTCAATCCATGCATTGGACGCCTCCATTTTATTCATCTCATTTATAGCATTTTTTAATTCATCACAACTGTTTTTAAGCTCCTTAGTCTTTGTAGCAATAGTTTCACTGATGCCTTTCATGCCTTTTTCAAGCCCAGCGATTAATTTTATGACTGTTGTTCTAAATTCTTGGTCAGTTGTATTGCTTATGTCTGTTTCGAGCAGTTCTTTAGCTGTCGTTTCTTCCTGGAATTTCTTTAGAGGAGAGTTCTTCCATTTCATCATTTTGGCTAGCTTCCTGTCTCTTGTTAGTTTTAAAACCTTGTTAGGCACTCTGCACCTCTGAGTGCTGCTGTAATAAAGAAGGCTCTTTGACTGCCCAGGGCCTCTCCTTTCAGAAGTGTTCTTTGAATGGTGTCTCTTGGTCTCTCTTGTTCAGACTTTAGTTATTTTATTTCCCTATTTGTAGTGGTATTTTGAGGCTCCACCATGTGTACTTTGGCTTTTTTCTTGAGATAGCCCTGGAAAAGAAACCAGACAGACAAACACACAGGTCCTTTCTTGTGTCCTTTCTTGCACACAAACCCACAGACAAATTTAGTAAACACGCAAACTGAAAGGGAAAAAGAAAAGGAAAAAAAATAGATGGGAAAAAATGAGGGATGAGGAAAAATAATAATAAGATTAAAAAAAGAAAAGAGAAAACCCCAAAAGACAAAGGACACTCTAAAAGCATAAAATCAGAATTCCCAGCTATAAATAAAGAGCTTAGTGTATGCTGTGCTGATTGAAGAGCATCTACAAAGAGAGAAATGACAGGACGGGGGAGGAAGTGAAACTGGAAGAGAAATGACCAGGAAGACAGACTTAGAGGCTTAATTCAGAGAGAGAAATAGGAGAATATGGTAAAAGGTGAGGAGAAGGAAATGAAGATAATGTTACTCAGAAAAACTATATTATCTGATTACTCCAGAGAGAGAGAGAGAGAGAAAGGCAGCGGTGGAGGTGTAGAATATACATCTAGAGAATGGATTGAATGTGGCTTTAAGCAAGCCAGTGACCAGAGTGCCCAGTCCAGCAGAGAGGAGGGATACGAATGAGACAAGGGAAAATATATCTGAATGGAAAGAATTGATCTAGAATTAATCACGGTAGTGCATCCACATTGGTCTTGCCCCGGGCTCTGGTAAAAAAAAAAAAATAAAAAAAAAATAGGCATCTCTCTATAGGGAATGGGTGTGGTTGGTGTAGGCAGGTCTTAGCTTCCACTGTGTCCTGCTGGGCTGCTCCCTGAGGCCCTGCCTTGGTGGTTTTAGGGAGAAAAATGGCGACGCCCCAGTGTCCCCTCAAACCAAGTGTTGCAATTCACTCTTTTGGGTCCGATTTCCTTGTGCCGCGGGCGTAGCCAAGGTGGGCCATGCTCTAGGTCCCAAGCCAGGCCTCCTTTCTAGATCTTAGTCAACGCACCCCATTGATACCATCTGAAATATAAACCCACAGGCCAAGTCCCTCCAAGCAGTTTCAAACTGGCTGCCTCTCCACTGGGAACTGAGGGGAGCCAGAAGAGCACTGGAGCGGCTGCAGGTGCACCCCTTCCCCTCCAGGTCAAGCTGGCGAGGAGAGGAGGGGTTTCTCCCGCGGTCGCCTGGGACCAGTGTGTCCTGCTCCACAACACATTCTTAAGGTGCACATGGAATATCTACCCAAGATCGTACTGTGGGCTATAAAGCAAGGGTCCATAAATCCAATGTTTTGGATTTTAAGCATTCTAATAGGTGCAAAGTGATCTCTCATTTTTTAATACACAGTTCCCTAATGAACAGCGACATTGAACACCTTTTCATGTTGCTCATTTGCCATCTCTCCCCATTCATGAGATGTCTGTTAAGATCTTTTGCGCACTTTTTAGTTGGGTTTGGAGGTTCTTTTCATTGTTGAGCTTTCAGAATTCTTTTATTTTTTTATATAAGTTTTTTGTCACATATGTTTTGCACATATTTCTCCCAGTTGGTAGCTTGTCTTTTCATGCTCTTAATACGTATTTTCATGAAGCAGAAGGTTTTTAAATTTTAATGAGGTCCAGCTTTTCAGGGTTTTTTTTCCCGTCGATTGTGCTTTTATTAATTCTTTTAAAAATGTTTATTTTGAGAGAGAGAAAGCATGCACATGTGTGCACACAAGCGGGGAAGGGACAGAAAGAGAATCCCAAACAGGCTCCACATAGTCAGCACAGGGCCTGATGCAGGGCTCAATCTCACAAACCATAAGATTGTGACTCAAACCTAAATCAAGAGTTGGATGCTTAACAAGCTGAGCCACCCAGGCACCCCAATGGATTGTGCTTTTAGTGTTGTATCTAAAAACTCATCATCAAAACCGAAGTCACTTAGATTTGTTTCTCATGTTCTAGAAGTTTTATGAAGTTCTGCATTTTATGTTTTGGGTCTGTGATCCATTTTGAGTCCATTTTTGTGAAAGATAGGTCAGTGTCTAGAGTCCTTTTTCTGGATATGGGTGTACCGTTGTTCCAGCACCACTTGTTGAAAAGACTGTCTCTTTCTTCACTGAATAGCCTTTGCTCAGTTGACTGTATTTATGGGACGTTATTTCTGAGTCCTCTCTTCTTTTCCAGTGATCCGTTTATTTCATCTTTTGCCAGTGCAACATTATCTTAATTATTGTGGCTTGATAGTAAATCTGAAAGTCAGATAGTGTCAGTCCTTTGACCTTGTCCTTCTTCAGTATTGTGTTAGCTATTTTGGGTTTTTTAACCTTTCCATATAAACTGTGGAATCATTTTCTTTCTCTGCACAAAACAACTTGCTAACATTTTGATGGAGATTGCGGTTTTGTCTGGGTAATGCTGGCCTCATCAAATGAGTTAGAAAGTGTTTTCTTCTGTTTTCTGAAACGTTGTAGAATATTGGTATAATTTCTTCTTAAATATTTGGTAGATAAACCAGTGAAACTGTGTGGGTCTGGTGCCTTCTGTTTTGAAATGTTCTTCATTAAGAATTCAGTTTGGTTAAGAGACACAGGCCTTATCTATTTCTCCTTGCATGAGTTTTGGTAGATTGTGTCTTTCAGGGTATTGGTCCTTTACATCTAAAGTTATCAAGTACTCTAACAGGAGATTTTATGTTCTTAGGTTTTGGGGCATTTTTTAAAAATGTTTGTTTACTTTTGAGAGACACAGAGCATGAATGGAGGAGAGGCAAAGATAGAGGGAGACACAGAATCCGAAGCAGGCTTCAGGCTCTTAGCTGTCAGCACAGAGCCCAGTGTGAAGCTCAAACCCATGAACCCTGAGATTGTGACCTGAGCCAAAGTTGGACGCTTAACTGACTGAGACACCCAGGTGTCCCTGTTTTTTGGTTTGTTGGTTTTGGTTTTGGTTTTTGAAGTCTTGTCCCGTATCATTTTTTCATCCATCATGGTTTTAAATGCAGTTTAATTTTTCTCCACTAGCATATTTTCTAGAACATTTCCTATGTTTGTAGTCCATACTCAACAAATATTGTTTGGCTCAGTCACCTCATGTTTTGGGGTAGTTATAAGCTTTTTATAAAGCACTTTTGTGTTCTCTATCTACTTTGATCTCTGTGTAAACTAAGCTAGGGGAGTAGCCAAATCCCCATGTTTCTTAATAAAAATGTGCTACTCACATTAACTAATTTTCCTTCATTTACTCACTTTTTAAGTGGACATTGCTGGAACATTAACCAAACTCCACATTTTAGGCCTTCTGTCCCTAACACAGCCCTGGTGTACTTCAGATCCACCTCCCTTTATCAAGCCCCTTGGAGAGAAGAGAGGGAGGGACAGTTATTTAGATGAGCAGCTACTCACATAATTAGTTTTTCCAGAGGAGATATTCTCATGATAAGAGGTTCTCAAAGATCTTCTTGACCTCTAAATGTTTATTCAAACTGATGCCTGGCACCTGAATTGTGCAGGCTTCTACTATGAACATTAGATGATTAACTTAGTGTTTCTAAGGGACCATATTTATGTTGTATATATTCTGCCTTCCTTGCTTGCTTCTACTGATCTTTATTCTATGGCAAAAAGTAATTCTTGGGCTCTGAGAAGCTGTTTATGACTATCTTACTGAGGAAATTAAAGCAAACAAGTGATTTAGATGCTTACCTGCTGAGGGCATTATTCATATTTTAAAGTAACGCTTGATTAGTAATGATTTTAATTATAAAACAAACCACATACATGCTACAGTACGTTCCAGAAAACAAGATGGGGGGAGAGTGGTCATCACGTCTTTTTCTAAAGTACTTTTTAAAAAACAAGTTGAAGAGAAACCTCAGTAGTTATTCACTGCTGAAGAATCTAACTGACATCTTTGGGAAATAATTTGAAAAGTTAGTGGATTGTGTACATGCTGTGCTGGAAGCCTTGAGCTGCCTTTTACATTCTATAATTTATATGTTGTCACAGCATGAGGTAATTTTCATGATTTTGCTTTTAAATTATGCATATTAAATTCACATATTAAAGTGAAATGTACAAATATAGACATGACCTATAAAGATTTTTTTTTCCTTTCCCCAGAATTTAACCTTTTATAGACCTTTTTAGGGGCACCTGGGTGACTCAGTCAGTTAAGTGTCCAACTTCGGCTCAGGTCATGATCTCACGGTTTGTGGGTTTGAGCCCCGTGTCAGGCTCTGTGCTGACAGCTAGCTCAGAGCCGGGAACCTGCTTCAGATTCTGTATCTCCCTCTTTCTCTGACCCTCCCCGCTCACGCTGTATGTGTGTGTGTGTGTGTGTGTCTCAAGAATAAATAAAAACATTAAAAAAAATTTTTTTTAAAAAGACCTTTTTATTCTCCAAACCACCCTTGTCATAAACAAATGATAGAGCTTTTCTGTGCTAGAGCTAAATTAGTGTATTGGATCCATTAGTATGGTAGAAATTGTAATATATATTTTTTGTAATAAAGTCCTTGGTAAACACTGTCCCCTTGATACTTTGAAAAATAGGATTATTTATTAAGAGCTTGACCAAAAGCATAATTGAGTATAAGTTCATAAGCATTAATATGTATCTATTTTTATGCAAAAAAAGAAAACAAAAAATTATCTGGTGAATATATGACCTGAGTTGTTTTTCTAATAAAGGGTTAATATTTTGTGCTGATGTAGCCCAACTAAAAGTACTGAAAACCAGTCTTGGTTAGAAACTCCACCCATCCAATATTCGAGGGCCATCATGGGAGCCTAGAAGAGAAAAGGAAGCAAATACTCAGATTATGTGGTATAAGAGGAGGAAAATAAAGTTTCTTCTCACATTTCTAAACCTCTCCAGTGTTTTTCCTGTTTTACAGGAAAACATTTTCTTAACATTTTCTTCTTCTTTTTTTTTTAAGGTTTCTTTTTTATTCTTTTTTTAAATTTAATGTCTTTATTTTATTTTTGAGAGACAAGGAGCAAGCAGGGTAAAGGCAGAGAGAGAGGGAGGCACAGAATCTGAAGCAGGCTCCAGGATCCGAGCTGTCAGCACAGAGCCCGATGTGGGGTTCGAACCCATGGACTNAAAAGACTCTCAAAGGTCATGATTGGGTCCCACCAAAAGTAACGGATGCCTCGCAGATACTGAATGGTCAAAACTGTTACTATGGGCATTGTACAATTATGATTGGTGCTTATGTAATGATGCAAAACGTACAACGTGTGCACGGTTACACCCCCGCCCTTCCCCCATAAAAACCCTGCTTGCCACTGTTCGGGGCTTCACTTTGCTGCTGCTGTACCGGTAGACAGGTGAGCCCCTACTCAAGCTGGTAATAAAGACCCTTTTATTCTTGCATTGGTGCCGGCTCCTTGGAGGTCTCTGGGGACTCGCGATTCGGGCATAACAAGATCATGACCTGAGCCGAAGTCAGACGCTTAACTGACTGAGCCACCCAGGCGCCCCAACATTTTCTTCTCTTAACATCTGAACTCAGAATTACTCTTAATGCACCAAGATATTAATAACTGCCACTCTCTAAGAAGTAACTAGAAATGTTACTTAAATTTGCTAGCAAACATTAGCTTATTATTTAGTTTATCAGTCTATGTATGTATACTTGGGAGACTAGTATAACCTGTTAATTAAAAACATGGTTTCTGAAGTACCTAGGATCAAATCCCAGTTTATCTGCATAATAATTTTGTGATCTTAGAGATTTTTACTTAACCTTTCTGAGCTTGAATTTCTTCATTTATAAATGTTCTGGAAGGAATGTAATGATATGGTACATATAAAGTACATAGTACTGTACTTGGCATATGCTACCCACTTAAATAAATAGCTGTTTTCATCATTACTGCATGGTTGGGCTCCCTATTTGGCATGGGAGAGTCAATTTGCGTCAGACATAATCTCATATTAGAGGAAAGTAATAGATTTGACATACTCAATAAATTTATTAGCAATGTTTTAATTATAATTTTCAGCCTAGCCAAAGGTGCAGTAAAATGATCACACAAATATGCTAATGGAGACAAAAGTTGTATAATACAACTTTGTGGTAGAGCAATTTGGCAGTATATATCGATACCCATAAAAATCCTCTTTGAATCTGTAATTCCCCTTCTAGAAATCTCCTCTAAGGAAAGAATGAGAGATTTAGACTAAAATTTACAGCTACCAGCATTTGAGAATTGTGAGTGGGAGTTGGGAAGGGGGAGCAAACTTATATGTTCAACAGTAGAGAAGGGTTGAATGACATGTGATATTTTTCACATGATTCATATTCTGTAGCTGTTATGAAATATTTGATATGGGAAACTGTTCACAATACACTGTTTAAGAGTATGTAAAATACTCAAATTTTGTACACTAAGAAATATCTCTCTCCCTCTTGTCCTTTGTCTCCTTTCCCAGAAACAAGACTGGAAAAATGTGCATCAAAATATCAGCAGTGTTTATCTCTGTGTGGTTGGATTTCAGTTTTTTGTGTCTGTTTTTTTGTTTTTATATATTTCAGTTTTTTCCAGATTATACATACTAAGCAAGTTACTTGGCATACCTCATAGGAAAAACAGTGGAAGGGAGATTGGGTGTCTGGGTATCTGTTGTTGATCAGTAGTGCCTTTGTTAAAAAAAGCTTTAAAAAACTGAAAGCTGCTCCTTGGATCCAGAAACGAATCTCCTAAACTGAAGTCTTGTCTCCTAAACTGAAGTGATTTAGTTGGTGGGGGCCAGATGTGGGTCACAGGAGAGGTTGGTGGATAGGTTCTGGCATTCAGGTGGACAGTGGTCTTAATGTACCAGATAAATAAGAGCTCAAAGAGGCCCGGGTGATGTTTAGTATGAAGGAGAGGAAGCTTCTTGCAGAAACAAAACCAGGGTGAACTTTAATTAGACTTGCAAAAGGATTATTAGGTAAGTGGCTCATATCACTTAAATTTTATTTATGTTTTCAAAATTTTTGTGATGGCCAGAGGGAGACTGGTAACACATTTCTAGTGGAAGGTTCGTGAAAGAACAAATATTTAGTGACTGTAGAAAAGTACTTGAGTATTTGGCTTTTTTAGATAACTTCTATATTAAAGTAATTTTAAAATAGGAAGAACAAAATTACATTTTTGCAACTTTTTTCTAATTAGGATCCAGTTTATGGAAAAGGAAAACTTGGAGAAATCCAGGGACTTATTCTGGGAATGTTGGATACCTTTAACTATGAGCAAGTAAGCTTTCTATTTCTGAGACTGGCCTAAGGTAAAAAGAAGCTATTTCGTTTTTCTTTGCACCTATGCTTTTTCTTTAAAAATTCCCGTCTATTTAATGGGAGTTTGGTAGATTCAATTGTATGCTTTTTAAAAACTTTTAAATCACTTCACCTTAATTATTATGTACACACACACACACACACACACAGATATTCTAGAATGTGGAAATGAATCAAATTTGGACTCCTTCATTAGCAGTGGAACAGTTCTTTTTTTCTAAATGAAAAGTCTGAGAAACTTTCTGGAAATATAATTGAATGCAAGGATATAAACCTTGAAAAGGAAGAGTCAGCATGAGTATAGAAGATTGCAAAATAAAATTAAATGAGTTTTCTTTTAAACGTTCTGAAGCAGATAATTGCCACTAACCAAAAATGGTCATTAGTCTTCATTTAACTCAAAACTGCCTATAGCATTAATTATCAGTAGGAGCCAGCATGGTATACAGATTTTTTTCTTAGTGTACTTCAAAGTGACTCATGAAGCCACCTAGGAAAAGCACCATTTAGATATGGTAGATATAATATCTGCTTTTTTAATACTCTGAGAGAAGAAAAAGAAAAATTGGGGGTGACAGAGCTTGTCTTAGGGTGATTAAGAACTACGGTTTTGCCAAGCATAGCCCAGTGAAACACATCTCTGCAGGCCTGGACTCCATGTTGACAGAAGGGAAGCTGAGTACAAGGCCGAAAATGATTGCAAACTTGGTAAGAGGAGGAAAAGATGGGGTTGATTGGAAAGAATTACAGCAGTAAGACTGTTAGACCTAATAATTCTCCATTACAGGTAAAATTAAAGGACGAGGCTATTACAGCAAGGAGGATGGGCAGTATGTCTTCCCCTTTGGGACTGACAGAAAAGAACCCAACTGCACATCTGAATGTCAGATACAAATGTTGAGAATTAGATAGAGTATGTAAACAATATAAGCACACAGTCTAAAAATGACTTAATGTGATAGCTATGAAAATGTCTTTATGTGACTTACTGACAGATGTCACAGTCTAAAGTAGATTCAAATGACTTATAAGTGCTGATCAGAAAAATGTGATCTCTCTGCCCAAGGGAGATGAAAGCTGAGTAACGGCCATTAGCTTTTTCAGTGAAAGGTTATTTGAAATATCACCACAGATGCAGTTTCTATTAAAAAAAAAAAAAAAAAAAAAAAAACCAGAGAGTTTTGGTTGGTTGTTGTAACCCTTTGAGCCATTCAGAGGGAACTTCTTAGAGAAATGTAATTAAAAAATAGGTTTGAATTTATGTAGTCAGTACTGAATTAAGTTACAGAATGGCAGAGCACACATTTCTCAGTGGAAACTAATGACAGCCTTTTAATGAGTATTTTGAGACTCTCGATGTATGTCTTTGTCATTACTTGCACATTAAAGTTAACCACTTAAGTTTGGGAGTATTTGGGGTTTGTTTTATCAATGTTATGCCTTCATAGTGTATTCTAATTTCTGTTGTTGGTGGTCAGAAACCAAACAAGTGCTGTTTCTCATTCACCGCCTCTGGTCTCTTTCACTTAATATGAACCATTTTTGTGTGTTTGGTTTCTGTTTTGGTCTTTCCTAGACTCTGCTGGAAACAACTACTAGCCTTCTAAACCAAGATCTCCATTGGTCATTGTGTAACCTGAGAGCTTCAGTCACCAGAGGACTGAATCCCAAGCAGGATTATTGCTCCATATGTTTGCAGCAGTATAAGAGACGCCAAGAAATGGCAGATGAAATCATTGTCTTTAGGTAAGCAAGGGAAGGAAATGTTACACTTATGGTATGTGACATGTATGGTATTACCAGGCATACATATATCCATGTATATATGGATATATAGCCCTAGTCAGTCTTTCTAGCAGTGAACAAAACAGGGCTAAGTTCCCACCCTCATAGACCTTACATTCTGCTTAGGGGTTTGGAGAATATATGGGGTAGAGGCAATATAAGATGGACTCTGGAACCACACTTTTTTTGAGTTCAAATCTTATTTTTGCCATTTATTAGCCGTGAGACTTTGAACATGTTATTTAATCTCTTTACATCTTAGTTTCCTCATCTGTAAATTGAGGTGATAATAGTATTTTTTTCTTAGGGTATTGTGAAGATTAAATGAGATAAATGTAATTGTGTTAACGTAGTGAGCACTATATAAGTGTTATAACTTCTATTAGTATAGACGTGGGAAGGTTAATAGACTCGGTGGTTGGAAGGGGAAGAAGCTCTCATCACACAAAGAGCCCACTCATTCAACAAATACTTAGCTCATATTATACACCTGGCAGCATTCACAGGAATAAGGTACATCATGAATAGAACAAAGGATCTGTTTTTATGGAGTTTACATTCTAGTGGCAGGGGCAGACAGAAAAGCAAAATGCCTGATGGTGACTACGGTGGAAAAAAATAAAACCTGTTGAGAACAGTGTTTGGGGGTGAAAGATATTTTATACAGAGTAATCTGGGAAGGCATCACTGTTAAGGTGACTTAATAACAGACAATTTAAAAGTTAATAAAAATGTAATAATTACCATGAATAAAACAAAATACAGTGTAAAGGAATGTTGAGAGCTACTAATTTCTAAAGAGTAACTAGGAAAAGTCTCACTAGTTTAATGACATTTGAGTGGAGACCTAAGGGGAGTGGCCATGCAGTCTCGGGGGGGTGCCCTAGGCAGAGGAATAGCAAGTGCAGAAGCCATGAGGCTAGAGCACGGTCTCATACTTGGAGAGTAATGAGTGAGTAGGCTCATGTTGGCCAAGCAGAGTGAAGGAAAGGGAAGATGATAAGAATTGACTTCAGAGGAAGAACAGAGCCCAAATTATATAGCAACTGGGTCATTATAAAGAGTTAAACTTTTACTCTGAGATGAGAAGCCATTGGATGGTTTTGAGGATAGGTTTGACGTCTGGCCTATGTCTTAAGAATCTCTTTACTGTGTTGAGAATGGACTACAGAAGTTCAAGGGTTAAAGCAGGGAAACCAGGTAGGTTATTGCAGTAATCCAAGTGAGAGATAGCCTAAGATGGTAGTAATGAAGTAAGAAGTGGTAGGATTCTGGACATGTTTTAAAGGTGGAGCTGATAAGATTTGTTTATAGATTGAATGTGAGGTGTGGAAGAATGAGAACAGTCAAGGATGATGCCACACTTTTTGGCCTGAGATATTGGAAGAATTGAGTTGTGATGTTGAGATGTGAAAGGTTGGATGAGAGCAGTGCAGTGGGGGTCGAGCAGGGCGAAATTAAGAATTTGGTTTGACACATGTTAAAGTGAAGATGCTTGTAAGGTATCCCATCCTCATGTAGGTGGTGTTTGAAAGCTGTGGAACTGGAAGTAATCACAGAAGGAGCAAGCTTAGCTATAGAAGAAAGAGTAGAGAAAGACTATAAAGATTATAGAAAAGAGTTGACTTCTGAGGTAGTCCACCATTTCAGGCTGGAGAGATGAGGAATCAGTAAAGATGACAGTTATTCAACACTCAACTTCAGGGAGACTCAGTTAGTAATCAACAGGGAGCTTCTTACGAATAGTGTAAGAATTACTGTAGCCCTGACAGTTTTGTATTAATCAAATCACAACTGTTGCCTTGGATTTGATGAGGCAGACCATGTTGTTTTCAAGCTACTTAAATCATTACGATTTTCCCCAATTGCATTTTTTTCATACTGTCTAAAAACATTTCATAGTTTGAGAAATGAAGAGACGTTCAGGTCGTCTCTCGCATGGTTTGTAGTCAAGACAACTGTAGTTCTGTTCCTACTCCCAGCGTAGGTGTGCAAATATGTAAGTTTGGATTTTAAAAAATAGAGAACAGCAACAAGTAAACTTCTTTTCTTCTTAACTATACAACAGTCAGTGTATTACAACTTACAGAAATCTTTATCGCTTATAAATACACTTTAGCATAGCACATGTTTATGGATTTTGTGTTAAGGAAAAGTGCAAATTACTTGCCTTTATTTTGCAGCTGTGGCCATTTGTATCACTCATTCTGTCTGCAAAACAAAGAGTGCACCATAGAAACTGAGGGGCAGACAAGATGGACGTGCTACAAATGCAGCTCAAGTAACAAAGTAGGGAAATTAAGTGAAAATTCATCTGAAATTAAAAAAGGAAAGACAGCCTCATCACAGGTAAGACTTGTTTTCATGGCAGATGGAGACAGTCTTTTCGTACCAGGATCTTTCAGGCCTGGCCTCATTTTTCTTGTAGTCCTCAATAAATTTACCTCATTGGTATCTAGTGTATGACATCTTCTCTTCAGTCCTGTTTAGCATTTGAAGAACTTCTCCTCCTCGTCCCACACTGAAAATAGGGATTTAAGACATTTTAAAGGCAGAAGACACTTTCTGCTCTTAAAAAGCTTAAGATCTAGTTGGACGGGGGGATGTCCATACATGAGCCTGCCTAAGATCCTTTGACAAAGTAAGAAGTCCACAAGTACTGGTGACTACCTGTGTGCTGAAGGGTGCAGACCTGCCACTCTTCAGTGGGACCAGTGGACAAGCTAAGTACACACGTGCTCTGCGCATGGCTCTCTCAGCTGGGTAACTTTCTTCAAAGAACTTGATGCGGTAGTGTTCATTTGAGAATTTGTCCTTGCCTTTGGAGTCCAACTGATGGACTAGATACAACTTTTGTTCCTCTGACAACCTTTCTCTTCTTGAGCAGGCAGTGGTGTAGTTGAACTCTACTGCTTGATAACTTTTGGGAGAACAGAACTGGACAACACGAGGTGCCCAGTGTGGAGGAGGAGCAGTTGCTAAGACTAGGACTTGATCATTATTCTAGTCTCAATTTATTTCCTCTTCAGAGTGAGAAGAGGTGTCACGTTTGCCATGTCTTGCTCCTTCCTCTATGCCCCCACCCTGTAGTTGGCCTTAACATCACTTAGTGTAAAGTGGAACCTGCTGATCTTCTCTCTTTATTCTCTCAGCTTTCAGTGTTGTGTCAGAGATAGACCGAGACAAAACCTTGGCCTAGCTTCTCCCAGATAACAGTTCAGAGTTTTTATACTCTGGTGGTAGACATTCATTTATATTCATCAAATGTGTACAGAATAGTGTGGCAGGCACGGTGCTAAATGCTGGGGGTATAGTGGTAGACATTTGTCTCATGGAGTATACAATCAATGAAGTTACAAACAGATTTTGAATAAGTAGTCTCAAGTTCTTTCTGGCACCAAAAAGTGTATCTTTTCCAGCACCAGGTCTGTCACTAATTCTGTCAGTACTCTGGACACCAGCTGGGTGTCCAGTAATTCAGTTCTGATACTACCTACCAGGAGTTAGCGTCAGATTCCACAGGTTTAAGGGTTCATTCACATGAGACGGCCCTTACTTCAAACATCAGTTGCAGGTGGAATGTCCCATTACCTACCCTTCTGTCTGACTTGGCAGACTCAGAGGTTCCCATGATCAATCCCCCTGCAGTTTGATGATACACTGGAGCAACTCCTGGAACTTGGGAAAATGCTTTATATGTGCCTGTTGAGTGGAGGATCCAACTCAGGAACAAACCAATGGAAAAAATGAGCAGAGCAAGGTGTCGGGGGAGAAGGGTGCTCCCTTGTCCTCTCCCAGCACACTGCCTTCCCAGTACTTCAATGTGTTCACCAACTCAGAAGCTCCTCGAACCTGGCTGTTTGAGGGCTTCTGTGGAGGTTTTATTATGTAACCATGATTGAATAAATCATCAGTCATTGGTTATTATACTCCATCTCTAGCCCCTCTCCCCTCCCTAGAAGTTGGGGATGAGGGGCAAGCAGGGGAGGGTAGAGCCTCTAAGCATGACCTGATCTTTGTCATGACGAGCCCCCTACCTGAAGTAATCTAGAGGTCCCCAGCTACCAGTCATCTTATTAGCATACAGAAGGCACTTTTAATCACTCAGGAGATTCCAAGAGTTTAAGGAGCTATGTACCAGAAACTAGGGACAGAAACCAAATATGTTTCTTTTTATTATGCCACAAGTACTTGCAGATGAACTATGCTGTAAGAGCAGGCAATGAGTGGGACTTGGTTGACATGAGAAATCATGGAAGGCTTCCTGGAAGTGCTATGTTAACTTCTCCTGAAGGAAAAAGAGAAATAAGCTAGACAAGTTTAGGTGCATTGGTAGATAGGAGGGATGCTCCAGACTGAGGGAACCATATAGATAAAACAGACATAGCTTCTCTGCTGTGAAGCTAAACATTGAGCATGACCGGATCAAGAATGTGAAAAAGTGAGTGATATGAGGTGAGGCTGCTGTAGTAAACAGGGACCACATTAATTACTTTGATGTTTGTGCTAAAGAAACAGGATATTAAGGGGTTTTAAGGAAGGAATAATATCTTATCAGAATAGCATTTTTTTTTCAGAGCAGTATTTTTAGAATACTAACTGCAGTGTAGAAAATGAAAGGGAAACAAGAACAGATGTAGGGAGACCCAAGAATATTGAAGTAATTTAGAGGAAAGAAGTGGTAACTTATACTAGAATGATAGAAGTTGGGATGGAGAAAATAGTACGGATTTGAGATGTGTTTGAG
Organism: Crocuta crocuta; assembly: GCF_008692635.1. Taxonomy (NCBI): domain Eukaryota; kingdom Metazoa; phylum Chordata; class Mammalia; order Carnivora; family Hyaenidae; genus Crocuta; species Crocuta crocuta. The sequence continues at coordinate 16,691,566 of NW_027528417.1, read as the reverse complement.
ATGCACAAAGACGTCATAATAGTTAAGATGGTCCTTGCTTACGTGACCAGCTGCATCTCATCCCACTCTATTTTCCCCTCTTATCCAGTCACGCTCAACTTCTGGTTCCATGCTCTCTTCTGGTTTACAGCAGAGATGCTATGTTAGAGAGGTAGAATTATCAGGAGTTTATGATAAAATTGTTGGATGGAGCAAGTAAGACACAGGGAGGAGTCAAAAATCGTACCCAGATTTCTTATTTGAACAACTGGTGGATGATGATACCATTTACAGAGGTGGAAAGCAATAAACAACAGACTTGGGAATAAGAGAATTCATTGTTGAATTTAGAGACTTTGGCAGAACATTACAAGTAAAGATGTTCAGTATGGTTTCCAGATTGAAAATTTCATTAACTAGTCATCCAAAATGCTTCTTTGTTTGCCCTGAGGGAAGGAAAGACAGATCTTCTGATTTCCTGAGTGTTTCCAAGCTGAATCCAAATGCAGATGAGGGAACCTTTTTTATGCAAATACTTAAGTAACATCTTGGGGCACTTCAGGTTTTTTTTTCCTCTTTCAGTTTTATCCTGCTCCTAAACCAGCTTGTGATTATATGCATATGATTTTTTGGATATTACTCATTAATATCTTTCCAGATAGTCCTCAGCAGCTAAAATAGACCTTTTTTTCCCTTTTTAAAGTTATATTTTAAGCATGTTATTACGCATTTTAATACATAATTTACAAACAGTAAATTTAACTTCTGCGAGTTTTGACAGCCACATTTACAATCAAGATATAGAGCAATGTTATCACCTACTCTCAAAAGTCCCCTATATCTCTTTATAGTCAGTCTTTCCCCCTACCCTCAATTAACTGATCCATTTTGAGTTAATTTTTAATAGGGTACAAGATAAGGATTGAAGTTTGTTTTTTTTTTTTTTTTGCATTGAATTGCCTTGGTACCTTAGTCAAAAATCAATTGACTATGTATGTGCAGGTCTGTTTCTTGACTTTCTGTTCTTTCATTGACCTATTCTTTCTCCAATACTGTAGTTTTATAGTAAATCTGACTATCAGGTATTTTGAGTTCTCCAAGTGTGTTGTTGTTACTAACATTTGGCTGTTCTAATCCCTTTGCTTTTCCATATAAATTTTAAAATCAGCTTGTCAATTTCTAAAAAAAAGTGCTGGAATTTTATTGGGATTGTGTTGGATCTGTTGATTGATCAGTTTGGGGAGAGTTGATCTCTTAACAGTAATCAGTCTTCCAACCCATTAACATGGTATATCTATCAGTTTATTTTGATCTTCTTTGATTTATTTCACCAATGTTTTATAGCTTTTGGCATGTAAATCTTGCATGTTTTGTTTCTAAGATTTATTTCTAAGTGTGTAATGTATTTTGATATATACTTTACAGTTTTATATTTCAATTTCTAATTGCTCATTGCTAGGATATGGAAATACAACTTCTTTTCATATATTGATCTTGTATTCAGTGACCTTACAAAGTTTACTTGTTAGTACTAATATTTTTCTCATAGGTTCTTTGGTATTTAACTAAGTAGATAATCACATCATATATAAATGAAGACTTTTATTTCTTTGTTTCCAGTCTTAGGCCTTTCATTTCTTTTCCTTGCCTTATTACACTGGCCTCCAGTACAGTGTTGAATAGGAATGATAAGAATAGACTTGTTTGCCTTGTTACTGATCTTAGGAGGAAAGTATTCAATTTTTCATGATTAAATTTAATGTTAACCACAGACATTTTTGTGTGTAACCTTTATATCATGTTTTAGGAAGTTATTTTGTATTCCAGGTTTTGCTGAGAATTTTTTCCTAAATAGGTGTCGAATTCTGAAGCCATTTTTGCTACATTAGCTGCCTTGTACCAACATCCCCACACCTCATGCAGTGAAGAAAGATAGTAATCTATTTCATTGACTTTCCTCCTGCCTTCTCTCAGAACATCTAGAAAAGGTAAATTATCTTGAAGTTGGACCTACATGTCAAAGGCACCTTTACTTCTAAGGCTCTATGAGGTCATCCCATTCTAGAAAGAAAGAGAGATGATTCAATTTTTTCATTGTTTAGGAAACTCCAGTCAGATTACTAGTCAGATCCTCTTGAAAATCTTTGTTTGGGGCTCCTGGGTGGCTCAGTTAGTTAAGCATCTGACTCTTGGTTTCAGCTTGGGTCGTAATTTCACGATTTTGTGAGTTCGAGCCCCACATCAGGCTCTGTGCTAACAGTGGACGGCCTATGTGGGATACTCTCTCTCTGCCCCTCCCCAACTCACGTTATCTGTCTCTCTCAAAATAAATAAATAAACTTTAAAAAAATGGAAAAAAATCTTTGATACTTTTCCTAATAATGAAACAATGATTTTCAAATCATATGAAGCAGTAGTTCTAGAGTAAGAACTATTTGGGATTTCTTAAATTTTCTTCAAGCTGTCTATGTTACTGAGATACTGTAAAAAGATCTAGTGGATTGGTAACACAAGAAAGAAAGAGAAAATTAAATTTATCAAATATATGCTGAAGATGTGTTTATGCTAGTTTTCACAATTTTACGAGGGTGATATATTCCCTATTTTACAGGAACTGGGTGTAGCTCAGAGAAGGGAGGCCAATATTAGAACTCAACGTTTTATAGGACCATTATCACCCCTAATTTTTCTACCTCCAGCCTGTTCTATTTTTAGCATTCTGACTTTATTGAAACCTGATAAAGCTCATTTTTAAAATACATCCATACCATATTGGCTGTGCTAATTAAAGATTTCTTACCATGTGTGAGCCTTTCCATTTTTAATTATAAGAAAATTTAAAATGAAAATACTAATTCTGAATATGATGGCTTTTATTAAATTTTATCTTATGAAAGTTGTACTTTGTGCTTTTGATTTCCTTTGAAAAATTTATCAGCCCCGGTCATTAAGTTCCTAGCTAGTGCATGGAGGATCACAGAGGCGGGGGCCCAGTGACTCCAAAATCAATCTGAAATTGCCAGTCAGCTTCCACTTGTTACTCTCTACTCCCAGGAGATACTGAATGCATCTGAACCTTTTCACTCCCTCTCTAATATGATTCTTCAGTCAAATTGCTTTTTGTTTCATTCTTTTCTAAGACTTAGGATAATTGTTTCCTTGGTCATTTTCTAACTCTCGCTCAACAAGATGGAACAGTTACCCTGAAAACTGGTTTTGGTGGATAAAGCCTGTCTTCTTGCTGCCTCTTACCTCATGTCTGTTTTGCACAACTGGTCAGTATGCATAAGCAATAACTCTGACATACTAGTTGCCTCCAAACTGGTCAGCACAGGCATGAGGGAAGCTATTTCCCCAGAAAGCCTGCTCTTCTCTGGAATAACTACTTTTATTCTTGATAAGCCAGAAAAATGACTCAGTTTTTCCTTCCATATCTCCATCATTGCCTCAGATTTACAACAGCTCAATCTGAAGTGTTTAGGTCCACAAATAAACCTTGTAAGTCTGTCTGATTCACTATTTCATTTTCTGTATGTATTACCCACAGATGACATACATTGGAGAATTAATTTCAACTGAAATACTTATCATTCTACTATATTTTCCTCAACAAATGTCATTTCTATATAAGGTAATAGTTTTCTTGGGTTCTTAGATTTTCTTTGCTTATTCCTTTATTAAACTTATAGTAGCAGAAAACCATCTTCATTGGCACTGATGAGCAGTAGAAGAAGTTAACTTGATATTCATTTTAAAAATAATTCTTGATCAACAGGCAACATGCTATAAATTCAAAGAAACATAATTGAAGATTCACTAGATTGAATGCTTAGAAATCTTGAGAGCTGGTAGTAAGCTAACACATTTTATGTGCCAGGAACATTTAAAGACTCATTAGCAAGTTTTATAATGTATTTCTTGATAACTTTTCAGAGTTGGATAAATTATCTCTTATTGGTAGAGAGGCAGGTACATTAGTCAAATATCAGAGGTGGTTTTTTTTTTAATTTTTTTAAATAAGAGGTAAATACATGAGGAGAAGAGAATTGGAAATAAACCTATAACTGCCTACTCATACTTTAATCATCAGAACAGGAAAGAATTAAATGAAATAAACTGATACTTTTCTTGGTACTTGGAGTTGGTTTTATTTTTTCATTTTTAGAGTTGTCTAAGAAAATGTTTTGTCTTTTGGGGTAAATTTATAAATAATGTCAGAGGGGAGTATTTACAGCTTCCAAGAAATTACTCAGTATGTGACATTTATTTGGGCTCACTGGTCATAATTTTATTGTCCATTGCTTATTTAATTTGGATTCCCACTATAAATTGAAGATTTGGTTTACCGGCTGTTTAATGAAATCAAACATGGTATTAATGCCCTGTGTTCGTCTGTCCATTTTTAAAGAGTGTCAATTCCCCATTATAAACATTAGATTCCAATTAAATGCTAAACAACGAAATTTCAGTATTTGGTGATAGCAGCATTTCTCAAAAGAATATCCTGTAACTTAAATTTACAAGTTAAATGCGAGCTAATATATATTAGATGTGCAGAGAGGTGATAAATGAACCTTTTTGAGGAGATTTTTGACCATTTTCCAATAATCTTGTTATTATACCCTAGTATTAAGTGATTCATTACTTCAGGCAGTATTTAACATATGCCTACTTTGGGCCAAATGCTATATTTTCGGGACTAAGTATACATTACTGAACAACAACAACAATAAATCCTGAAAAATACATTTCCTACCATTATGTAGCTTACCATATAGGAAGACAGCTAGACAATAAATTGTAAGCATACTATAATCAAATGTGTCATTCCAAATTGTGATAGGTCATAAGTGTTATTGGGAAAGAATAGAATGTTATGGGAAGAATAGCATGAGGGAAACCTACTTTGGAGGGTGGTCAGAGAATATGCATCAGCAGAGGTGATATTTAAGCTAAGATCTGAAGGATAGGAAAGTACCATCCATGTGAAGAATATTACAAGCAAGAGAATAGCAAGCACAGAGGAACTGAGGAGAGGGTTGACTTGTTCAAGGAACTGAAAAAAGATCAGTGGGTGAAACATAGAAACTAAAAGGGAGTGTGGCAAGGAATGAGGTTGAAGAGGTAGGCAGAGCCATGTCCTGAATGAATAGCCTGGAAGATCTGGTAAAGAGTTTACTTTTTATTCTTAAGAGGTAGGAAACATTGAAAGGTTTGAAACAGAGGACACATGTAATCTGTTGACTGTGATTGTGGAAAATGGAGAGACAGCCACTTCTCTGTGAGCACCTCTGTTGTCACTGCTGCCAGGGTGGTTAGCAGTCAGATGCTTAAAGCCCTGGATGTTTGCACCCTTTGCTTTGATCCAGAAAAGGCTTGTGTCCAGGAGACCAGAGGATAACAATAGTACCCAGAAAGTGTTTCCAGTCTTTATGTAGAAGTAAAGCTTTGATGGGAATGTGGGCAAATGACATTTAAAAATTACATTGTTCAATGAAATGTGAAAAAATGTTCATCATTATTACAAGTGATCAAAGAAATACANAACTATCTTTTCCCATTCCGTTGGTTGCCTATTAATTTTCTGGGTTGTTTCCTTGGCTGTGCAGAAGCTTTTTTAAACTTCTTAAACTGGCTAATTTTTAAAAATACACAAGCTGTCATATGTTTCAAAATATGCACTTATACTGTTAAGGACGTGAAGAGGCAGACACTTTTTTAATCATTGCTAGTGGGAATGCCTGTTTGTACAAGGACACAATCCCTTATTCAGATCCTTTGACCAGATAGGTTTCAGAGTTGAGAACGTTTTTGATTTAAAAGGTAATAGAGGGACTTCAGTTTCTGACAGGATGCAATTGGAGTTCTTGAGGGGGAATCAGACATCTATAAAACAGTGTTTCTCCAGACATGAGACATCAAGCAGTGAAGGAGTGTGGCTCCTGACAGAAGAGAAACAGATGATATAAGCCCTAGGATCATCCTTAGTGTACAGCTAGCAGAAAGTTTAGCCATGGCACAGGGAGGAGGAAACCGAGGCGGAGCTCACCAGTGTCTCTGAGTTGAGGAGGCAAGAGCTGGAGTCCAGGGAAGGCAAAGTGGCTTGAGGTTGCAGAACAGAGTACAAACAGGAAAGAGCTGCACAGAGAAAAGGCTCCAGAGACCTGCAGAAGATGACCTTCAGTATTAAGATGACTACTGTCCCCTCGTGTGTGAGGAAACCGTACACTCAAGGCCTGAAGAAGAACCACACAAATGGATTAGAGGTTGCAGTGCCCCCAGATTCACGTAGAGCCAGGAATAATGCCAGCCTGGGACACTGCATCCTTCACAGGGCAGCACTGTGAACTAAGTCATGTCTTGACCGTAGTATTGAGGGAAAAGTTAGCCCTAGACTAACTACTACTTTGATTCCACCTCACAAAGCTTAAATCCTATAAAAAGAGCAAATTATTTCCAAGTGTTTTTTTTTTTAGGCGTTTTTTGTTCTTTTTTTTTTTTTTAGTTATCTGTATACCCAACATGGGGCTTGAACTCATGACCCCGAGATGGAGTCACATCCTCTCTGGCTGGGCTAGACACATTCTCCAAATTATTTCCAAGTATTTTAACCATATCCCAGGACAAAGTTCAGGAATATGGTAGGGATTACAAAAATATTTTATCCAATAAGGTAAAATTCACAATGTCTGACATTTGATCAAAAATTATCAGGTATGCAAGAAAGCTGGAAAAATCCCAAGTCATATAGAGGAGAAAAAAAATCAACTGTATGACATTCTGAAGAAGGTAAAGCTGTGGAGGCAGTAAAAACATCAGTGGTTGCCAGGGGCTAGTGGGGCAGGGGAATGAATAAATGGAACACAAAAGACTTCAGGGCAGTGAAGATGCTCTGTGTAATATTATAATAGTGGACATATGTCATTACAGATTTGTCCAAATGTGAACCCTAATGTAAACTATGGACTCTGGCTGATAATGATGTGTCAGTCTAATATGTCATTAGTTGTAACAAATGTACCGCTCTGATAGAAGATGTTGATGATGGGAAAAGCTGTGCAGGTGTGGGTACATGGGATGTACACAGTATTTCTGTACCTTCCTCTCAATTTTGATGAGAATCTGAAACTGCTCTAAATAATTGTCTTTAAAAAAAAGCAGTCCTTAGAGCGCATGGATGGCTTAGTCGGTTGAATGTCTGCCTCTTGATTTTGGCTCAGGTCATGATCTCAGCATCATGGGATCAGGTCCTGCGTCGGGCTCCGTGCTGAGCATGAACCCCTGCTTAAGATGCTCTCTCTCTCCCTCTGCCCTTCTCCCCCTCTCACGTTTTCTCTCTCTATCTCTCAAATTAAAAAACAAAACAGTCCATTCAAACAGACCCAGAAATGGCACAAATGATAGAATTGGTTAAACGAGAACATTAAAACACTTATTATAATTGTTTCCATTTGTTCAAGATGCTATAGGAGAGACTGGAACTGTTCGATAGAATTATGGAAATTACGAAGAGTCAATAAAACATCTAAAGATTGAAACTACAATGTCTGAGCTGCAGAGCACACTGAATGGGATTAATAGCATAATGGACGTACCAGAAGAAATGATTAGTGAACTTGAATACATAGTAACAGAAATTATCCCAAGTCAAACAGAAAAGAAATGAATAAAGCAGCAGTGAACTGTGGAACAACTTCAGGCACCAAAACACAACACGTGTAATTGAAGTCCTGGAGGAAATAGGGGCAGGAATCATACAGGAAGAGTATTTAAAGAAATGTAATACAGAGTTCCAATTCTAGTAATGGCAGGGGTTACCCGTATTGGACAGCCTTTCTGCCAAACAGCTCTAAGCTCTAAACAAAATATGAAGAAACATTTAGAAAGCAAGCAGAAGTTTCTGATGGCTAACTTGTCACACACACACACACAAAAGACAATAAAATAGTATCTTTGAAGTGCTAAAAGAAAGGTAATACAGTATATATATATTGTATATTATGTAACATTCCCAATAGGGTCTAGGACAGCATCCCATAATCAAACACTTATGTGGGAAAAACAAAGAGTTTAAATAGCCTTACTTCATTTCAGGTTGGATTTTGCTTTCAGTGCCAAAACTTTTATTAAAAAATCTTTTTTGTTTCAGAGTTTTTAGATTTCAGAATTCTAGGAAATAGGTTTGTGGATCCATCTTCCTTGTCAGGAGAAAAATTGGCAGTATGTATTTTTAAATGTCTATGCCCTTTGAAGCAGGAACTTAGTAAATATATATGCAGTGGAAATAACACATCAAGAATATGTGTCAAGATGTTTATGACAGCATTTTTTTAATTAAAAAATTTTGAAAGCAAACCAGTAGCCTCCAAATGGTTGGTGAAGTTAGTCACAGCATATCTATACAGTGAATGGACTGCTTCATAGAAAAATCATGTTGTAGAAGAATACTGATATGGTGAAAAAGACATTTCCAACATGTAACATGAAAAGATCACAAAACAGTATGATTCTGAATGTTAATAGTAGTTACTGCTATGTGATTAGATTGTGATTTTTATTTTCTTTGTTTTGTTCTTTTGTATTTCTAAATTTCTTTTAGTGAACATGTATTCCTTTAGTACTAAGAAAAACCAGGGCTTGTTTAACAAAGTGATAAAGAAGGTATTCCGGTTGGTATTAAACTTCAGATCAGGGGCACCTGGGTGGCTTAGTCGGTTAAGTGTCCTGCTTCCACTGAGGTCATGATCTCACAGTTTGTGGGTTCGAGCCCCGCGTCGGGCTCTGTGCTGACAGCTAGCTCAGAGCCTGGAGCCTGCTTTGGATTCTGTATCTCCCTCTCTCCCTGACCCACCCCTGCTCAGACTGCCTCTCTCTCTCTCTGTCTTTCTCTCTCAGAAATAAATACATTAAAAAAATTTTTTTAGTAAAAAAATAAACTTCAGATCAGATTGCTTCTCTTAGTCAGAAATCAATTTATTAACAAAAATCACAAAAGTTCAGCATTTTTTAAAATTTTATTTATTTTTGAGAGAGAGACAGCACGCAAGCAGGGGAGGGGCAGAGAGAGGGAGACACAGAATCCGAAGCAGGCACCAGGCTCTGAGCTGTCAACACAAAGCCCGACGCAGGGCTCGAACTCAAGAGCTGTAAGATCATGACCTGAGCCGAAGTTGGATACCCAACCGACTGAGCCACCCAGGTGCCCCAAAAGGTCAGCATTATTAAGGCCATAGCTTAATATATCATCCGTATCCCCAGATCTAGCGTCTGCACACCTGGATTTAAAGTGTCTCTTTGAAGCTGCATTGCCTGAGGCATTTCCAGAAGGAATCCTGTTAAATGAAAAATAAGACCTTTCATGAGTGATGCTGAACCATTTCTGTTGCCACTTCAAACACTCTCTAACTCTTAATCTCGAGAGAACAGCTTTCACAGATAAATTGTCCAGCATCACATCTCGTTCTTGGCTTGTTTTTTAAAAATCTGCAGATTCTTTCATGAGGTCATTTTTTAAGCTTAAATACCTACTTTGCTTTGCAAATCTATTTTCTCCCTTTTCAAAAAGAGCATACCCAGAGTTAAAATTGGATAACATTTAGCAAGCTACATCACACATCTGTAGTGAATTCCAGAGTATTAATGTCATTGTACGTTAAAGCAAAGACTATCAAGTCTTATTTTTGCAGACCTGCTGAATGACCAGACTGAAAGGAAAGTCTGAACAGCCAGCAGTTTTGACCCCTGAGCTGAGGTTATGTTTTCTAAAGTTATTCTGAAAGTCAGAAGGGAAAAGGGGGGTGGGGGGGATGGGTGGGTGGCAGAGGAGGCTGCAGCATGGTCCTATTTGAATAGCTTGATGCCACAGTGATAGGAAGTGTCTTGTATGATCTGAGAACTAGACCATCAGAACTGAAGGGGCGGAGAACTTGAATCCAGTTGCTTGTCTAATACTTCTGCCTCTGCGGCATTGTCGTACACAGTCTATCTGTTGAACTACTTGCAAGAAGGATTATATTTTTCCTTGTAAACTAACAAGTTGATACTCTAATTTCAGATTAGTACACTGATAGTCTCTGTGTACCTCATATTTGCTAGAATTCACAGCTAAAAGTATGTGGACATGGAGTTTTCCTTATGAGAAGATTAGATAACATTCAATTTCTTTAGTAAATACAGGGTTATTCATAGTTCCTGTTTTATCTTGGATACATTTTATTGAGTTGCTTTTCAAGGAAAGTGTTTGAATTTCTCATATATACTGGCATAAAATTTTTTATAATAGCCTCTTTTAAATATGTGTAAGTATTGTAGTATGTAGTAATATATCTTTCATTGTTGATACTGTTGATTTATACTCCCTTAATCAATCTAAATAAGAGTTTATCAGTCTGGTTGATAGGTTCAAAGAACCAACTTTTGGTTTTGTTAACTTTCTCTCATGTTTTGTTTGATTTCAGTTGCATTGATTTCTGCTCCTTATTTCTTTCCCTCTACTTAGTTTGGTTTTACTTTGATTTTCTTTTTCTTGCTTGTTAAATTAGAAGCATAGGTCCTTTGTTTTAAACCTTTCTTATTCTCCAGTATAGTGTACAAAGCTATAAATTTCTCCCTCTAAGCACTGTTTTAGCTGCATCCTATAAATTTCTTTCAATGCTTTATTAAAGTATAATTGACATAAAATACACACATATGAATTGTACAGGTATGATATGTATATATCCTTGAATCCATCACTACAATCAAGATATTGATCCTCTCACTACTAAAAACTTATTTAGTTCTTCCATTCTGTTCCCCAGAAGGCATCAATTGGCTTTTTGTTACAGTAGATTGATTTGCATTTTCTAGAATTTTAGATAAATGGAACCATCAAGTAAGTACACTTTTTTTGTTTTTTAAAATTAGCATATTATTTAAGATTCATCCATATTTTTGTAAGAATTCATTTCTTCTTGCTGCTGAATAGTGGTTTGTTTTAAGGATATAACATTATTTGTTCATGATTTCACCTGTTGATAGACATTTGCATTTGTCCAGTTTCTGGCTGTTAAAGATAAAGGTCTTTTGAAAATTTGTGTACAAGTCTTTGTGTGGACATATATTTTCATTTTTCTTGGGTAAATACCTTTGGAATGGAATGGCTAACCCATATGGCCAATGTCTGTTTATCATCTTAAGAAGCTACTGAACTGCTTTCCAAAGTGGTTGTACCATTTTACTCTCCTACCAGCATTACACGAGGGTTCCAGTTCTCCCTCATCCTTGGTATAGTCAGTCTTTTTAGTTTCAGCTACTCTGGTGTGTATTGATATCTCATTGTATTTTTAGTTTGCATTTTGTGAATGACTAATGATGTTGTGCATCTTTTTGTGTGCTTATTGGCTATCTGTATATCTTTAGAGAAATGCCCAAGTGCCTTGCTCATTTTTGATCCAGTAGTTTGGTTTTTTGGTTACCTAGTTTTAAGCATCTGTGTATATTCAAGATATTAATCCCTTTTTCTGGATATTTGTCCTGTGTCATTTGCAAATATTTTCTTCCATTCAATGACTTGCCTATTGAAAATGGTAGAGAAGTAGGGATCTCCGTGCATTTCGCCTGCACCNCAGCACAGAGCCCGACGCGGGGCTCGAACCCACGAACCGCGAGATCATGACCCAAGCGAAAGTAGGACGTTTAACCGACTAAGCCACCCAGGCGCCCCCTAGACAAACATTTTAAACCTCCACCACTACCTTTTTATCTCTCTCTCTGGAGTAATCAGACTATATAGTTTCTCTGAGTAACATCTTTGTTTCTTTCTCCTCACCTCTAAACATATTCTACGATTTGTCCCTCTGAATCAAGCCTCTTAGTCTCTCTGCCTCGTCACTTCATTTCTAATTTTGCTTCTTCTCTGCTCTGTCATTTCTCTCTTTGTATATGCCATTCCATCAGCACTGCAGACACCTGGCTCTTTATTTGTAGCTGGGAATTCTGGTTTTATGCCTTTAGGCTGTCCTTTGCCTTTTGGGATTTTTTTTCTTTTCTTTTTCATTTTTTATTAATTTTAATTTTTATTATTTGTCTTCCCTCCTTCTTTTTCATTTTTGTTTTTTTGTTGTTGTTGTTGGGTTTTTTGTTTGTTTGTTTGTTTGTCCTTTTTCCCTTTCGGTTTGCGTATTTGTTGGTTTTGTCTGTGCGTTACGTGTACCTTTGTTCCCAGTGTGTTTGCCTGGTTTCTTCTCCAGGGCTACCTCAAGAAATAAGCCAAAGTACACATGGTGGAGAGTCCCAAATACCACTACGATAGGGAAAGAAAATAACCAAAGTCTCAACAAGAGAAACCAAGAGACAGCCTTCAGAGAACACTGCCAGAACAGACTGGACCTGGACATTGAAAGAGTCCTCTGTAATACAGCAGAACTCGCAGGTACAAAGTGCATAACAAGCTTTTAAAATTAACAAGATATAGAAAGCTAACCAAAANGTTTTTTGTTTGTTTGTTTGTTTGTCCTTTTTCCCTTTCGGTTTGCGTATTTGTTGGTTTTGTCTGTGCGTTACGTGTACCTTTGTTCCCAGTGTGTTTGCCTGGTTTCTTCTCCAGGGCTACCTCAAGAAATAAGCCAAAGTACACATGGTGGAGAGTCCCAAATACCACTACGATAGGGAAAGAAAATAACCAAAGTCTCAACAAGAGAAACCAAGAGACAGCCTTCAGAGAACACTGCCAGAACAGACTGGACCTGGACATTGAAAGAGTCCTCTGTAATACAGCAGAACTCGCAGGTACAAAGTGCATAACAAGCTTTTAAAATTAACAAGATATAGAAAGCTAACCAAAATGATGAAATGGAAGAACTCTCCTCCAAAGAAATTCCAGGAAGAAATGACAGCCAAAGAACCGCTCAAAACAGATATAAGCAACATAACTGAACAAGAATTTAGAACAATAGTCATAAAATTAATCGCTGGGTTTGAAAAAAGTATGGAAGGCATCAGAGAAACTATTGCTGCAAACACTATGGAGCTTAAAAATAGTTGTGATGAATTAAAAAATGCTGTAAATGAGATGCATAATAAAATGGAGGTATCCAATGCACTGATTGATGAGGCAGAGAGGAAAATAGGTGAATTAGAAGACATAATTATAGAAAAAGAGGAAGCCTGGAAAGAAAGATAAACAGATCTAGGAACATGAAAGGAAAGCTGGAGAGCTAAGTGANATATAAGCAACATAACTGAACAAGAATTTAGAACAATAGTCATAAAATTAATCGCTGGGTTTGAAAAAAGTATGGAAGGCATCAGAGAAACTATTGCTGCAAACACTATGGAGCTTAAAAATAGTTGTGATGAATTAAAAAATGCTGTAAATGAGATGCATAATAAAATGGAGGTATCCAACGCACTGATTGATGAGGCAGAGAGGAAAATAGGTGAATTAGAAGACATAATTATAGAAAAAGAGGAAGCCTGGAAAGAAAGATAAACAGATCTAGGAACATGAAAGGAAAGCTGGAGAGCTAAGTGATACAATAAAACGCAACAATATCCGTATCATAGGAATCCCAGAAGAGGAAGAGAGAGGGAAAGGTACTGAAGGTGTCCTTGAACAAATTATAGCAGAGAACTTCCCCAATCTGGGGAAGGAAACAGACATTGAAATCCAAGAGGCACAAAGAACTCCCCTCAGACAAAAGTTGAATTGATCTTCTGCATGACATATCATAGTGAAACTGGCAAAATATAAGGACAAAGAGAGAATTCTGAGAGCAGATAGGGAGAAAAGGGACCTAACATACAAAGGGAAACCTATCAGAGTGGTGACAGACGTATCTACTGACACTTGGCAGGCCAGAAAGGAATGGCAGGAGATCTTCCATGTGATGAACACAAAAAATATGTAGCCAAGAATCCTCTATCCAGCAAGCCTGTCATTCAAAACAGAAAGAGACATAAAAGTTTTTCCAAATGAACAAAAATTGAAAGAATCACTAAACCAGCCCTATAAGAAATCCTGAGGGGGACTCTCTGAGGGAAATGTTGCAAGGAACGCAAGATACCAGACACATCACCACAAACATGAATCCCACAAAGGACACGATGACTCTAAACCCGTATATTTCAATAATATCACTGAATGTAAATGGGCTGAATACTCCAATCAAAAGACAAGGATAACAGAATGGATAAAAAACAAAATCCATCTGTTTGCTGTCTACAAGAACCTCATTTGAGACCTGAGGACATCGTCAGATTGAAAGTAAGGGGATGGAGAAATATCTATCATGCTACTGGAAGTCAAAAGAAAGCTGGAGTAGCTATACTTGTATCAGACAAACTGGACTTTAAGTAAAGGCAGTAACAAGGGATGAAGAAGGGCATTATGTAATAAATACAGGATCTATCCATCAGGAAGAGCTAACAATTATAAATGTCAATGCACCAAATATGAGAGCACCTAAATACATAAAACAATCACAAACAGAAACAATCTTATGGATAAGAATGTGCTAATAGCAGTGACTTTAATACTCCACTTACAGCAATGGATAGATCAATGAGACAGAACATCCCTAAAGACAATGGACTTGAATGACACATTGGACCAGATGGATCTGACAGATATATTTAGAACTCTACATCCTGAGGCCATGGAATTCACTTTCTTCTCAAGTGCGCATGGCACATTCTCCAAGATAGATCACATACTGGGACGTAAAGCAGCCCTCAATAAATATAAAAAAATTGAGATGATACCATGCACACTTTCAGATCACAAAGCTATGAAACTTGAAATCAATCACAGGAAGAAGTCTGGAAGACCTCCAAAAACATGGAGGCTAAAGAATACCCTATTAGAGAATGAACAGGCCAATCAGGAAATTAGAGAAGAGCTTTAAAAATATGTGGGAACAAATGAAAATGAAAGAACAATAATACAAATTCTATGGGATGCGGCAAAGGCAGTCCTAAGAGGAAAGTACATAGCACTCCAGGCCTATTGCAAGAAATTAGAAAAAGCTCAAGTACAAAATCTAACAGCACACCTAAAGGAACTAGAAGGAGAGCAACAGGAGCACCCCTAACCCAGTAGGAGAAGAGAAATAATAAAAATCAGGGCAGAAATAAACAATACCGAAACCAAAAAAAAAACAAAAAACAAACAAAAAAAAAACCAACAACAGTTGAGCAGATCAACAAAACCAAGAGTTGCTTTTTTGAAAAAAAAAGCAAAATTGAAAAACCTCTAGCCAGCTTTCTGAATAAGAACAGAGAGAGCACTCAAATAGACGAACTCATGAATGAAAAAGGACGTATTACAACCAACCCCTCAGAAATTAAAGCAATTATCAAGGAATACTATGAAAAATTATA
This sequence comes from Crocuta crocuta, assembly GCF_008692635.1. NCBI lineage: Eukaryota > Metazoa > Chordata > Mammalia > Carnivora > Hyaenidae > Crocuta > Crocuta crocuta. Next base: position 16,676,227 of record NW_027528417.1, on the reverse strand, counting down.
TGCCAACAAACTGGACAACTTAGAAGAAATGGACAAATTCCTAAACACACACTCACTACCAAAATTCACATGGGAAGAGATAGAAAATCTGAACAGGCCCATAACTCGTGAGGAAATCGAATCAGTTATCAAAAATCTCCCGACTAATAAGAGCCCTGGGCCAGATGGCTTCCCTGGGGGAATTCTACCAGACATTTAACACAGAATTAATACCCTTTCTTCTCAAGATATTACAAAAAATAGAAATCGAAGGAAAACTGCTGGACTCATTCTACGAAGCCAGCATCACTTTGATTCCCAAGCCAGACAGAGACCCAGCAAAAAAAGAGAACTACAGGCTAATATCCTTGATGAGTACAGATGCAAAAATCTTCAACAAGATACTTACTAATCAAATTCAAGGGCACGTAAACAGAATTATCCACCATGATCAAATGGGATTCATTCTTGGGCTACAGGGCTGGTTCAGTATTCGCAAATCAATCAGTATGATACATCACATTAACAAAAGAAAAGATAAAAACCATATGATCCTGTCGATAGATGCAGAAAAAGCATTTGACAAGATAGAGCATCCCTTCTTAATAAAGACCCTCGAGAGAGTCGGGATAGAAGGAATTTACTTAAACATCATAAAAGCCATCTATGAGAAGCCCTCAGCTAACATCATCCTCAATGGGGAAAAACTGAGAGCTTTCCCCCTGAGATCAGGAACACGACAGGGATGTCCACTCTCACCACTGTTGTTTAACATAGTGCTGGAAGTCCTAGCATCAGCCATCAGACAACAAAAGGAAATCAAAGGCATCAGAATTGGCAAAGAAGAAGTCAAACTTTCACTTTTTGCAGACAACATGATACTCTATATAGTAAACCCTACAGACTCCACCAGAAGCCTACTAGAACTGATCCAAGAATTCAGCCAAGTTGCAGGGTACAAAATCAACGTACAGAAATCGGTTGCATTTTTATACACCAACAATGAAGCAACAGAAAGAGAAATCAAGAAACTGATCCCATTCACAATTGCACAAAAAACCATAAAATACCTCGGAATAAACCTAACCAAGGATACAAGAGATCTGTATGATGAAAACTATAGAAAACTTATGAAGGAAATTGAAGAAGACACAAAGAAATGGAAAAACATTCCATGCTCATGGATAGGAAGAATAAATATAGTTAAGATGTCATTACTACCTAAAGCACTCTACACATTCAATGCAATCCCAATCAAAATTGCACCAGCATACTTCTCAAAACTAGAACAAACTATCCTCAAATTTGTATGGAACCACAAAAGACCTCGAATAGCCAAAGTAATATTGAAGAAGGAAACCAAAACGAGAGGCATCACCATCCAAGACTTTAGCCTCTACTCCAAAGCTGTCATCATCAAGACAGTATGGTACTGGCACAAAAACAGACACAGAGACCAAGGGAATAGAATAGAGAACTCAGAATTGGACTCACAAATGTACGGCCCACTAATCTTTGACAAAGCGGGAAAGAGTATCCAATGGAAAAAAGACAGCCTCTTTAACAGATGGTGCTGGGAGAACTGGACAGCAACATGCAGAAGAATCATGTTCTCACACCATAGATCATTTTCTCACACCATACACAAAAATAAACTCAAAATGGATAAAGGACCTGAATGTGAGACAGGAAACCTTCAAAACCCAGAAGTGAAAGCAAGAAAAAACCTCCTTGACCTCAACCGCAGCGACTTCTTACATTCGCAAAGGTAAGGGAATCAAGAGCAAAAATGAACCACTGGGACCTCATAAAGATAAAAAGCTTCTGCACAGCAAAGGAAACAATCAGCAAAACTATAGGCAACTGACGGAATGGGAAAAGATAGTTGCAAATGACATATTGGATAAAGGGCTAGTGTCAAAAATCTATAAGGAACTCACCAAACTCCACATCCAAGAAACAAATAATCCAGGGAAGTAATGGGCAGAAGACATGAACAGACACTTCTCCAAAGAGGACATCCAGATGGCCAACAGACACATGAAACGATTCGGCTCAGCGTACCTCTTTTTCAGGGAAATACAAATCAAAACCACATTGAGATACCACCACATGCTGGTCAGAGTGGCTAAAATGAATCAGGAGACTCTAGATGCTGACGAGGATGTGGAGAAACGGGCACCCTCCTACACTGTTGGTGGGAATGTAAACTGGTGCAGATCCTCTGGAAAACAATATGGTGGTTTCTCAAAAAATTAACAATAGAACTACCCTATGACACAGGCGTAGCACTGCTAGGAATTTACCCAAGGGATACAGGAGTGCTGATGCATAGGGGCACATATACCACAATGTTCATAACAGCACAATCAACAATAGCCAAAACATGGAAAGAGCCTAAGTGTCCATCAACAGACGAATGGATCAAGAAGATGTGGTTTACCTATACAATGAAATACTACATGGCAGTGAGAAAGAATGTAATCTGGCTATGTGTAGCAACATGGATGGAACTAGAAGGTGTTAAGCTGGGCGAAATAAGTCAGGCAGGAAAGGACAGATACCATATGTTTGCACATATAGGTAGATTAGGAGCAAGTTAATGGATGACGAAGCAGGAGAAGAAGGGGAAAAACACTTGGGGAGAGGGAGGGAGGCAAACCACGAGAGACTCTTGAATGCTGAGAACAAACTGAGGGCTGTGAGGGGTGGGGGAGAGGGGAACTAGGGTGATGGGCATGGGAGAGGGCACTTGTGGGGATGAGCACTGGGTGTTATATGTAAACCAACTTGACAATAAACTATTTAAGAAAAAAAATTCACTGTTAGTGACTGCCTTTTTACTCTATAAGTGTCCTTTGGCATGCAAAAATTTTTTAATTTTGAAGCAGTTGTCTACTTTTTGTTAATTGTTGCTTATGCCTTTGGTGAAATCATTGCTAAATCCAGTGTTATGAACCTTTTCTCTGTTTCTTTTAAGAGTTTCATAGTTTCAGCTTTTGCAATTAAGTCTTTTTAATCCACTTTGAGTTTTTATTTATGGTGTGAGGTAAGAGTCTATCTTGATTCTCTTGCATATGGATATCTTGTTTTCCAGCACCTCTTATTGAAAAGACGGTTCTTTCCCCTACTGAATGGTCTCGGTAGCCTTGTCAAAAATCGTTTGACCTTATATGTGAAGATTTATTTCTGGTCTCTCTGTTTTATTGGTCTGTATGTCTTTAGCCCAGTAGCACAGTTTTGATTACTGTAGCTTTGTAGAAATTTAGAAATTAGGAAGTATGAGATCCCCAACTTTGGTTTTTTTCAAGATTGTTTTGACTATTTAGAGTCTCATGAGGCTCCATTATAAATCTTAGGATGGATTTTTCTCTTTCTGTTATAATGTGGTAGGGTCGCCTCCCTACGTAAAGAAAAAAAAAAAACCCTCGAAGCAACCTGACTATGTGCATACATGACAACATCCCTCACGACCTTGTAATGTGAGACCACTTAGTCAGACTGAATGTGTGTTACCATACATGGGAGACAAAGAAGTAAAAAATGTATAAACCAGGGCTCAGTTCTTTGGTACAAACCCAACTAAGCACTGATGGCATGAATAAAGTTGCTTCCTGGAAAGAAGAGCCTCAGTGTCATGACTCTGTGCAAGAATCCTACTACGGTAATGCCACTAAGATTTTGATAAGCATTGTCTTGAATTTACAGATTATTTTGGGTATTATGGACATCTTAACAATTCAGTCTTCCAGTCCATGAATACAGGATGTTTTTCTTTTTATCTTTGTCTCCTTTAATTTTTTTCAGCAACAGTTTATAGTTTTCAGTGTACAAGTCTTTTGCCTCCTTGGCTGATTCCTAAGTTTTTGGTTTTTTTTTTTTTTGATGCTATGGTAAATGAAATTATTTTCCTAAGTTCCTTTTCAAATTGTTCATTGTTAGTGTAAGAAACACATTGGTTTTTATGCATTGATTTTGTATCCTTTATTTGTTTATTTTGTTATCTTTGTGGAGTCTGTAGAATTTTCTACATAAAATACATCATCTGCAAATAGAGATAGTTTTACTTTTCCCCTTTCCAGTTTTAATGGCCCTTATTTCTTTTTCTTGCCGGATTGTTCTAGCTAGAATTTCCAATGCTATATTCAGTAGAAGTGGTGAAAGCAGGCATTCTTTCTAATTTTGGAGGAAAAGCTTTTGATCTTTCATCATTGAGTGTGATGTTAGCTGTGTTGTTTTTTATACATGGTCTTTATTATGTTAAGCTAGTTTCCTTCGAATCCTAGTTTATTGCGTGCTTTATCATGAAAAGGCAAAGAATTTTTCTGCATCGATTGAGATGATCATATAGTTTTTCTTCCCCTTAATTCTGTTAATGTGGCGTATCACATTTATTAATTTGTATATGTTAAAGCATCTTTGCAGCTCAGGGATATATCCCACTTGATCATGGTATATGATCCTTTTAATGTACTGCTGAATTCAGTTTGCCAGTATTTTGTTGAGGATATTCCATCTTTGTTCATCAGGGATATTGATCTGTAATTTTCTTGTAGTGTCCTTTTCTGGGTATATCAGCATATCAGGGTAATGCTGACCTCCTAAAATGAGGTTGGAAGTGTTCCCTTCTCTTTAATTTTTTGGGAGAGTTTTAGAAGGATTGGTATTAATTCTTTGAATGTTTGGTAGAATTCACCATTGAAGTTATCTGGGCCTGGCTTTTCTTTGTTGGGAGGTTTTTATTACTGATTCAGTATTCAGATATTCTGTTTCCTCATGATTCTTTCTTGGTAGGTTGGGTGTTTCTAGGATCTAATTTCCTTTTGATTTCTTCTTTGACCCATTGGTTGTTTGGTAATAGTTCCTAAAATTTGGGATTTTTTAAAGAGGTCTTTCTGTTACATACGCTAAATTACTTCCATGATAAATTGTTATCAGAGAAACTCTTTAGTATCACTTGGCTCTGTTTAAGTTTATTGAGAATTGTTTTATTGATATAAAATAGTTTATGTGGATAAGTGGTCCGTGTGCACTTTAAAAGAATGTATATTCTGCTTTTGCTGGGTGGAGTGTTCTGTTAATGTCCATCTGACATTAACATCTAGTTAGTTGATTGTGTCATGTAAATCTTCTAAATCCTTTCTAATTATCTGCCATTTGTTCTCTAATAATATTGAGAGCGAATGGTATGGAAATCTGTAACTATAAAATCTTTTTCTCCTTTCAATTCTATCAATTTTTATGTATTTTTAAGCTATTAGATGCATGGACATTTAAGAGTGTTATGTCCTCCGATGAATTGGACTGCTTTATTATTGGGAAATGATCTTCTTTATCCATGGTAATAATCTTTGCTCTGAAATCTAGTGCTATCTTTGCAGCCCTTTTGCTTGTAACCTATTTGTGCCTTTATATTTAAAATAGGGGTTTTGCAGGCAACATATAGTTGAGTCGTGCTCATTTTTCTAATCTGACAATCTCTTTCAACCCTCAAATTTTTCAAGATATCCCTGTACCGTCAGTCTTCTCTTCTTTGAGCTAAATATCCTTTTATTATGGTTTGGCTGAAACTTCTAAATCTCTCACTATTTTATCAACCTCTTCTGTGCATGTTGTGCTTAGCAGGGGGTATTACATCACAAAGAATACTTTGATGTAATTTTTGGCCTCTGCGATAAATGCTGACTGTTGCATAGTGTGTCACTTGGTTAACATTGTCAACAAAGATCTGTATCTGTTTGGTTCCCCACTATTTGGTTAAAACCAGTCCAGACCATCTGTTCTATTTTCTTACCCTAATCATCTTTTTATCTTGGCTAACTACTGACTTTTCATCTCTGGAAAAGTTCCAAAGGGGCTTAAAAAATCTCTTCATTGTTTCTCTGAGAAGATCTATTTTATCTCAGTTATACCAATTGTGGTTCACTTGTTTTGAGTGTGGGTCAAATAAAACTAGATTATAACCAAAAGTGTATTAAAATATTTGTCTTTTGGGGTGCGTGGGTGGCTCAGTCAGTTAATCGTCCAACTTCAGCTCAGGTCATGATCTCATGAATTCAAGCCCCACATCAGGCTCTGCACTGACAGCTCAGAGTCTGGAGCCTGCTTCGGATGCTGTGTCTCCCTCTCTCACTGCCCTTCCCCCCCACCCCATTTTTTGTCTGTCTCTCTGTCTCTCTCTCAAAAATCAATAAACATTAAAACTTTTTTCAATAAAATAAAAATAAAATGTTTGGCTTTTTTTCCAGGTAAAAATATCTCCTCCTTGTCATCCATCCAAAGGGGATCCTGCTGTTAAGAAGGTAAGTGAGGGGTTTCTTTATTATTACTAAGTTTTTATTTTATTTCCAGTATAATTAACATACAGTGTTATATTAGTTTTGAGGGTACAATATAATGATTCAACAATTCCATACACCACCCAGTGCTCATCACAAGTGCCCTCCTTAATCATCATCACCCATTTCACCCATCGTGCCCCACCCACCTCCCCTCTGGTAACCATCAGTTTGTTTTCTATAGTTAAGAGTCTTTCTTGGTCTCTCTTTTTTCCCTTTGCTCATTTGTAGACGATAAGTGAATTTTAAAGGCACAAATCCACCTTCCTCCTTATATGTGTTTATTCTCCTCTGCTGAACAGTTTTCTTAAAATGACACTGATTTTTAATCATCTTAATACTGTCAAAGGTTTTTTCTGATTGAATACCTCAGTGACATTTCACTAGAATTCCTTGGCTCTTCCAGAGAAGCCAAGTGGGGGTTTGAGCCTAGCATCAGTCTTCTGGCAACTAAGAACTTTCATCATTCTAGAATTCCCATTCGCTTTACCAGACAAATATTCTGATCAGTGAATGGTAGCACATGAAAGATATTCTAAGAAGGATGGTTTAAGATATTCTTTCCTTACTAAAGTGTTTTTCCTCCAGATAGCTATGCCTATAGAAAACTGGTCTGAGATGTTAACATTTCAGCACATACTACATAAGAAGGTGCTCAATAAATATTTGTGGTATTTATGTATGCCACTTCAATCCCTGACTGTAAAATTTGTAGCACAGATAGGGTGTGAGTCTTTCAGTTGAGCAATTCTCAGATGATGTCAAGAGAACCACTAAAATCCTTTTCTGTATACAGCTCAAGCGTGCAGTTGAAATGTGGTAAACAAGCTGATGTTTTTACTGTTTTCTTTTACCACTTTTATTTTTCTGACAGTTGAAGTGTCCCTGGATATAGGTTTTCTTTCCTTGCCCTTTTTTATAATTTCAGCCAGCATCCATGTCAGTGAAGAATTGTAGAACAAAAATAACAACTTTCTGGCTCTGTTAACTAACAGCAGGTTCTAGCTTCAAAGCAGTGTGCCAGAAATGGATCCCTCTTCTCTGCCTGCAAAATCCCCTGAGATGGTTTGAAAAGAAAAAAAGAATAAAAAGAAAATATGCTATCTGAAAAATCCTGTCACATGCCGCCCAGGAAAACCTCTTCTGTGTTTTGTCAGGGCGGGTGACATTGAGGCTTTGGTTGTTGCTGCCTGGACCCGCCACACTGTCACCTGAGGAGTGGAGAGGGCTTGAATTGCTCTGTCTCGTTCAGTAAACAGAAGAGGAAATTGGAATCCAGAGGGAGATTCTTTCCACCTGAGTTTTCAGGTGTTAGCTGTGGAACACACTTCTAAAGTAGAGGTTAAAAATATGCTTTAGATTCAACCAGATTTGGGTTCAAATATTGACTCTTCCCCTTAATTATCTGAGTAACTTTCTTAGTCTCTCTGCTTCCTTTGCCGTAAATGATTGGCGGTACCTCTCAGAAGGATCTGAAGATTAAATGAGGTACTATTTAAGTGCCTAACCTGGTAAATTATCGACATACAGTAAGGACTCAGCTGTTACTAAAACTAGTGTTAAAACACAAGTCCCTCAATCCTAGCTAGATGTCCTGTCACTCTGTTTTGCTACTTTGTATTATTGTCCATTCAGCAGGTATTTCTTTATGTAGATATTGAGTTAATAAATACACAAGGGACTACAGAGATGAAAAATACCGTCTTTACATTTAGTGGGGAAGGTAGACATTACCATACAATTTGCACATGCCACGGAAGGTGTACCGGATACAAAGAGCATAGAGCAGAGGCTGGTTTGGGATGACTAAGTGGATTTAGTACAACTCTCATGTTCTTTATGTAAAAAGCCCAATGAAAGAGTTTGAGAAGTACTTAGCTGCTCCCCTAAAGCTTTGTTACTAGATTATAATGAAAGCAAATTCTTTCTTAATCCATACTTAAAAATGTTTATTAAATACTCATTTAGGGACGCCTGGGTGGCTCAGTCAGTTGAGCATTTGACTTCGGCTCAGGTCATGATCTCATGGTTTGTGGATTTGAGCCCCGCATTGGGCTCTGTGCTGACAGTTAGCTCAGAGCCTGGAGCCTGCTTTGAATTCTGTGTCTCCCTCCCTCTCTGACCCTCCCCTGATCATGCTGCCCCTCTCTCTCTCTCTCATAAATAAAAACATTAAAAAATACATATATATAAATACTCATTTAGAAATCGGTTCATGTAACCTATTTTTAAAACTTGGTAATGTCCTAGCTATCTGTCTAACCACTGTCAGAGGTGTAGCAATGTTACAGAAGTAGGATTCTCATACTCTTGTAATCAGCATCAGACAGAAACTTCCAAAGCCTAGATAGAATGACTGGCCCCAGGTGGCATTCCTAAGTGATCAGGTACAGATTTACTCTCCATTCAAGAATTGGGACTATTTCTAAAACATTTAATCAGTGTTTGTGTGTGTGTGTGTGTGTGTGTGTGTGTGTGTGTGTGTATGTGTGTGTGTATTGAATACTTTTTATTTTAGCAATGAGATCCCTTCTCTCATATTATCATTCTGATTACTAAGACATTAATCTTGCCAAAAGAAAAGTTTCTGGGTTTGTTGGGTTTTTTTTTTTTTTTTTTTTTTTTTTCTTTTGAGGTAATGAGCAAAATCTTAGGTGTTGGTCAATAATGAACAGCTAAAGGACTTTTAATAGGACCTTTTGAGAATTCATGTTAGCTAGCAGTCTCTGAGGTACAGAATCTCGGTTGGGGTCACTGACTGTCCCTAAGTTGAAGCCTAAACAAAATAGCACATACTTAATATCACACTGTTTATGATGTCTGAAATAATGTTAAAATACGTATCAAAACAGTTGCCTCTCCCAGACTAAGTGGTCAGGGAAGGCTTCCCAAAGAAGAGAAAGCTTGATCTAGCCTTGAAACACAAGGGAAGAGGTATTTCGGGTAGACATGGGAGAGTACAGGGCACCTCAGAAATGGTTCTGTATGCCTTAAATATGGGAGTGTGCAGGTGCCTGGTGAAATAAGTGGGAGTCCAGATCACAGAGAGGCCTACTTTGTGAAGTTTGCTTTTTATTTTGAGGATAAAGGTTTCTGTCAAAGGTGAGATTAAAGGCAGAAAAATCAGTCAAAGGATAGACAGTGTCCAGGCAAGAAAAAAGGTCCTAAATCTGTGCTGTATTAATGGAATGAGGAGATGAAATAGATTTAAGTCTTGGCTATTTTTCCCCCAAAACTCTTTCTGACACCTTAAGTGTGAGTTAGATGTCCTTCCTTTGTTGAGCAGTCTCTCATAGCACCTGCACTAGTCCCCACCTACTAACATGTTTATCTGGCTATGTTGAAGTTGCCTCCTTATTTATATGTACCCCCCCCCCCCATTGGAGACTGCCTCATGAGGGCAGGAACTGCGTCCATCTTGTTTGCTGTTGTATCCCTAAGTGTGGTGAAACAGAATAGTCAATCAGTAGTTGTTGAGTGTATGAGAGTTACATGAAAGAGATTCCATAGGACTTCATAGTTGTTTATGGGAAGTGAGGGGAAAAGAAGTTTCTGGGCCTGAATACATAGAGAAAGAATAAATGAAACATTATTGATATGCCACGCTTATATTCCCAGCCTGGTCAGTCCCTGACTGAGCTGTATCAGCACCATTTGAGTGAGCACACTGAAAAACTGAACACCTAATTGGCACTTCCCTAGGGGTGTATGTAGTTTTGTTTGTGTGTACATCTACACGTATATTCTGGTTATCATCCTGGAGTTCTGTTGTCAAAGTTGCATTGACAGATGGAGGCACCAGCAGTGTCTGTGAACAGTTGACTGCCAAAAGTGACATGTGTAAGAAACACAAAGGAGCAGTAATGTTCTTGATTTGAGCCAGAGAGCCTCTGTTGACCAATAACTGAAGAAAGTGTTTGGTGACTGATGTCAATTTTGGCTTTGTCAAGAGCTGGGTTCAGGTGCTGAGGAAATAGAGGCATGTTCTGTAGGGTTGTGACGAACTTGCTGAGTAGGTATCTCATGTAGGAGTCACTCTTCCACTCCGCTGCCACATGTCAGAATCTGCAAATTCCATGAGTATATGTACATAACGTCTTTTTTGCAACATGAGCATTTTGCATTTTAGATATTCTTTTAGAAAGCTTTTTTAGAGATACTTTGTGTGTGTGTGTATCATATAAGATTTGTGTATAATATCTATCTTATGTATATCAAATTTTTTCTTAAGGAGCTCTTGATAACCTCAGTAAAGTTGGATACACATTCTTCCCTAGGGATTTTTCAGTGTTTGCTCATGGATGGCCAGAAATTTAAAAATCAGGTAGCATTTTCCTAAGATAAAAATTACTGTAAGAGTCCCTTGCAGTTAACTCACTAGAACAGATTAAAATTGGAGGTGTTGAGAATGTTTGAAGTGATAAATGAGTTCAGAGACTTAGTTGAAGGCAGCATCAAAAACCACTCAGCTTTGATGCATCTTTTCTTGACTATTAAAGAAACACCAACTAGGAATTTGTGTAGCAGGGTTGGGATTATTACACACATAATAACCACAGAAAGCAATTTTGTCTTACATCTTGATCACAAAAGCATAGTTATATTCCCTGAGCCATCCCCTGTTTGAGATGAGCTTTCTCTGCTGGTGTGTTTGCAGAAGTCTGAGGGACCAGGAGCTCTCGCTGAAGAGTATCCTCAGGCTACTAGAACCCACTGGAAGAGTTCACAATTGATGGTCTCTCCAGAGTGACTTCCTCCAGTTAGGAACAAGGTACTGGGAGTAGCAGAGAGGAAAGCCTTTCTAATAGGCCTGGGTAAATTTAAATTTAGTCAACATTCATCATGCCTCAAGATGCATGGTCTTGGAAGGACAAAAATCAGTGGAATATAGTTCTTGCTGTCAACATATTTATAACTTAATAGTACTAAACTGTTGGATTTAATAGCCAAGCCTCCCAGAAATAGATTAGCAGTTTCTTAAGTATTCAAGTAAATTATAAGAAATTGGAGCAGTTTTGTTTGTTTTACAGGTGAGGTAAAAAAAATTTTTATACTCCATTCCCAGTCTTGCCACTTATGTCAGGAATGTAGACTTCTATACTCACTCATAATTTTTATTGAATAATTGGAGTGGGGAGACTGAGGGGTTATTTTTAAGGAAAAAGGCTCTCACAGAGCCACTGTTTCCGTAACAACAGGAAAAGCTGGCTGCACTGTCTCAGCTGACTGGCCCCTCATGAACAAATAGTGATAGACAGGCCTTGCTGGATGTGTGCTTCCTCTTTCCCATTTTTTTTTTTAAGTAGGACTTAATATCCAAATGTGACTTCCATGGTTCTATTGATTTATAAAAGGGGGTGCCTGCGTGGCTCAGTTGGTTAAGCATCCAACTCTTGATTTCTCCTCAGGTCACGAACTCATGGTTCATGGGTTCGAGCACCATATCAGGCTCAACGTTGACAGCACAGAGCCTACTTGGGATGTCCCTCTCCTCTCTCTCTCTCTCTCTCTCTCTCTTTTCCTCTCCTCTCCTCTCCTCTCCTCTCAAAGTAAATAAATAAGCTTTTAAAAATGCTTACAAATTTTTTAAAAAAGGAAACAGAGGACAAGATTTGGTCTTTTGTTTTTGCCTGCAGAAGGTGGAAGATCTCTACAGGCCAGGTGCCTTGTTATGCTGATGTGAAGTAGCTGAGGTGCAGGGGCCTTCACACAGCTGAAAGATTCAAAATGAAATCTAGGCATTTTGTGTAGTTCAGAGGACAGAACTAGTGCCTGTGGGTTGTAGCCATGTAGATGGAAACGTCAGCTTAGTTATGAGAATTTTCTTTTTTTTTTTTTTAATGTTTTATTTATTTCTAGGAGAGAGAGAGAGAGAGACAGCGTGAGCAGGGGAGGGTCAGAGAGAGAGGGAGTCAGCACAGAGCCCGACGCGGGGCTCGAACCCACGAACCGCGAGATCATGACCTAAGCGAAAGTCGGACGCTTAACCGACTAAGCCACCCAGGCGCCCCAGTTATGAGAATTTTCTAATAGTGGGCCAAGTTACCTTGTGAGATAGCACAGTATCTGTTAGTAGAGAGGTGACATCCTGCCATGGATGTCTGCCACTCAGAACCCCTGCAGAGCTTTTCCTGCCATGGGTGAGAAGTTGGGCTGGTTAAGTTTTAGGTCTCTTGATATGTTAGGGTTTTATGAGTCTCCAGTTATATTAAACTCAAGTGATATTTTCATCGATGTCTGCCGGGTGATTTCAGTCAGACCCTAACATCTAGCCTGAGCTAATAGAGTATATTGTCTATAAAAAAAAATAACAAAAACAAAAATTTTGACACAGGTGAGAGGAGACTTCATTCAAAAGAATCATTGCAATAAAAAGAGGGTCTTTTGCCATTAGGAGGATGTTCCTACCTTAAGATTTACAAGGGCATCAAAAAATTAGGCAGGGATGCTTGACTGGCTCAGTTGGTAGAGCATGCGACTCTTGATCTTGAGGTCATGAGTGTGAGCCCCACCCCACATTGGGCATAGAGATTACTTAAAAAAAAAAAAAATCAAGCAGAAAGGAATTTATTTCACAGGGGCCAGTAAACAGGGCTAGAAAGAACCAGATGTGGGGGAGTCGGTGGTAGAATCAGTTAACTAGAAATGTTTCCTTACAGCCAGCCAGTTCTCAGAAGGAACCATTGGGGAGTTGTAGGCTGGCTCAGGTTGAGGGTGTGTCAAAGACTTGGGGAAGCAAAAAAGCTTAACTAAAGTTTGGTCATCAGTTAACAAACATTTTGTTCCATGAATCAGGATAGACAGTTGCATTAATCTTTTAGTAGTTAAGAGAGTGGAAATTTGATGGGTCTGTATCTGGCTTTGTCATAGATGAACTTGGTAACATGGTGGATTTGGTCTCAGACTTAGGGCAAAGGAGTAAGCTCTTTCCCAGAACAGAGTATGAGGATTTCCTTAAATGCAGCTGTTTTCCGGGAACTCTGGGCTCACGTAAAGTTTAGTACAACCCTGGGCCTTCCTGCTGCTGCCATGTTCTTTCCTTATTCTTCTCCATGATTATGATCTGCACTCCATGGACTGGGCCTTTCTGAAACCTCACAAGTCGTCTTCTAGAGGGAGAGAATGTCAGCTGAAAATAGTTACAGAGAGGGACAGTGGTGATGATTTGTTTGTGGTACAGTCTAGCTGATAATTATGCGTATCTTCTGGCCTAAAAATTAAGACTAGCTGAGGATTTCAAAGGATCTCTGAGATCTTACCCAGTGTGCAAATCAACGCCTCACCCATTTCTTTTGTATTTAGTGAATATTTTCTAATGTAGCATTTGGATTTAATGATTTCTTAAATTAATGGGCTATTTTCAGAGCAATTTTAGATTTATAGAAAAATTGAGCAGAGTACAGTATTCCCACAAATTTCCCCTCCACTTCCCCCTATTATTAACATCTTGCATTCCCCGGGTACATTTATTACAATTAATGAGCTAATTGATACATTATTAGATACGTTAGTAGATACATTATTATTATTATTGAAAGTCCATAGTACATGGAATTAATACATAGTCCATATACATTAATAGATACATTATTATTAATGAAAGTCCATAGTTTATATTAGAGTTCACTACTTCTGTTGTACATTCTGTGGGTTCTGACAAAGGTAGAATGAGATGTAGCTGCCATTACAGCATCTTGCAGAATAGTTACACTACCCCAGAAATCCCATGCCCCACTGACTCATCCTTCCCTCCTATCCCTCAAACTTTCTGGCAGCTGCTAATCTTTTTACTGTCTCCATAGTATTGCCTTTTCCAGAGTGCATACAGTTGCACAGTATGTAGCCTTTGCAAATTGGTTTCTCTTACTCAGTGATATGCATTTAAGCTTCCTCCATGTCTTCTTGTGACTTGATGTTTCATATCTTTTCAGGGTTGAATAATATTCCATTGTCTGGATATACCACAGTTTGTTATTCAGCCATTCACCTGCTTAAGGACATCTTGGTTGCTTCCAGGTTTTAGCAGTTGTCAAAAAGCTACCGTAAACATCCATGTGTACAGGGGTTTGTGTGGACATAAGTGTTCAGCTCATTTGGGTAAATACGAAGTAGCAACCGCTAGGTTGTATGGTTAAGAATGTTCAGTTTTCTGAGTAGCTGCCAAACCATCTTCCAAAGCGGCTGTACTGTTTTCGCATTCCCACACAGTGAATGTGAGTTCCTGTTTCCTACATCCTCTCTAACACTTGGTGTTGTCAGTGTTTTGGATTTTAGTCATTCCTATTGGTGTGAAGTGGTATCTCATTTGAATTTGTGTTTCCCTAATGACATACGATGTTGAGTAGTTTTTCATATGCTTAGTTGCGATCTCTATATCTTCTTTGGTGAGATCTTTAAATGTTTTTGAGGGTTTTTTTTTCCTGGTTTTTGCTTTTTTGTTATAGTGGTGCTCTAGGGTTTACCCTAAACAGCGTAACTATTCTGATTCAGCTTCTGGCTGAAACTAGTTTAATTCCAGTTACATAGAGAGACTTGTGACTCCTATTTAGCTCTGTTACCTTTTCCTACATTTGTGATATTGTTATACATAATACGTCTATTAATGTTACAAAGCAAACAACACATTGTGATAATTATTGCTTTATAGTCTGTAACCATTTTCTTAACCCAGTAAAGCTTTGCCCCTACTCATCTCCTTTGTGCAGATATATTATACATCATATATATTGCATTTCTGTGTGTTACATGCCAACATTAATACAGTGCATGCAGTTGTACATTATACAGTTGCCTTATAAACTAAGTTATGAAAAGGAAAAAATACATTCATTTGCACTCTATATTAAAATTACATAATTATATTTACCAGTTCTCTTTTGGTTTTCCTTATGTGGATTTGAATTGCTTTCCACTAGTGACCCTGTGAACAGTGACTGATGAATTTACATTAGTATTTTTGATAAGGTGAGTCTGTTAGCAACAACTTCTCTCAATTTTTGTTTACTTGGGAAAGTGTTTATTTCATCTTCATATTTGAAAGATAGCTTTACTGGATATAGGATTATTGATTGGCAAGTTTTTTCTTGTAACACTTCGACTGTGCTATGCCGTTGTCTTCTGGCCTCTATTGTTTCTGCTGAGAATTTAGTTACTAATTTTACTGAGGTTCCCTTGTAAGCGACTAGTCATTTTTCTCTTGCTGCCTTGCAAGCTTTTGTCGAAGACTTTGACTTGCAGCATTTTTACTGTGAGGTATTTATGGATCTCTTTGCCCTTATTCTGCTTGGAGTTTGTTGAGCTTCCTGAATGAGTAGGTAACTCTTTTTCAATAAATTTGGGATTCTTCAACCATAATTTCTTCAAATATTTTTTTCTTTTCCACTTTCTGTCCTCTCATTTTGTTCTTCCAGTACATATTTGTTGTTCTTTGATGGTGTCCTGCATTTCTCTGTCCAGTTTCATTGCTTTCCCCCCCATTCTTTAGCTTGTATATGCTCTTTTTTTTTCTTTGAAGCTTATTTATTTATTTTGAGAGAGAGAGGGCACAAGTGGGGGAGAAACAGAGAGAGAGAGAGAAAGAAAGAATCCCAAGCAGGCTCTGCACTGTCATCTCAGAGCCCAGTACAGGGCTCGAACTCACAAACTGTGAGATCATGACCTGAGCCAAAATCAAGAGTCAGCTGCTTAACCAAATGAGCCATCTAGGTGCACCTTGCATACTCTCTGTTGATTTATCTTCAAGTTCATTAATTATTTCTTCTGCCAGTTCAGATCTACTGTTGAGCCCCTCTCCTAAATTTATTTTAGTTATTTTCAACTCCAGAATTTCCATTTGATCCTTTTTTGTAATTTATTTCTGTATTGACACTCTATTTGGTGCAACATTGCTATCAAACTTTGCTTTTAAAATCATGCTTTCCTTTGGTTCTGTAAGTATATTTATAATGGGTGGTTTATTACATTTCTAGTAACATCTCTCAGGCAGATTGTGTTGTCTGCTTCCCTCCCCCTCCCCCCCCC